>NW_026990149.1:1233410-1541762 GCF_036417665.1 Passer domesticus | reverse complement strand
AATGACTTTTCATTATTCTCTTTTAGCCTTCTGTCTGCATCCTTTCTGTATTCTTTGGTATAGTTCAGTATAGCATTCTTTAATATAATGCAGTATCATAAAATAATAAATTAGCCTTCTGAGTACATGGAGTCAGAATCATCATTCCTTTCTTTGTCTGAGAACCCTGCAAATACAACAGATGGGTTTACCAGAAAAGAGAAAATTGCATCAGACTCCTGCAAGCAAGAGATATTTAAAATATATAAATTTGTTTATGTGATGATTAGCCAAATCATTGCAGTAAAACATTACTAGTCTTCCTAGAATAAGCATATAAGTGTCCTAGGGTGATGTTATGATGCTTTTATCCCCAGTTGTGTGTTCTGTTGATGCTGGATATTATATTCTGTGCCTGCAAGCCTGACTCTGAGAGCAAAGGCAGGGAGAAGAAGCAGCATGGAGTTTGTTATCAGCCTGCTCTCACTCCTGCACTGTGGTGTCTGGGCACAGACGGGACAGAACACGGTGCTCTGTTGTTTTTTAGTTAGTTTTGCTAGCTGAGGCAGAGAAGTTTTCCCTGCACTGGTTTTCGTTCCCTTTTTTTGGAACTGTTCAAACCTGCTCCAGACTGGGACCCAGGGGAACAGCGAGAGCTCGCACTTTGTAGCCTGCCAGGGCCTACTCTGGGCAGCAGCCTTTCCCAGTGCCAGAGGGACTGATAACAGAGCGACCAGCCACCAGAGAGACTTTCTGAATTTGTCATCTCTTCAGAGCGACAAATGAGTTTTGTCCTGTGGTATTGTTCGTTTTTTGTGCTGGGGAGCCCTTTGCCTGTTAAATAAACAGGTTTTTCCACTTCTCTCCGAGGAAATTCTTCCCAAAAGAGTTGGGGAGAGGGGCCATGTGAGTTTTCTTTCTGGGGGGGCCCTTTTGGAGGATTTCTTCCAAATTTTCCCTAAACCAGGACAGAGTCTTACCAGTTCCTCATCCTTCAAAGGACACAAACCTGATGAGTTGTGGTTCCCACTCCAGTGGCTGCTCTTGGACCTCCCTCCATAGCCAGAGCACAGCTTCCTTTTCCCAGAAAGTCCCTGGCACTGGAGGGATGAAGGAAACAGGACAGGCTGCGGGGATCAGGGGCAGGGCAGAGCCAGGGAGAAGAATGACTTTTGCATTGGATGGAGCTGTGATTTCCCTTGGCTTTGTTGGCTGACAATAAATGAACATCCCCCTGTGTCTCGGGCAGCTCCTTCTCCAAGGAAAGCAGGTGGGAGTTGGAGCCAAAGAGCTGAAACCTACAGGTGCAGCCTGGGCTGGAGGGAGCTCAGATTTGCACGAGGCTGCTCTGAGTGCCAGGGCTTGGATGGGGGAAATGGTGGGGTGGGGGCAGGGACAGAGTCTGATTGATTGTCAGCCATGAAGGGTCTTGATTTTCAAATCTATTCAAACTGCATGAGGAGGTACTTGGATTCAGTGTCAATTGGAAATTGCACATATCCATGTGTTAACAGGAAGAAAAACCAATACAGGACCTAAAAATCTTTTCTCATGGTGTTTTTAAATATGATATATTCAGTTTGAATACACTTCAAGCCTCTGGAGCAGTAAAATTCAGCAGGAGCCTCTGCAAGTTGCTGAGGATGTCAGCAGCCCCCACTGAGGCCATCCCTGCCCAGAGAGCGTGGGGGAATGGGCAGACAAGGAGAGCGTCCCTGGGGCTGGGCCAGCAGAACTCAGAGGCACCAGTGGCTCCAGCTGGGAAATGGAGTGTGGAATGTGGCTGGGAAAGCCCTGCCTGGGCTGTGCCAAGCAGGACAGACAAGCCCAGACACTCATCCCTCCAAAAATTAATTAAATGTCTCAATAAGACATTAAAAAGTAATTAGAATTGTTTCTGTACTTTGAGTTGGATGCACTGGAGAAATACCAACAAAAGATATTCAATTCACAAAAAACACTTCTCAGTGCATTAACTTGGCCCATTGATTCCATGAGGCCCTACAGTGTCAGAATGGCCCCTTGGTCTCACAGGGCCCCACAGTGTCACCATGGCCCCTTGGTCTCACAGGGCCCCACAGTGTCACCATGGTCCCTTGGTCTCACAGGGCCCCACAGTGTCACCATGGTCCCTTGGTCTCACAGGGCCCCACAGTGTCACAATGGTCCCTTGGTCTCACAGGGCCCCACAGTGTCACCATGGTCCCTTGCTTCCATGGGCCCTGTGCTGCTGCATTCCCCCCTCCCCTTCTCAGGCCGCCCTGCCAGCTCAGAAATGCTCCTTGGGCCTCGGCCTTGGCCAACAGCCCCTGGGCTCAGCTCCTCTGCAGCTCAGCACAAACACTGTCTGCTCCAGGCACTGCTGTGCCCAACCAGCTCCTGGTTTCTGGAGGAGCAGCCCTGGCAACTGGTTTTGTTCCCTCAGTGGCACAACATCCCTGTTCTCACAGTGCCAAAGAAAGCTGTTGATGCCAAGTGTGGCCAGGAGGAACCATTGCTGTGACTGCAGCCCCTCTCTTGGGGCCCTACAAACAGCGCTGCAAAAGGAGCCCCTTGGAGCTCTCCTGGGCCAGGGACTCCCTCTGAGTGGGGCCTCTCCCAGCCGGGAACTCTCCCGTTTGCTGCACTCGGGGATCCTGAACAACGAGGGAGCCTGGGCTGATCCCCCCACTCCTCCAGGCTCAACCCTTCACCCGCTGGGGAGATGCCAAAGCATCCACAGGGAGCATTTCCTGCCCTCAGGGGAATTTCTCACAGGTGCCTTGCACTGCCTCTTTGTGTCTGTGTGCACACAGGAGTGCCTGTGCTGGGGAGATGTGGCAGAAATGCTGCTCTCGGAGGGGTTGGAGTGCCTTGGATAGCTGAGTCAGTCAGGCCTGTAAGTGAGGTTAAGTCATGAGGAATAACCCAAGTTAAATGCTGCTAGGAGTTGTTCTTATGCTAAGTTCTTATGCTTAATATAAGTAATAAGCTGAGTTAAATACTGTTGAGTGTTATTCTTCTGTTAAATTGCTAAGTCAAGGGTTACAAGTTAGGTTAAATACTATTAAGCTCTGTTCTTTTCCTATATTGTAAAGTTGAAGGGATCAGTAGGTTAAGATATAAGTTAAGTCTTTTTAAGTTTGAGCTCTGTAAGCTTTTGGGTCGTATTCCTTTTATCCTTGCCCTCACAAAGCAAGGATATCCTTGTCCTTGTATCACATACAGGAACAGTTCTCAGTTCACTTCTGGTTTGATTGCCTGGATTTTGTTTGGTTTTTTAGTTGCTTTGTTTCCTTGTTGTGCCTGAAGTGTCCAGTCAGGAGCAGAGTGACTCTTGCCAAGGAACTTTGTGGTGATGTTGCTTAATATTAAATCTGGCTTTTGCTGATCCCTTGCTGGGGATTTTCTCAGCACTCTCAAGCCCTCATTCGTAACAGGGTGAAGGAGCCCTGGCCCAGGCTCTGGCCCTGGGGGACACAGGGATACTGTTGGGGGTCCCTGTCCCCCTGTCCCACCCCCCAGAGCCCCAGCCCCCCGTCCCCGTGTCAGGCTCTGGGGTCGATCTCGTGGAACATCCTCTGGGGAAGGCTGCGGCGCTGGGGGCGGGGGGACCCGGGGGGACAGGGAACCCCACTGTGCACGAGCAGGGTTGGACTGCTCTGGGGGAACTGTGAGGGGGGGCTGGGGCAGAGTGACCTCCCCAGTGACCTCACACAGCCCCTGTGATGTCACACAGCCCATTTGTGATGTCCCAGCCCACATTATGATGTCACGTTTAATGTTATGATATTACACAACCTACCCTGGCATGTCACACAGCCATTCTGTGATGTCACATCCCGTCTGTGATGTCACACAGTCACCCTGTGATGGCCGATTCCATTTTATGATGTTCAGTCTATGATGTCACAGAACCTATTCTATGATGTCACAGGCAACTCAGTGATGACACACACAACTGCTCTGTGATGTCACAAAGCCCTTTCACGATATCACAGGGCCAGTGCTGGGATATAAGTTTCTGATATCATAAAGCTGCTCTGTGATGTCACGGAAGATTTGGCGATGTCACAAAGTTACCATGTGATGTCACAGTCTGTTCTGTGATGTCACACCTGGCTCTATGATGTTGCGCCATCACCCAGTGGTGTCACAACCCACTCTCTGATGTCAGAGGGCCACCCTCCATGATGGCAGACTCTGCTCCATGGCCTCACATCCCACTCTGTGACATAACAGACAGTTCTGTGATGTCACAACACCGTCAGTGATGTCACAACACCCTCAGTGATGTCACAAAACCCTCTCTGTGATGTCATGCTGCCACTCTGTAATGTCACAGCACATACTTTGACCTCACAATCTGCTCTATGACGTCATACTGCCATGCCATGATGTCACAGCCTGCTCTGTGATGTCACACAATCCCCTCTATGATGCTGGAGCTGCCCAGTGACCTCACACAACAAACTGTGATGTCATAGCCCAACCTGTGACCTCACACAGCCCACTCTGTGCTGTCACACAGCCCCTTGCTGACATCACAGCTGCTCTGTGCCTCTAGGACACAGCCACAGAGGTGCCGCTGTGACACAGCCCCCTCTGGGACATCCCCCAGCCCCTGCCAGTGCTGAGCCCTGTCAGCTCTGGCTGTGCCCTGCTGGTGTCCCTGAGCTGCCCTGGCAGTGCCCCAGCCCTGCTGGGCTGTGCCCAGGAGCTGCTCCTGGCCAGAGCTGTCTCTCTGCAGCGCTGCCCTTGCCAGGAGCTGCCTCTGGGCCAGGAGCCCGGCACAGCTCAGCAGCACAGACACAGCACCAGGACTTTAATCACCCTCTGGGGCTTTGGTACTCTTTGCATCAGACTCAGTGCCTCAGAATGTGCTCAAAAAACTTCTCAGAGACTCAAAAGGGAGTGAAACACTGAAGTTTCTCATACTTAAATCCTTTTGAGGAACAGGACCAAAAAAGTATCCCCATGTTCCAGGTACAGCAGAACACTGGAGGCAGTGATGACAGCTAGGGACAAGCAAGGAAAAGGTGTTTCTGATGCTGAGAAAACCTGTGCCTCTGTCCCTGCAGGCTGTCGTCATCCCCCGGCTGCCCCACCTGGCTGGCCCCTTCCTTTGCTGACAGCTCTGCCTCCTGCCTGCCTCTGCCTGCCCACACAAAGCCTTGGGCTGCTCCAGGCTTCTTCTGGGGGATGTGTTGCATCACAGCCCTGCCCTGGCAGGGAAATTCCTTTCTCCTCATGTCCAGTCTGGGCCTCCCCAGCTGCCCCTGTGTTGTGTTCCACCACAGTGAGGGGCGCAACAATTCCCTCAGGGCCCAGAGTCTCAGACCTCAGGCAGGCACCGATGACCAACAGGGAAAGGAAGGCAACAGGATGGATCTTGTTTAGCAAAACCCAGGATCCTTTATTGTGCCAGGGAACCAAGAGAAGAAATGAAGGGGGTGGGGTCATGGGTTTAGAGGTGAAGTTTAGGGTCAGGGTCTAATAGCAGAAGGAGCAGGGGACTGGAAATGGGTGGCTCAAGGAGGACAACCAAAAAAAAAATCTAAGCTGGAGACATTGCAGTAGAATTTAAACCAATGAGGGTACAGAAAAGGAAGAACATTCTGGGGCCATTCCTTATTTGACCAGATGGGGTGGAGTGTCTTTTCCCGGGAATGCAGAGGCACACCCCACAGGGTGGAGGGGTGGAATCTGCTTTCAATTACACCCCTCGCCCAATGGTGTCTGTCTGGGTAGAATCCCTACCTCATGGGGCAGGGGCACTCCACACCCTTGGTGCCATTATTTCTTTCTCTAGCTGCTTTTTACAAGAAAAACTCCTCTCTGATACCATCCTTCACTCCCTCCCGGACTACTCCTGTTCTGTCCTCAGTCTCAACACCACTGAGCCCAGAGCCATCAGCCTCTCCCTGCTGGTTATGTGATGAGGCCTCCAAACCCCATCTTGGGAGATTTTTCAGTCTTCTCCAAGGTCTGTGAAAATGGAAAAATAGTGGTCAAAGTTATTTTCTCCCAAATCTTGCAGTGACAGGATGAGGGCCAACATCTTTCAACTGAATGAGGGTGGATTTACATTTGTTAAAAGGAGGAAATATTTTACAATGATGAGAGTGGCCCAAAACTGCAACTGTTTTTCCAGAGAATTGTCCAAGAGCAGGAGTTTTGTGCAGCCTGACATAGCGAAACCCTTTCCCCTCCCCAAGAACAGAATTCCTGTTGTGTGGGTTCTCTGATGTGCTGGGTGCCCTCACAACGCTTCTGGCCAGAATGTCTGCTGAGGGCAGCCAGGCTGCTGCAGGGGCAGTGACCTCACAGCCATCACCATGGCAGCCCTGTCCCCTGGGCCTGGCTCTGCCCTTTCCTCTGCCCCTGCCTTGTCTCTGCTGGCATGAAGAGTTTTGTCATAAATATCTTGTCCCCAAGGTGCTGGGGCCAATGGCTTCCCAGGCAGGCTCCTGGAGCAGAAGTGGCTTTTCAGAGCCCAGGCAGAAATGAGCCCTGAGGCAGCAGCTCTGCAGTGCTGACCACCAGGCCGGGCTGCCAAGGGAGGCTTCTGGCCATGCCCTGCAAGCAGCTGCTGCTGCCAAGGTGCCTTTGGTGCCTCAGGCTCTGCCTGGCACAGCTGCCAGCACGGCACTCTGCCCTTGTGCCCGAGCCCTTCCCTGTGCTGGGGCTGGCCTGGGGCTTTTCCTGCAGCGGGACCTGCCCTGCTCCTGGCACAGGAAAGGCAGTTCCTGATGGAGCAGGAGGAACTGCCATGGGCTCCAACAACTCCAGCAAGACTCTGTTGACATCAAAATTGCTTCCTAGATCACTATATTCTAATAATTGTTATATCTCCTGTACTGTGGAGTAAATAACTATCTTTTAAAAAATTTAATCTGTGGTGTAAACAAACCATTCTGTCAAATCATGATCAGAATCAATCAGAGCTGTATTTATATAAATTTATCTAGAATTCCATCGATAATCCTGTGGGACAAATTGCATTAAGGTTCAATTCTACCTGTCCAATCTTTTACACCTTTGACAAAGTCTGGGGCTGGGATTGGATCCAGCCACTCCCACTCTCCTGTACTAAAATAAATTTTGGAAGTCTAGGGGCCCTGCAGGGGTTTGAGGATCCATGGTGGCTGTTGGGTGTCATTTCTCCATCTCATGAATCTGCAGGAGTTTCTCCAATAAAGAAATAAAGCTTTTGCCTGAAGCTGCCACTGTGCCCATGACAGGAACCCCTGGGAGTGTCTGGGACATCCCGGCTCTTTGGCAGCCTGGGGACTCCTGGGATGTCACCGTGGAGCCCCCGTCAGTGCCTGTGACAGATCGGTGCCTTTGCAGCCCCAGGTGCCATGGGATGTCACCATGGAATGGCTGTGACTGGCTCTGATCACACGGCCCTTTACCATCCCCAGAAACCCCTGGGAGGTGTCCATGGAGCCCCTGTCTCTGCCTGTGACATTCCAGCTCTTGAACAGCCTGGAGACTCTTGGAAAGTCCCCATGGAATCCTTCTGAGTGCCTGTGACAAATGTGATCCTTGGCAGGCAACCATCCTCAGCCCCCTGTTGCTGTGCTCAGTTTCCATGGCAACCATCCCCAGCCCCCTGCTGCTATGGTCAGTTTCCATGGCAACCATCCCCAGCCCCCTGTTGCCATGCTCAGTCCCTCGGCAGCTCCATGCAGACCCCATGCCAGGGGTGGGTGCCATGGACACCAGCTCAGGCCTGCAGCCAGAGCCCGTTGCCATGGCAACCATTGGCAGCCCCATCCCCAGGGTCACGGGATCCCAGATCCACAGAACTGGCTGAGCTGGGAGGGACCCATCAGGATCCTGGAGTCCAACTGCTGGCCCTGCACAGGACACCCCAACAATGCCAGCCTGGGCCTGGCAGCGCTGTCCAAACGCTGCTGGAGCTCAGAGAGCCCTGGAGCTGGGAGCCTTCCCTGGGGAGCCTGGGCAGTGCCCCAGCAGCCTCTGGGGAAAAACCTTTTCCTGAGATCCAACCTCAGCCTGCCCCGACTCAGCTGCAGCCGTTCCCTCCAGTCCTGTCCCTGGGCACCAGAGGGAAGAGGTTCCCACAGCCCCAGCCAGGGACCCGCTCCCAAGGCTGTTGCCATGGCCACCAGGGCTGGGACCATCTGGGATGCTCAGTTTCCATGGGCCAGGGTTCAGGAATGGGATTCCCCAATTTCCTGCTCCCGCTAAAACCGTGCTGCTGCTCGCTGCCCTCCCGCCTCCCATGGAAAGAAAAAAAGGCAAAGATCCCAGGCTGGGATAAGAACAATTTACTGGGAACAGCAATGAGATAAGGAACAAACAGGAAAAAAAGCAATATTGATAACAGAAGGGATAAGAAAAACTATTTACAGGGAAAACTACAACATCACCACTGAGTGGCTCTTCCTGGCCACGTATTTCCTCCTGCCTGGAAAAAGGACACCTTTCTCCTCAGGGAGAGAGAGAGAGTCCCTTTCCTCCCCCTGGCAATGACCTGAGGTGGGAGTGAGTGTAATGACACGGCTCTAGCCAGACCCTCTTGTTCTTCAATCCCACATCAGGTCACTAGCAGGGGCAGGAAAAGTGACAAGTGTCTTCCCACCATGGATCACAGGGAACATGGATCAGCAAGTCTCTTCCCAATGCGGGTTCTCCAATGGGGGATGAAGCTGGAGCAGCACACGAGGCTCTTCCCACACTCAGGGCACTTGCAGGACTTCCCTTACTGGTGACTCTGTTGGTGTTTGGTCAAGTTAGAGCTGTGGGTAAAGCTCTTCCCACACTGGGGACACTCGTAGGGCCTCTCCCCACTGTGGATGCACCGGTGCCTGGCGAAGTTTGAGTTGCAGTTGAAGCCCTTTCTGCAGTCCGGGCAGCGGAAGGGCCTCTCCTCTGTGTGAATCCATTGATGCTGGAGGAGACTGGAGCTGGTCTGAAACCTCTTCTGACACTCGGGACAGTCATAGGGCCTCTCCCCGGTATGGATGTGTTAGTGAGTGATGAGCTCAGAGCTGCACCTGAAGCCTTTCCCACACTCCCCACACTCGTAGGGCCGTTCCCCAGTGTGGCTCCTCTGGTGCACGATCAGGCTGGTGATCCACCAGAAGCTCTTCCCACACTCCAAGCACCTGTGAGGCTTCTCCCCATCAGGAACCCACTCATGGACCACCAGCTCCAAGCTCTGGCTGAAGCTCTGTCCACCTTCCTGGCACAGGGTGGATCTTTACTCCTCAGAGCAACCTGGGCTGCGTTTGCAGCCCCTCCTCGTGCGGCATCTCCGGGGCTTTTCCTCCCCGTTGGGTTCCTGCGCCGTGGAGCCGCTCAAAACGGCCTCTGCCACGAGGTTCTGCCACGGGGTTTTGTCCTCCCTGCTCTCCATCCTCAGCTCCTGCTCTGGGGGAGGAAGGACAAGGACAGGATGGCATTTGCCTCCGGGCCACAGGCAAGGGCAAGGAGATGCCCCCAGGCTGTCCTGCAGCCGGGGCTGTGCTGGGCTGGGAGATGGAGCAGGAGAGAGGGGAAAGGGGCACTGACTTCCTCGTCACCTGCTTGCATGTTCTGGGGCATTTTCCTCACAGCCTCAATGGGGGTTGGCAATGGAAATCCTGGTTTGAGGAAAACAAAGGATGAGCACATTGAGTTTGAAGGTCCCTCTGCCCAAGTCACTCTCAACAAGTCACCAGCGACCTAGGCTCCAGAAAAACCTCCCAAACACCACGAGTCAGCCCGGAAAAACCCTCCCCAGGAGTTCCCTGTCCCTGCTCCCTCCCCTCTGGTGTTCCGGGACTCCCCTGTCCCAGCTGCTGGGGTCACGCTTGCATTGGGGGTCCCCCTTCTCCTCGGTGCCCGCCCTCCCCAGCCTGCTGGCAGTCCCAGCAATCCCAAAAGCTGCCCCCTCTTCGCTCCCCATTCAGGGCTGCCGGGGCTTTTTGGGCTCCCTTCTCCCCTCATTCTCTGCTCTGGGCTGCAGGGGCTCCAAGGAGTCCCCCCTGCCCCTCTCCAGCCTCTGCAGGCTCCCGCCAATGGCGGCGCTCCCCCCTCTCTGGGCTCCCCACTTTGGGCTCCTGGGGGACACAGGGCTCTGCTCCTCCAGGCTGCCTCTGCCGCCAGCCGCCACCGCCACCCCCCGATGTCCCCCCGAGGGGCCTTTTCCGCTCAGCCTTGCACTTCTTCATTCTCCAAACATCCCCCCAAAAAAATCCCAGCCCAGGGACCCCCCGGGATATCTGGGCCGAGCTCCCCCTCCCCGCTCACCAGCGCCATGGGGGCGATGATCCCACAGGTGGGGGCTGCGAATGCACGGAGGGCTCGACCGCGTGCTTCCTGCTGCTCAGCCTTGATCTGCCTCTGTTCCTTCCCTTCCTCTTCCTGCCCCTGGTCATCCCAGTCCTGAACCTTCTTTTTTGGCAGCTCAAAGTCGATCTTGGCCACCTTACATTTCACAAGGTGCCTCCTGAAGGTGACTGGGACATCTGACATCAAGGTCACTGTGATGTCCTTGGCACAGCCATGATGGAGGTGTCCCACCTAGGGAGAATCAGGGAGTCAAGACCAAACTGGAAGCACTGCCAAGGGCAGGACTGACAGCAAAAGGGACCGATGGGGTGAACACCTGTGCCAGGAATCTGCACCTCAGAGTGGATTTACATGAAGTTGGATAGACAAAAGTATGAACAGAAGGTGCCACCTCCCATGACATGAAGCCTTTTCTGCAAGGCTAGCAGCCTTGGCCCAGCCAAGCCAGGGACTGCATCTCCTACGTGGCACTGGAATGGGCTATCAGTGGCATGTGAGGGCTCCGTGCCAGCTCCTGGGCACACCAGGGCAGGGCTTGAGTGATGGGGAAAGGCAGAGGCAGTCCATGCTCACCTTGGGGGAGAACCGGAATGGGGCCTCTGCCTCCCACTCAAAGCGCATGACCATCTCGGCGTGGCTGGTGATGGTGAAGGTCCTGCAGTAGGGCTCCCAAACGTGACAGTCCCCAAACTGAATGTGATTCACTCTGACAGCTGTTAAGGAGGAGAGCAAGGGACCTCAGCATGCAGGGAGCTCCACCTGCCCCCGTCACGTGCACAGACACCTGCATGTTCAATGCTTCCTGGCTCCAAGCCTTTCCCCCTCTGCCAGGGAGTTCCCCAGGCAGTTCCACCACTTCCAGGGAAACACCCTGACACATCCCTAAGCCAGTGATGTGCAGCACAGCACACACTGCTCTGCATGCATGGCTGCCACCCCCAAATGGCCACCAAGTCCCATGGGTGACAGCCCAGGCCTGGCTAGAGGGAAGACATATATGATCAGATATTTTCCTCTTCCTTGCTCCACCTTGGCACTCTCTCCTCTTACCATCAATGATGTTGTCCTTCAGGCTGCCATCAGCATTCCTCTCCTCAGTGCCTTCCTCTAATCCATCGAGGGTGAATTCGCCCCGTGGCCTTCACCCACCAGTTCAATTATGGTCTTGTTAGAGTAGGTGTCCCCCACTAACACACCAATCTGCCTTTCCACACGTTGAGCCAGGGTGGGTTTGAAAATGGCATCAAACTCTGCCGATTGCCCGTGATTCAGAAGGAAGAAAGGCTTTGTGGACTTGCTCTCTGCACAGCAATGGAAATCAGAGTTAAGTGCTGCAGCTGTACTGAGGAAATATTTCCATAGGATATATGAGGAATAAGAGGTTGAAACCAGCTGCCTTCTAAGCAGTGGTTCTACCCCCAGTGGCTGCAGACCCTCTTCCTATGTTCACAAGCCTGCCACTCCCAGACACAGCACCACTTAAGCAGCTTAACCTCAGGCTGATGCCCAGCCCTCATTCCATCTGCTTCCCACCAGCTCCAGCCATATGGAAAGCTGAGCCAAAGAGTGCTTTCAGCTTCTGCTGGCTATCTGAGTGCTCAAGGGCTGTGTCTGCTCAGGCTGGTACCACGCCATGTGCAGCAAATACCTCAGAGGGTCCACTGAGGTAGTGACAGTCCCCCACAACTCAACCCACCACGTCTAGCAGAACAGAAGAACTTCCTGCAACTTCCTAGGAGGAAACCCTGCAAAAAGCCCCCGAGAAAAGGCTGGGAGACAGAGGGTCCAAGGGACAAAACTGTGCCTAACATGTGGCTGCTGCTCAGAGAAGCCAAGAGCAGGGCACACGTTTTCCCTCTGTGCATGATTGCACTTCATGGGAAATGAATTTACCGTTTCCAGCTGAATCCTCTTCCACATCTCCATTGTGGAACACCTTGACAGCAGTGGCCCTGCCTTTCAAGGAGAACATTCTGTGCTCATCCTCCAGGTGTAACATAAACTGAGAAAAGGGCACACAGAGCACAATGGTACTGGTGTGAATACAGGATGGCACGAGGCCTGACACTGCAGTGCTGCTGGTCCCACATGGGAGCCCAGAACCTCTCCCACTAGAAACAGCACTTAGCCCAAAAGTTAAATCAAACCAGCCAGGAAAAAAAGGGTGTTCAGAGGCATCGGGATAGAACTGACACAGAACCAAATGGGACAAAACGTAATTGGCAGGACGTAATGCAACCACAATTAAGTTTACTTAAAATGTACTAAAGTGGGCTGAAATACAATCTAATGGAACTGGGAAATCACACATGTCCATGAGAACAAAAGGTGACCTGAGAGACAGGAGGGAAAATAATCCACCACCTTTCTGGTGTTCAACTTATAGAAGAAAGATGGGACAGAAAATTTCAAAGAACACCCTTCTTAGAGAACAGACATCAGTCACTTGTTTCAAAAGAATTTCTGACACCTCCTCACAGGTCTGCCATGTTTTTTGGGACCCTTCCCCTGTGCCACAAGCACTTGTTCCCAAACCAGACCATCCCTTGAGCAGGTCCTCCTCACCTTGACAGGTATGATGCCATCATTACGGATGACCAGGGGCAGCATCTCTGAATCCCCCAGCCGGAGCCTCTTGCAGCACAGCACGGTGTTTCCCCTCTTGCTGCGAGCGCTTGGGCACACGACTGTCACCCGTGGCTCATGCCCCTTCCCACTGATGGTGAAGGTCAGGCTTTGGGGTTTAATTCCCACAGAGCTGCAGGAGAGGCACAGAAACAATTTCAGCTGGCACTAACCCATTTCTCAGTGGGCAAGCAAAGCTGCAAGGGTGACCCACTGTCTTTTCCCTGCCTGCTGTTCCTGTACCCCACAACACAGCCCCCCACCAGCCTCTTCCCAATCCACTCAGGGCCATTCACAAGAGGAATCTGCTCCAAAGAGCCAAAGCCTTCCACAATAACAGTTACAAATAACTTCACTTAATTGAATCATGCAGTACAGCAGGGAAATAACAAGGCACCTGATGAGATATGGCAAATCCCCATGCTGCAGTGAGATGAGACTTATACAACAAGAAAAAGCACAGCATGAAATCAGTCCAAAAGCAAAAAGGCAAAAAGAAATCATTGTCGTTCTCAAGAAAGATCTTTTCCAAGAACAGTAAAAAATACAATCGTTTATTAGCAGTTAGTCTTCTCTTGGTTCAGCCACTAAAGGGTTGAGGAAGGGAAGCTCAAAGCCCCAGTCCACAGGTCCCAGGGCAGAGGAACTGGGCTCCTCTTTCATACCAGCTCCAATCACTCTCATGAAAGAGCTTAATGTATGCCAGGGAGTCACGTCACAGAGGATCACTTAATTTTACAGAAACAAATGAGGAAAATGTGACTGCTGACTGCTGGCACAGAAACTGCTTCATCTAAGCCTTTGCCGTTGGAAACCCCCAGCTCAGCTGAAGCACATCTCAGTAACTTACAGCTGGCTACCTAGTATTTCCCTCTCTTCACAGTTCCTCACACAGGCTAAACCATCAGCCTCATGCTTCTGCTCTAAGAGTTCTTAGAGCCTCCCAGATCATCTCATGCCAAGTACTCTGCCTAAGGCTACTGAAAGCATTAGAGCTAACAAGAGGTCTGTGCCTTCCCAGTGGAGAGGCAGCTACCAGAGAGTATTTCACAGGCTCACTTACCTTTTTGGGATGACAAGGGAAGCCTTGAAAGTGCAGTTGTAGTTCTCCTCTGGTGGGGTGAAGGTCACCGTAGCAATGGCACAGGATGAGCCAGGAACAGACATCTTGACTGGATGTAACTTGAAAATGTTGTTGATAGGGCTTTTTGCCTTGGGGGAACCCAGAGAGCACTGTTAGGAGGAAACACCTTTCAACATGACGTGGTTTTATTCATAAATGCATTACTGAGAGCAGTCCCAGACAGTGTGTCTCCTTCCTGCCTCCCTGGGCAGGCTCCCTCCCTCCCGGGGAATGCTGACCTTGTGCTAAAGCAGTGTATGTTTTGAGGGCTGGCAGCTGCACCCACCTCTATGGGAGGTGGGCACTGCACAGAAAACCCTGCAAATAACCTAGAGCTGGCCTTCAAAGAGAAGGAAAAGCCAGGGAGCCTGAGGAAATGCTCTGCTTTGAGCCCTGGCATGTCAGTTCATAACAGCCCCTCTCTGCGTGTGCTTCCAAGAGAGGTTCAGAAGGACTCACTTCTCCCATCAAAGACCCAGCGGTTTGAGCCAAAACCTTGCCCCAGACATGCAGAATTCAACACAACTGCTCCCTGGCTCTGCTGCTCTCCCCTGCAGTTTGACCTGCACTGAGCTAGCCTAGTCGGGGCCACAGGCAGCAATGCATCTGGAGAACAAAACAGGCTCTCACACGGCCCTTAGAGGGCAGCCACCACCTTGGCCTCCTGTTCTTACCTCTCCAGGCAGGGGTTCGATGGAGAGCACCACATCGCATGGCAGACAGCTTGCGTTGTAAATATTGAAATGAGCTTCAGCCTCTTGCCCAACCTGAGCCTTGCTGAAGATGAATCTGTTCTCATCAGTGACAAACAGGCTGGCGCATTCCACCGACTGCAGCTTGTGCTCGAGGTCGGTGCTGCTGCAGATCAGGTACTCCTCGAAGATTAATGTGACATCCTCGACGAGTGCTGTGAACACACCAGAGGGATGAGCAGGGAGAAGCCTCCCTGATGGATTTATCTGGACTTTGCTGGCCTCTCAGAAGGCTTGATAAGCCCTTTCTGCCCGGGTGACTGCTAAACCTAGTATTGGGTAGGGGAGCTGGCTGGGAGGATGGAGCTCAGTCAGCCTCAGTCTTAGAGAGCATTGCTTTCCTTTTATCCTTCCTTCCATGTTGGAACCCAGGACATCTCTCTGGATGCCCTGGATGTCTCACAGCCCTGGCAGGGGCTCGGACACCCTGGCAGGAAGCCAAAGACACCTGGAAATTCGATCTTAATTCATGGAGCAAATTGCCAACCTTATATGAAGAATTACAGGCCACAAAAGTTTAAGTAGCATAGTAGTAGCAATCACAAGAAGAAGGGAAATTTTTGGAGCACTGTACAGGGGGGTTTTGAACCTTGTACAGGGGGGTTTGGAATCCTGTACATGGGGGTCAGGAGTTCTAAGATGGAGGGATTTGGGCGTGCCCTGTCCTTCTTCTTTCTTCTCCTTGGCATCCATGTTCAGGATGACGTTGGCACGTGTGGATTGGTTCATCGTGAAGGTGCACTTGCTAACAAGGATGAAAAGTACTGGAAATAGAAGGTAAATATCTTCTACGTAGTTTTCACTATAAAAGAGACAACCGCCCCGTGGGCGGGAGAGAGTGCCCTTGGCTGTCTTGCTGATCAGACCTCGGCTGGACAGACAGAAAAGCTTTGTAGATAAGAAACAATAAACACAACCGAAGACCGAAAAAGCAAGAGTCCAGACTCCTTTTTCAAAGCGCGGCCTGCCCAGAACCACCTTTTCCCGTGCTGGGGCACAGACAAGTAACGGCCGACCCCAACAGCCCCTTATGGCCCCTCATGGCCCCTCACAGCCCCTCATGGCTCCCTCACAGTTCTCCATGGCCCCTCATGGCCCTTCTTCGTCTCTCACAGCCCCTCACATTTCCCCATGACCCCTCACAGCCCTCACAGCCTCTCACAGCTCATGACCCCTCATGGACCCTCAAAGTCCCTTATGGCCCCTCACAGCCTCTCATGGCCCTTCACAGCCCCTTACAGCCCTTCATGACCCCTCACAGCCCCTCACAGCCACTCATGACCCCTCACAGCCCCTCAGAGAAGAGGAGCACGAGGCTGGTGAGGGGCTTGGAACACAAGCCATATGAGGAACGACTGAGGGAGCTGGGATTGTTTAGCCTGGAGAAAAGGAGACTCAGAGGTGACCTTATCACTCTCTTCAACTTCCTGAAGGGTGGCTGTGGTGAGCTGGGGGTCGGTCTCTTCCTCCGGGCAACAACAGATAGAACAAGAGGACACAGTCTCAAGCTGCACCAAGGGAGATACAGGCTAGACTTAAGGAGGAAGTTTTTCACAGAAAGAGTGGTCAAATACTGGAATCATCTGCCCAGGGAGGTGGTGGAGTCACCATCCCTGGATGTGTTTTAAAAAAGACTGGATGTGGCACTTGGTGCCATGATCTAGTTGAGGTGTTAGAACATGGGTTGGACTCGATGATCTTAAAGGTCTCTTCCAACCTAGAGATTCTGTGATTCTGTGATTCACAACCTCTCATGACCCCTCACAGTCCCTCACAGCCCTTCATGGCCCCTCATAACCCCTCAGAGCCCCAGGCACGGGGGTGCCCCCAAAGGAGAAGGGGTCGCGTCCTGCTTGTCTTCTTTAATTTCAGTCCCTTCCCAGCGACCAGTAAAGAAAGGCTGAAATGGAGCCTTTCCCCAGCGTTTCCCTCAGGGTTAATTGTGGGCTGAAGCTGTGTGCTGGCGCTGGCCCGAGCACCAACATCCCTGCAGCCGCCAGGCCTTTGCTGTCCCCCCGTGTCCGTCGCTGTCCCCGAGTCCCGCCCGGCTCTGGCAGCAGCAGCAGCCGCAGCGCAGCGGGCGCCGGCCCGGCCCAGCCGGGGCTCCCGGGCAGGAGCAGCAGCAGCGCCGGCCCCTTCCCGCCTGCTCCTGCCTCGGCTCCCAAGGGCTTTTCCAGCTGAATCCTGGAGTAGAGCAACCAGCACCCACACACAGCCCTGACTCCTCAGGGCCTGCCTGTGCTGCCCTGACCCAGCCCTCAGAGGAGGAAAAGATCGCGTTCCAGAGCTGTTTTCAGCACTGTTTTACTCACCCTGAGCTGACAGCAGGAGGCTGCTGGTGCCTTTGCCCTGGGAATTGGAGATCATGGCTGCTCTTGACCCTCTTCTGTTTGCCACCTGAATTTTATCAGTACAACTGCACTTGCCTCTTTCAATCACTGCTACCAACTGTGCTTTTGTGATGGTGAACCCCGTGTTTTTGTCACAGGCATCATGATTAGCAGAGATTGAAATGCTCACAAGTCTTTAAGCACTAAGTCGAGGGGAATTAAAGCCTCACCGAGCACTCAAACACGGCCCTGTTGCTGGTGCTGTTGAAATAGAATCAACTTACAGAGACCATCACAGACATTGCCTCTGGAGTGGCAAATCAAATGAAAAAATCGACCAGGAGAAAGAAGAAACAGAACTTGACTGGCTTCCTTGGAGCAGCAGAAAATGGAGATGCCCAGAGGTATTTCCAGCTGCTGCTGATCCCAGTTGGAGGCCAGCCCTCTGCAGAGTCCCAGCAGGAACTGAGCCCAGCCCAGGGAGTTCCCTGAGTGTCCTGGAGATTCTTTCTCTGCATTCAGTCAGGCTTGCATTCCCCAGCAAGTCCCCAACAAAACCTCCTGTTTTCTTGGGTTAGAACAGGCACCATGAAAAACTCCCCAATGGCACAACTCCCCAGCCCACAAGGAAAAGAAAGGACAAGTCAAGTAATCCAAACATTTCTCTTGCTTTGCTGCACTCACGGTATGGAAAGCCAAGAGAAGCTGCAGTTGGAGGCACATCTTGTGACAGAAGCTCAACCTTGTTCTCCAGGAAAGAAGGTTCTTGAAAAGAGCAGACAGGACTGTGGAGAAGATTCCTGGAAAAGTGAAACAGCTTTCCAGAAGTGAAATGAAAATGGAAAGGCACAATGTGAGATCTTTTCCTCTATTTATTTCTATGCTCCCTTTTTCTATGTTGCACTACTTCTCCATGCCATGAGTTCCAAATGCATCTCACCTCTCCGATCGATGGCTTAGCGAGTTTTAGACACTCTAAAATACCACAAGCTACACACAGTTTGCCTCGCGCTGGTTTTGCTGGAAAGCTATGCCAGAGCCATAAGTGCAGTGCTTGGGTCAGAAACAAATCCTGCAGGCAGGGAATGTGCCCTGCCAGTGTTGAGCCTCAGCAGGGACAATGCACAGCAGCAACCGAGGGTTTTCCCCGTGCCCCGTGCAGGAGTCAGGACTCTGGATCTGGGCTCAACACAGCGAAGTTCCCGTGTTTGGACAGACTCAGGGGCTGCCCCGGGGTGCGGGGCCAAGCGTGGAATGGACACATGGACAAATGGCCCCAGGTCTTGCAGCAGCGAGTCTACGGCCCTTGCCATGTCTCTCTTGTTCCTCCTCTCCCTCTGCCGGTGTCCCGCACTCTGTCTCGGTGCCCCGCAGCCACTCCCAGTGTGCCTGCCCCGGCCCGTCCCTCTCCCCGTGCTGGGCAGGGCCATGTCCCCAGCCCATCCCCGGCCCCAGGCATCCCGCCGCGGTCTCGCCTCACCCCGGCTCTCGCCGTCCTGGCTGTGGTGCTACTGGGCAGGCATCAGTGCCTGGGGCCGGGGCGGCATCGCCTCACTTTGGCTGCGCCTGACCTGAGCCCGGCCCCGGCCCCCATGTGGGCTCCAGTCCTGTTCCCGGCCCCAGCTCCTCCTGGGGCCCGCGGAGGACACACGCAGCGCGGCCGCTCCCACCGCCTCTGCTGCGGCTTCCCCGGGCCGAGCTCCGCCGTTCGGCAGCGTGGCTACCGGGGCCCGGGGTGGGTGGGGACGGCCGGCCTGGGGTGGTCAGGGGCCGTTGCTGGCCCTGGGCCGAGTGCTGACAGCCGCATCCCGCCCGCAGGGAAGGCGCAGGAGGCACTGCAGGAGCAGTAATGGCTGGGTTTGCTGCTGGGACCCAGCGGCTTTGGCAGCGTCTGCTCGGGAACACAGGTCTTGGGCGGCACCCCGGTGAGCGGAGGGGCTGGCAGCAGGCAGAGGAGGAGGAGGAGGAAAAGGCCGGGGTGCGGTGGGGCGGGCAGCGAGCTCAGCCTACTGCTGCCCCTTGCTTGCAGGTGGCCATCAATGCATGCCATGGGATGGCATCCGGCACTGGGGCGAGCTGGTGAGTGAGCGGGGCCAGCGGCACAAGCCGGGCCGTGCCGGGCGGGGAGGAGCCGGGGCCCGGCACCGTGGAGCTACCGGGAGCCCTGCAGGGAGAGCAGGCGTGGGCTGAGTGGGGCGTGCAGAGCATCCCGGGCTGGCTGAGGGGTCCCAGAGCCCTGGCACGGCCTCAGCCCCACTGACGGCATCGCGCTCCTCCCGCAGCCCGACGGCACCAGCACGCCCCTGGAGATCGTGCTGCTGGCCAAGGTGTCCTGTGGCTGTGCTGGTGTCATTCAGCTCCTGGAGTGGCTTGAGCTCCCCGACAGCTTCTTGCTGGTGCTGGAGCGTCCGGAGCGGTGCCAGGAGCTCTCGGATTTCCTGGCGGAGCGGAGGTTCCTGCCGGAGGAGGAGGCGCAGGGGCTGTTCCACCAGGTGCTGGAGGCCGTGCAGCACTGCAACAGCTGCAGGGTCCTGCACAGGGACATCAAGCCTGAGAACATCCTGCTCAACCTGGCCAGCAGGCAGCTGAAACTGATTGACTTTGGCCGTGGCACCTTCCTCCAAGACACAGCCTACACCCAGTTTGCTGGTGAGGCCTGCCAGGGGATGGCCACAACTCCCTAAAAACACCTCCCGATGTGAAATATAAAGCTGTGTTTTGTGTCAGGTACATACAGGCAATGTGTATATCTGTGATTGTGATATGTGTGGAAACTGACCGTGGGACAGTTATGAAGACAATTCTAATAAATAACTGAGGAAGTAAAGCATGGAAGAAGGCCTTTGAACCTATCCTTTGTTTGCAATTAACCTTTATAAGTCTTAAGTTGATTTAGGAGCATTCGAATTAAAGCTTTAAGGATGTTGCTGTTTGACAGGAACTTTCTGCTTCTAGCTAAAAAGAGTTTGCAATAATAACCTTTTGAAGTATAATTTCAGAATAATGCTTGTAGTAAGGATCTTTGAAACTATAGCTTTAGAATATATCAAAAGGAAAGATGCTTATCTCGACACCTTAACAAAATATGCAAAAGCAGCTTGAGAACGGAAGATGAACATCCACTCAAGGATTGATAGTTTTGACCAAGGGAAGCTGGACATCACTGGTATGAGATTTATAGTCCTTGCAATTCAAAGATGAACCCGCATATGGACCCTGGACCTCACCAGCTGAGAGACTTCTTTCTTCTTTCAGAAGCTGGACCCCACCATCTGGGGATACTCCTTTCTGAGATACATCCTGAGAAAAACTAAATCACAATAGTGTATAGAATTGTGACGCAAACATTTGGAATAGAAACGGCTGAAAAAGCTTATGAAAACCCCTATAAATATCTGTAAGCCCCAACTATCGGTGTGCAGTTGGAGGGAAAATTCCCCCCACTGTACCCAGCGCTGTATTGCTCATACTTTACCATATTAATTAATAAATTGATTGCTGCTTGAGTATTGGCCTAGTCAAGCTTCTTATTCATATCACCAGGGACCCCCCGATGTCCCCCTGAGGGCCATCTGCGGCTCGGCTTTGGAGCTCTGCAAGCTCCAAACATCCCCCCAAAAAAATCCCAAACCCAGGGACCCCCGGGATACTTGGGGCGAGCTCCCCCTCCCCAGGCACCTGCGGGATGGGGGGCGATGGTCCCGAGCTGAAGCTGCTGCGAGTGCAGAGAGAGCTGAAAGCACGCGGTGCTTCCTCCAGCTGGCTCCAGCTCCTCCTCTGCCTGCTCCTCCTCCTCTCTCTCTCTATCTTCCTCCTCCTCTATCCCACCGTCTTTTTCCTCCTCCCTGGCCAACGGGAATGGGCTGGGTCACTCCCAAACCAATCTGGGGGAGTAGAGGTTTGGGGGCAACAATGGGAAAGGGGTGGGAGAGGGGGCACAGGGGGAGGTGAGACCCACTGAGGGTCCTCCAGGTTACCCCAGGACCCCTAAGCCCCATCCCAGCCCCCCCAGTTCCCTCCGCAGTCCCAAATGAGGGGGGGGCTCAGCCCAGGACCCGCCGTCCTTCAGGGCTCCTCCGAGGGCAGTAAATGGGAGAGTTCCCAGCTCGGAGAGGCCCCAGCAGAGGAGGGGACCTTGTCCCTCCTTGAGACCCTTTAAGGCTCTTCAGACCCCTTTGAAGGGGACATTTTTAGGATTTTTCTGGGGGGATCTCAACACTACTAGGGTGTTTTTTCCACCCCATTTTAGGGTGTTTGAGAGGACGCAGCCCCACAAGCCCCTTTTAAGGGGGGAATAATGACAGCTTTAAGTGACATTTTTATGGGACCCCACCCTCCATTCCAAGCTCCAGTAGGGGACATTTTGCCCCCCAGGGTGGATTTTTGGGGTTCTCTCTACCATCGCTGCTTTAAGGGCTCCTGCTATGGTCAGGTCCTACTATAAGTCCCCTTAAAAGGGCAACACCACTCCCATTGATTCCGACAGCGGAGCCCGGGGAGGGGTTGGACATCCTGGGAAGGTTGGGGGTCCCAGGGGGGTTTGGGGGTCCCAGGAGGGTTTGGGGGTACCTGGGTGATGGTGATGGGGACTCTGTGCTGGGCATAAACTGTTGTGAGGGGTTCCCAGGGGGGTTTGTGTATACTGGGGGTTTTTGAGGTCATGGTGGAGTTTTGGGGGTTCCCAAAGGGAGTTTTCAGGGGTCCCAGAGGGGGGGATAAGGCGATCCCAAGGGGAATGCAGGGCTGTTTTGGGATACCTGCTGGCGACGGAGATGGGGATCCCATGCCAAGTATGTACCTTCTCAAGGGGGTCTGGAGGGGTGTTGGGACGTCCTGTGGGAATTTTGATGTCCTGAGAAGGTTTGGGGGGGTCTGTATGGGGTTTTGCAGTCTTGGGGAGCTTTTGGAGAGGCTAGGGATGATATTGGGGTCCCAGGGAAGCTGGGTTGTTCCAGGAGGTTTGGGGTTCCTGGGAGGCTTTGTGGGTACCTGGGCGATGCCAGTGACACAGCTGAGGCCTCGTGCTGGGAATGAACCTTCTCACTGAGCATGGGCAGTGCCAGCGTGTTCAGGGAGATCCTGGGTGACCCGGGGGGGTGACCCCTAACCCCAGGGGACCCCAAATGCTAAGGGACTCCCCTCAGTGCTGGATCTGCTGCAGGCAGGGAGGCACCAGCACTTGGACCCCAGCCCCCACCATCACAGAGGGGCTGTGGAAGAAATCAGGGGGGGCACAGACAGGTCGGGGGGGACCCCCAAAGTCCTGGGAATGGGGGAACACAGGGGAACTCACAGAAATCCCCACTGGGGACTTAGGGGTGACCCAAGGAGGAGTTTGGGGGGGCTGGATGGGTCATAGGGGGATCTCCAAGCGTCTGGGAAGGGGAGAAGAACAGGGTGACCCCCAGGTTGGGTTTGGGGAGAACCAGATTGGAGCTTCCAGACACCAAATCCAATGAGGATAACAATGCTGATGGCAGCACTGACAGACACAGCGACCACCAGGGTGAGATTCCTGCTGGATTCCAGCTCTGGGAAGCATGGCATGGTTAGGAGGGGAGGGGAACCCCCATCCCACTGCTCCACAGTCCCAAATTCCCAGTTCCCACATTCCATGTTCCCAGCCTCAGCCCAGGAGCAGATCCCAGGCTCTGGCATTCCGGGATGCTCCGCCCGGCGCAGGGGCTGCTCCTGCTCCTCCAGCAGCGCTTCGATCTTGCCCAGGTGTGGAACGATCCCTGATTTCATCCCCTTCATCCAGCTGGTCCCAATGTTGCTGGGGTAGAATCTGTATGCGCGGCAGGACAGTGTCAGGATCCCGTGTTCCACTTTTCGGGACACACGGACATCAGGGGGCTCTGGGATGGGGTAACGGTGAGATGCATGCATGGAATTCCATGGCAGTGGGACAGGGCTGAGATCTCCCCATGGAATTCCATGGCAATGGCATGGCAGTGAGATCCATCTACAGAATTCCCATGGGAACGGGACAACAGTGGGATTCAACCATGGAAGTCCCATGGGAATGGGATGACAGATCTATCCATGGAATTCCCTTGGTAATTCCCATGTTGGCAGATTTTGTCCTCTCAAATCCCGCATTCTCAATTCCCACATTCCCATGGGAACTCTGCCCTCCCACCTTTACACTGCAGCTCCTCCCGCCCATATCTGACATATTTCTGGAGCCACTCCACGCAGCTGTGCCCTGGGGAATTTGTTCATTCCTCGGGCTCCATCTCCCGGATCCCCATGGCAGTCCCACAGTTGCCATGGCAGCCCCAGAGATGCCCCAGGCGCGGCTGCCCCCGCTCAGCCCCGCTCTGGCTGTGCCGCTCCCGCAGCACCTGCAGCTCCCCGGTGGCCCCGTGCCGGTGCCGCTCATTGTGCCGGCTCTGTCTGTGCCGAGATCCCGGCTCGGCTCCAGCTGCCACCCCCGGCGGCTATGGCAGTGCTGGAAGGGGATCCCATCCAGAGACCCCATGGACACCAACCGGGGGAACCCCGGGCCGGGCTCCAACAGTACCACGGGCAGGGAACACAGGGGCAGGAGAACTGGGGGGGGACAGGAGGCTCTCAGTGCCCGGCAAAGAGGTAAAAGGGTGTCTCGTTTCTCAGGAATAGGGGTGCAGGAGGGTGTCAGTGGGGTGAGGGAAATGGGGGAAGGCAGGGACATGGAGAGGTAGAAGGGAATTCCAGGGGGTCCTTGAGCTCAGGAAAGGGGAGTCCAGGGTGGGGACACCTGGGATGTTGGGAAAGGGGGGTTCAGGAGGTCTCTGGTTTTGCAGAAAGGAGGGGCTAGGGGCTGGGAAAGGCGGGAATGGGGTTCCAAGGTGTTCCAGGCCGTCAAACCCACGGCAAGTCTGCAGGCTGGGAGCCATGGATGGCCGGGAAAATGGGGAGCAGAGGGTCCTGATGTCTGGAAATGGGGGATTCAGGAGGGTCCCTGTGCAGGATAAAGAGAGCAAGGGGGTCCCGTGCCAGGGGTCCCACCCCCCTCTCTCGCCAAGGAGTGCCCCCAGTCCCAGCGCTGCAGCCATCGTGCTGCTCCTACTCCCTCCCAGCATGATCCCAGTATGGTCCCAGTACAGCCCAGTCACTCCTACTCCTGGCATCCCCTCTCTGCATTCCGCCCTGTCCCGGCTCTATCTCCACTCCTCCCGTGGGCTGCGAGGGCTTTGGAAACGGGGGAGGAGGAGGAGGGAGGGAGGAAGAGGTTGAGCGGGAGAGGAGAGAGGGAACCACGCCGCTCCGGCGCTTCCTGAACCCGCAGCGCCCTCCTGCCAGGGAGCTGTGCAGAGCCACAAGGTCCCCCCGAGCCTCCTCCTCTCCAGGCTGAGCCCCTTTCCCAGCTCGCTCAGCCCCTCCGGCTGTTCCAGCCGGGACAGAACACCAGTGCTACACAGAGAGCAAGGGACAGACCTGACAGAGGTGCCTCTAGCACCACATTTTAGGCTTTCGCTAATACTTACAGAAAGACTCTTCACAAAGTTATGGCAGTAGTTCAAGTGACAATCTCCTTTGAAAATCACTGCGGCCCGGCCCCGGCCCGAGCCCGCCGGAACCCGCCCGGCCCCGCCCGAACCCGGCCCGGCCCCGCCCGAACCCGGCCCGGCCCCGCCTGAACCCGGCCCGGCCCCGCCGGAACCCGGCCCGGCCCCGACGTTCGGGCGCCGCAGTTGCCTGGTAACCGCGCGGGCGGCAGCGTCTGTGACAGCGGCGCGGCCTCAGTTGCCTGAGAACACGGCCCTGGCTGGGTGTGCGCAGCCTGGGCTCGTACAGGCAGCTACACTGCGCGATTCGCCGAGTGAATTGTTCGCGGAGCATTGGTCTCTGCAAGTGAGTCCTTTGAATTCGCGGAGCATTGTGCCCCGCTGAGAATTCCTGAACGTGCAGAGCATTGGCCTCTGCTAGGAGTCCTCAGTTCGCGGAGCATTGGTCTCTGCAGAGGATTCCTCAACGTGCAGAGCATTGGCCTCTGGAAAAGATCGTGAATTTCCTTTGAAGGTAAAGATTGACTAAAGTTGAACTGTTTGGTTTTGTCTCATGTGCGCTCTGAGAGAGAAGGCCAAAGGGAAATACAGGATGGGATAATGCCAGTCTTCTGCTGCAGCAGTTCAGTGGCATGCACAGCTGAGTGGATGAACAATAGTTCATCTACTGATGAGGTTTTTTTTTGCACTGAAGAAATGCAACATTTTCTAAATGTACTCATCTATACTTTTTTTCCCCTATAGTGATTGCTTAAACTGCTTCAAGGTGAATGAGTTCTGTTCAAGTTTCCGTGGGTTGTTATCATCTGGTTATTAAAATTATTAGGGAGAGGCCTCTGAATTGAGGTACAAACGAGGCAATTTGCCAAAGTCAGTAGTCTGGATTTTATGGAACAGTAAATGTGAGGAAGAGAGAGAAAGGAATAGAAAAAGGGGGGGTGGGGTGAAGGGGGTGGAGATGGGGTTGGGAAGAGGGGGAAGAAAGAGAATGACAGAGATAGATTAAGTAAAAAAATATCACCATTCCATGGATCCCATTGGCATACCGTAAAATCCTCTTCTGGTCTTCTCTGTGGTGAGGTATTGCAAAATGTAAGATTCCAATGGATTAATGCAGATTTGGGCAAGGTGGGACCTCCCAGGTACCTCCCTGGGGTGGGGCAAGTTTGACTGTCTATTGCTACTTTAAAGTAATATAAAATCTTCAGCACCAGTATATCCTTTGAGTCTGCCATGAATTGGGTTGTGGATTTTCAGATCTGTTGTGTTACTTTGCATGCCCTGCAATCATCTGGTGCAAGGCCTCAGGAATGGGTCTGGGGACACAGTGGAGGTCTTTGATGGGAGGTTTGTGTGCAAACCTGGCCTCAGCAGAGGAGTCTGTGGCTATGACTTGCCCAGCCTGAAGGCAGACAGAGCTGATTTTCAGGAGAGCTGCTGGCTTTGGCTTTGTTGTGGATCTATTTTTCTCCCTTGGCCTTGTTCACTTCTGCCCAGACCTGAGCTAATGGGACAATAGTGTCACCTTTATCTTGTCTCAAGTTCCCTTGTGGGGCTGAACTCCCTGTCCCAAGTTCCAGTCAGGAGGCATTTTCAGGGAAGGGTGGGCTTGGGTGCTCTCAGCTTCTTTATAGAGTTTTGTCACAGTGGGCAAAACGTCCTTTATAGCAATATTTAAGCCATGAACCATAACATTGCAGTCTCTCCCAAGTCCAGTGAGAAGCAGCTGAGAGAGCAGGGGGTGTTTAGCCTAAAGAAGAGGAGGCCCACTCAAGCTGATTTTAAGTAATATTTAAGCTACAGCTTTGTCTGCTCTAAGCATTATTAATGTTCAGCTTTTTAGCTCCAGGTTTCAGCAAGATCCATTTTTGAATTGCACAAGGTGGTCATCTATTTCAAATAAAGTCCAACTAGAGGCCTAACAATACTAGCTACTTATGCCAAACAAGCACTTAGCTACTTTCAAATGATATAAAATCTTTAGCAGCAGTATATGCCTTGAGTCTGCCATGAATTGGGTTCTGGATTTTCAGAGTTCCATTGTTGCTCCTTCCAGTTTTGCTGAGGCCTTGTCATTCCTCTGTGACATCCTCCCTTCAGAATGGCTTCTGGATTCCCAAAAAAGACACCAACACCTCGTCTTTTGCAGAGGGAAAGACTGCAGCCTAACACTGTGAGTAGCCACTGGGGCTGTGCTCAGGCTGGCAAGTGCCCTGGTGTCCCTGGTGTCCCTGCCCCTGTTGTCCAGCAGCGCTGGGAAGCTGCAGAGCCCCTGCCCAGCTCTTTGTGCTGTGCTGCTGTTGGTGGGGGCTGTCCTGGTGCAGGAGGGAACACTGTGTGATGTTTCAGGGACAGCCCAGCGCCTTGCCTGGCTGTGCCACGGGAGCCAAGTGAAAGCAATGTGCAGCTGAAGCCCTCAGCATGTGCTTCTGTGCTGCCCTTTGCCACAGGAATTCCTTCTGTCAGGCTGGACACTGCCCTGTGCTGCTGTGACCAACCTGCCCTTGGGCACCTGGGCATGTGGGGGGGAGAGCTCAAACTGTGCCCAAAGCCTTGAGAGCCACGGCTGGTCCCAGCCAGAAGAGCTCCCAAAGCAGCAGTTCTCTCTCAGCTCCTGGGTGGGCACAGCTCCAGCCCTGCAGGCAGCACTGCAGTCAGGGCCACCAAGGTGCCTTGCTGTCTGGAGCTCACTTGGCTGAAGATGCCCCAGTGCTGAGGCTCTGGCAAGGAGATCCCTGTGTTTTCTTCTCTGGAGGGCTCTGTCAGCCCAGACAGAGAAAACAAATGCTCATTAACAGAGAGAGCTAAAACTTGGACACATTCCTGTGCACCTCCCTCTTGGTACAGCTTTTCTTTCTTGCTTCTCTTGGACTCAGCCAGCAGTGCTGTCTCCTGCTGTGAGTTGTGAGTGTTGTGCAGGGATGGAGTTGGGGCAGTTCTGGGAGCTCCTTCCCACTCTCTGTAAAGGTCACTGCCTCAATCCTATGAAACATAAGAGGAAAACAAATGGCCAAAGAGCAGAAATCCCCAAACATGTCACATCAGATCACAGAGAGACTAATGGGCCACAGCCATGTGGTTGGAGTATGTGTATTGCACCCTGTATTATTAATTTATTCTTGCTATGCATTTCAGCAAGTAACTTCCAGGGCTTCCAGAACTATCCTAGTGGCTGTGATCACAAATTATTTGCCAGTGCCACTTGCTCAAGAAGTGCCTTTCTGAACAAGCACATCTCTGAGCTGCTTGCTGATATGTTTTTGGTTGTTTTTTTTTTTATTTGTTTTGCCTTCCAGCTGCTTCCCTCTAAGTTCCAGCAGGAGAAGTTTGTCAGCACGCAGAAGGAGGCCAGCACTGGGGGGAGTATTCTGCCCAGAATTGGCCCATGGATAGACCTGAGCAAGACTGGTCCAAAGGTAGCCTTTTCCTGCTCTTTTCCTTTCTGTTTGATGGCAAGTTTGAAGAGGGTGTGTGCTTGTGACAGGCTTGCCTCCAGCAAAACACCTCAGTGTCCAGGTGCTGTTGTCATTGCAAGCTGCTGGCAGTGGTGGACTGGGAGTCCTGATGTGCACTGAGGCAACACAAATAACCTCTGCTGCAGCTGCTGGGCTGTGCTGGAGTGTGGCTGCCATTGCTAAAACAATGGGGGAAGGCTGGGGACACAAAGGCACAACATTGCCATGTGCCATTCCCCTGCTGAAGGAGCCACCTCTTGCTTTGGTGTGGTCACCATCAAATGCTCGGGGTCACAGGATTCCCTCCACAGTGGCAGCGTTGGCCTTGGAAGGCTGAGGACCTGCAGGAATTCCTACAGATTTAACAAAACCAATTGCATTCCTGCTTTGGGTTGGAACAATATGTTGGACCCTGACGGGGTGTTAGATTTTGCAGGCTGCCAGATGTGCAGGGGACTGGCCCTGGGCAGAGGGGAATGGATGTGCTTTCTGTGGATCAGTGCCTCCTTAGAGGTGTGTTTCAAGTTGCTTTTGTGACAGGACTGGCTCAGTAGAAAGCACAGTCCAAAGGAGCAGGTGATCCAGGTGGGCTGTTGAGCAGGAAACTGGCAGTAAGACACATGGAACAAAGTGGTTCAGGATTGCCCTGGAGAGGGGCCTTGTGGAGAAAGAAAGGTGGAGAAATCAAAAGAGCAGCTTGGCTTGAGCCTGCTGGAAGCTGATCAAGCAGTTCTTGATCAGCTCCGAGCAGAGGTGGGTGAGGCACTGTTTGCCCAGTGTGTCCTGGGCAGATGTGCTCCCCCAGAGTCTGCACTTCACTGGGGATCAGTGTAAGATTGTCCTTCATGAGCCTTCCTCCCAGCAGCTGAAGCTGTCCCTGCTCTCTCTCGCCTCTCCAGCTGCCGTCAGCTGCCCCGAAACAGAGCTTGTTTCAGGTTTCCCCACCAGAGATGGTGTTTGAGAACTTCGTGGCTCGGGAGGTCTCTGAAATGGTGCTGTCTGTGACGAATAAGGACAAGGTGAGTGCTGGAGCTTTAAACCTGTGCTGGAAGAGGAGAGTGCTGTCATTGCCCGAGTGTCCAGCAAAGCAAGTTATCTGCTGCAACACATGCAGAAGAAAATGTCTCAGCAGCTGGCTCTGCAAGATGGTGGAAATCTTCCTGTGCTGGGAATTGTGCCCTGATTTTGGACACGCACTGATGGTGCAGATGACTTGATGTGGTCGGTCAGGTGCTCTGTCTCCATCCTGCTGGTGCTGACCTGCTTGGCCCTTCCTTGCCACCAGGCCCTGCCCCAATGGCCCTGACCAAAATGCTGGAGCCAGAGAGAAGGGATTCCAGTTGACCCTTGTGAATGATGTGCCTGTACCTGCAGAGCTGCAAATGCTTTGGAAAAGGGGTCAAGGAGGGATGTCAGCAGGGCAGGGACAGGTCTCCTGTCATCCTGTTTGCACAAGAGGCAAAATCATCATTTGATGTCTTTGCTGCAGATTCCTCGGCTGGTGAAGGTGTGCATGGAGAGCTGCCCTTATTTCCAGCTGGCAAGCCCCAGGGGTGTGTACCACATGGTGCCAGCAGGCGCCTCTGCCGCTGTGCACATCCGCTTCAGCCCCGAGGAGAACAAGGTGAGCCTGGAGGAGCCCAAGCACAGAATTCTCTGCAAAGCCATTGTTTTCCCTGCACTCTGGGTGCAGCCCATTCCATGCTGGGAGCTTGGCTCCAGGCCGTGGGCAGGCAGCCTGCAGCCAGTCCCAGCTTGGCACGGGCTGCCAGGCACTGCAGCCAGGCCTGACAGGCTCTGCTTCCCCTCCCTGCACATCCCTGAGCATTGCCAAGGGAAGATGCCCAGGGAACAGGATGAAAATGACAGAGGGCTGTTGATAGATGTTGGGCCATCTCTAGGTACAGTGGAAGGGGTTTCATGATGATGGCAAACACTAGAGGAACAAAGAGGTCTGAGAGCTTTCCTCCTTCCTGCCTGGCAAGAGCTTCCCTGCCTCCCCCTGGGCTGGAGCAAGGACGGTGCTTTTTCCCAGCCTCTGCTCTGCAGCCTTGCAGTTGTGCTGTGCCAGAGCACAAGTGGGCATGGTGCAGCTGCAGGGCCAGGGCAGAGGATGTGCTGTGCCCGTGAGCCCGGCCTGGCACAGGCACCCTGGGCTCTGGGTGCCCTTGGCCAGCAGGAGGTTGCTGAGCTGCAGGGACTTGGACAGCTGCCTGCAGGAGCTGGTGTAGGGCAGGTGCAAGCTGCAGGCAGAGCTGTGAGCCCAGAGCCCGTGGCAGTGACACTGCTGTGCCTCTGTCTTCATGCCTGTGCCTGTGCTTGCTCTGTCAGCTGGCACCCATTGCGTGCCAAAGGTGCTTTTGCCTGGAGGTTTGAACAGCAGTGCTGAGGCCCCGGCAAGTCTGATCTCCGTGCTGGCATCTGCAGGCTTGTTCATCCAGAAGGGTTTAGGCCGTGGCATGGAAGGGAGGAAGCCTTGCAGGGAAGCCAAGAGAGGCTCTTTCCAACAGCATCCTGCTGCCTCTTAGCACTGTTCTTCTGCTGACTTGCTTGGAGAGGCAAAGTTGGAGGGGAGTTCTGAGGCAGCTGATGTTTCTGCATCAGGCCAGAGGTGCAGGAGCTCTTTGGGTCCAGCTGTTTTCTCATCTTCCTTTTGCTGCTTCCAGTCAGTTGAACATTTTGTCCTATTCTCAGACAGTGGGAATATAGAAACCTAAAGAGGAATGTCCTGTGTTCCCTAGCTCCATGTTCCTTAGAAGGAATGTAGAAATTCTTTAACATCATTAAAATGTAGAGTAAAACTTATGGTGGCCTAGGGCAGTTCTTTGTATGACCCAAGTGACACAAGAGCTTAATGCCACAGAGATAGGTTTTGCAAAGTGCCCTGGTGCCTTTAAAATGTGGCATATTAGTAGAGCTTAGTGTTTATTTTGGGGTGGAATAGCTAAATTGATGCCCTTGAAGGGAGTCCATTTTTTTTTCCTGCCATGGGGATGGCACTAAATGCCCTGTGCTGAGGCAGTTTCTTTTCCTGCAGGATTATTCCCACCAGCTCATCTGCATGACTACCAGTGAAAGGATCGTGGTGCCAATTCGGGCCATTGCTGCCCGAGCTGTCCTGGATTTCCCTGAGCAGCTGGACTTCTCCAGGTGTCCAGTCAAGAGCAGCACCCAGAAGACTCTGCTGCTCCGCAACACTGGGAACCTGGAAGCTCGTTTCCAGCTGAGCACCCAGAGGTGAGGCAGCCCATCTGTTCTTGTGCAAAGGATATCACCTCTGGGTGATAGCAGAGTTGGGAAATGGCAGCAAAAGGAAGCAGAGCATCAGAGCTGCTGCCCTGCAGCCCTGGCTGGAAGGGAGCAGGATGGATGGCAGCTGCTCTTGCCTTCAGTGTTCTTAGCAGGATGCAGCCTTTGAGCTTTCTCTGTCCCAGCTTTCCTGGAGGCTGCTGGAACATGTTGGCAGCTGGCTTGCACCCTGCTGAGCACAAGCAGCTCCTGAAATGCTTTCTCAGCACTGTCAGCCAAACAGAGCCATTCTCTGGGAGGCCACAGGCACGTGGCTTTGCAGGGGTCCCTGCATCAGATGCCCAACATGAGCTGTGCTGCAGGCAGCCAGTGCAGCTCCTGATCCTGAAGCTGATCTGATTTCCCTTGTCAGCTGAGGGCATCAGTCACCTCTTGTGTTCCATGATGAACCTCTGAAAGCTAGTTTAAAATTTCGTAACAGATGATTTAAATCTCTGAATCAGATTATGCCCCCTTTCATTGAGATTTCTTTTTGAATACTCTGAAGTTGCTGTGTTTCTGCTGTTTTTTTGTTTTGGTTTGTGTTAAATGTTTGCCAAAAGATCATACAAATGGACCTAGTTAAAAAGCAGAAGAAAACAACCTATTCAAACCCTCTCCATACCTTATCTTTTCTGCCTGTCACGTGCAGTAGTGATTAATGGAAAGGGCAGATCTGAGAGGATGAGAAGTGTCTTAAGGAACAGCTCACAATGGACAGAAAAAAGGCCAAAATGTAGCCTGTCAGCCCCATCTCTTGGCAGTGGTTTTCATTTGGTTATGAGAGTGTCAGGGATGTCTCCTTCACAGCTCTTCTATCTTAGAGCAGCTTTCATTGAAATGCTGATCAAATGTGCCCTTTCTAGGCTAAATCAGGATGTTTTCAAGGTAAAGTAAGCCAAAGAACCACACTGCAAATTCAACTATTGCTTGGTCTTCAGGGGAAAGTTCCTTCTCCCTGTGTGATTCCTAGGCTGTAATCTCCCAGGACAGGGAGTGCCCTAACATTTGCATCTCCTGAGATGAGGTTTATAGGCAGCAGGAAAAGAGAAATTCCTGAGGCAGACAGTGTCCAGTTGTGCCTGCAGATAGCTCTGAAGCCTCTCTGTGCTCTTCAGAAAGCATTCTCTGATGGGATTGCTGGCAGTGGGAGCCCTGAGTGTCACTGCAGAGAGCTGGATGCAGAGAGTGGGGAGCTGAGGCCATTTTGCCCACAGGATGTTGTGAGGGCTGGATCTGCTCAGCAGTGGCTCCGTGGCTGTTTCTGATGCTGTCTGTCCTGGCTGTCTTCTGCTGGCTGTGCTTGGTTTGCTCCCTGCTTGCCCAAGGGAGCTGCAGTGAGCTGCAGTGCAGAAGGAATCTGCTGGCCAGCTGTGGCCAGCCCTGATGGCTCTCTTTGTGTTGCAGTCCTTTCTCCGTGGCTCCGGCCGCAGGAGCTCTGGGCGCTGGTGACACCGTGCAGGTGACAGTGGGATTCCACGCGCTGACGGCCGGTGACCATTGCGGGTGCCTGGCAGTGTGCTGCAGCACAGGTGAGTGCTGGGCCTGCCCGGCCACAGGACAGCTCTGCACCATGGCTCCCTGCTGTCCCATCCCCTCCATTCCCTCCAGAGGTGCCTCCCCTGCTCAGCTTCACCCCAAAGCAAACGGAGAACTCCTTGCTGTTTGGGGGCTTGAGAAAGTGCATCCCCTCTAACAGGCTAAGATTTTGGACTCTTGTTTTGCTGGGAGTTGCTGAGTGGAGGAAGGAGGATCCCTGATTCTCCACTGCCATGTGGCTGTGCCTGGGTGAAGGTTTCTTTTATTCCTGGGCAATGCTGTAGGTGAGCTCTCCATCAGATTCTCTGCAATGCAATGGATTTCTAGCAGACCTCTGTCCCATATGCTGCTTCTGCACTGGCTTGTCACAGAGCCTTTTCCTATGTGGCCCTTACACATATATGTAGTTTCTGTCTAACAACATTTTCAAGCCCTCAAGTTCCTTTTTTGTGGCAAATCAAAACAAATTTTTCCTGTCCCCATTTCCCAGGCTGTTCATGCTGTAGCAAACCTCTCACATCTATCTCCCATTTGATTTCTAGGCTGAGGAACCCCATTGAGTCTTCCTGCAGAAACTGCTCTGTACTTAGTAATCTTTCCTTTGTTCCCTTTTTTATTTAATTTGCAGTGCTCCAGCTTGGTTTTTGACATCAGAACAATATAAAATATTGCAAGGCTGATGTGGCTGTGGGTTTGGACAGGGAGATGATGATGATACTGATGCTGATTTTCCTGGTGTTCATTTTGTAGTGGTTTGTCCTATTGCAGAGCCAGGCTGCTTGTGTTTCCTCACCTGGGTCCCCTCCTGCTGTGGGCTGTCACTTCACTTATTCCTCTGGGCCTCCTTTTGCTGCCCACCTGCCGCCAGGCATATTTGCTGGTCAGCAGCAAGGGATGCAAGGGATCAGGAGAGACAGAAGTCTGGTGGGATGCCCGGGGAGGCCCTGGGCAAGGCAGGACTGAGCAGGGCTCCTCAGCGTCACCTGAAGGACTTTGGTGCAGAAATCCCAGTGATCTGAGTGGGTCACCAGACCACATGGACCAACCCCACTGTACACACTGTCACCCTGGGGCCACAGCTCTACAAACACACTCAGAAATAAGGTGTTGAAGGAGCTGCCCAGGACATCCCCACGCTCTACACCCAGAGCTGTCAGGATGTGATCAATGGACTGATCCACAGAACTGCTCATTCAGCTAAAAACTGGGACACTTTCTTCTGTGACCTGTGGTTTACTGTGTTCCTTGTGCTTCCATCAACCAGTGAGCTGAGCAAAGACTCCCCTTTGCTTTGTTCCAGGTGAAGAAAGAATCCACACACACCTCAAAGGAGAAGCTGTGGATGTCAACATTGGGTTGAGCACAAGTTCTGTGGAGATGGACAAGACTTTGATCACCATGTCAAGCCACAGAACTGTGTTCATTGAAAACAGGAGTAACATCACAGCCCACTTCCAGTGGAAGGCTTTTCCTAGTGAGGAAGAAGAGGATGAAGAGAAGAGGAGGTTGGTTTGAAAGATGCATTTCAGTGAGATACATGGCCCAAGACTGAAAGGAACGTGTGGCCTCAGGGGGGTCTTGGTGCTTTTGAATGGTTAAGCCAAGTAAACCATCCCTGGCACCAGGGTGTGTGTCTCTGGGCTTTGGGAGCTCAGCACTCAGCATTCCAGTTCCATTTATACTCCAAGCATGGATGGCATTTTGGGAAGGAAAGGTTGATTGTGATGACTGGATTTCCTCAGGTTCTAATTGGGCTCTTGTCTCTCTCATCTTCTTCCCACGTGACCTGGCAACATCCCTAAACATTTAATGAGTTTCCAGCCCCTCTTTCCACCCTCTTTTTTCCCCTTAGTTCCTTGAAAAGCTCCTTGTCCATCCAGGCTGCTTGTCTCCCCTGTCCTGCTGTCAGAGCAGCTTTTGAGATCTCCGAGCAGAGAGGACTTTTTGAGGAGAGGAGATCGTGCAGGATCCTTTCTCTGTCAGGACATTCTATCACCATGCAGTGGGATGGGAGCCAAAAAGCTCTGGATGATGAAAAGGTCTCTCCAGGAGTTTGCTGTCTCCCTCCTGCACAACAAAGTCCCTTCCCCTCTCAGAGCCTCTGTTTTCATGCACATTGCATAGAAAACCTTGAATGTCACTGCAGGGATTTGGTGCCTGAATTCATCAATTTCCTTTGGAAGTGCTCTGGGATGCTCTTGTGAAAGGCAGAGTAGGGAACAGGGCAGGTCCAAAATGGAAGAAGCAAAGAGTGCTGCTGGTCCCACGTAGCTGCAAGCCAGCTTGGTCTCCCCTTGCCAGGGAAGCCTGCAGTGGGTGCTCTGTGATCTTTATCTGCCTCCCCCGAGCAGCTCAGTGGGAGGAAAAGCCAGCTGAGGTGGCTGGTGGATTCTCCCTCAGCTGTGGCAGAGGCTTTGAGCCAGGAGGTTCTCTGGAGGGCTGCTGGCTTTGGAAAGCTCCCCTGAGCTTGCAAGTGTGGAGTAAAAGTCCCTGCAGTGCCAGTGAACAGCAAGTTATCCCTGATCCATCTGGGACCCTCGTGGCTTGGGGTCAGCCTTTGCTGGGGAGCTGCTGCTGCTCCCACCCAAGTGCTTTGCTCTCCTGCACTCCCACTTCTCTCTGCAAATCTGTGCCTTATGAAACCATCTGCTGGCCTTGTCTCTCCCTGGGGCTGCAGGCAGTGTTTGCTGCGGACACCCAAAGAGGTGTCAGAGGAAAATATCACAGAGGAGAAAAGCACAGAGGAGGTGAAGGGCTTTGGTGGAGGTGACACTGCCCTCCTGAGCAGCATGGTCCAGGAGGAGATGGCAAAGGTGCCAGAAGAGCCCATGCTGTTCTCCAATGAGGTTTTTTTCATCGAGCCAATGGTAAGTGATAGCTGAGAACCTCATTTTCCTCCTCCTCCTCTTCCTCCTGCTCCTCCCAAGCACCCAACCCCAGCCCCCCTTGCCCCGGCTGCGGTCACTGGGCAGATCCTCAGCTGGCCCCATGTGCTGGGAGGGAGGACATGGAGTTTCTGGAGTGGCTGCAGAGCTCCCTGCTGAAAGCATTTCTGCCCTGGAGGGTCAAGGCAGGGCTGGGAGCCTGACAAAGCCCAGCTCTGCTGCCAGGGCTGGAGCTCAGGGCACTCCGTGCGTGTCCTTGCAGTGTCACAGGGAGCAGTTCTTGTAGGGAGGGGCTGCCCCCACACGTGGGGCTCAGCAGAGGCTGTTGCAGCACTGCCAGCTCACACACTGACCTGAAGCTGGCAATGGTTGGCTGGGAAAAGGAGGCCAAACTCAGCCCAAGGTTAATCCCAGAAATGCCAATGGCCTCCTGTAACCACGCCTTGCACTATTTCTGAGTCTGCCTTCCAGTGTCATCTGTGAGCCTGGACACAAGGCTGGAAGGTTTCACTGGGCCTTTTGAGTTCTCCTGCACACAGGGACAGAAAACCTTTTCCTTTTCTGTTTGTGCAAGCCAACTGCCACGTGCTGCCATCAGCCAGAGCCCTGATTCTGAGCACTGGCATTGTGAGAGATGATGAATGCCTGGTGTCTGCACACTGCAAAATCCCTTCTCCCCTTGGAGTAAAGCCCAGAATAATCCCAACCTCTGCTTTCTTTCAAAACAGCTTGACTAATGTTTGTATTTCAAGGAAGGGGCTCATGTTCTCTTCTTGGTTACTGCTATGGCCCATCTAAGGCCAAGAGGCAGCAGTGCACAGGGGCAGTTGCATCCCAGTGCAGCTGACAGCAGCATGATGTGAGCAAGAGCTTGTGTCAGAGCAGTAGGAATCTTGTGGAGAGTGGGAGCTGATCAGCTGAGCATTGAGAGCTTCCAGCGCTGTGTTGAGCTGCCTTTGGAGGGTTTCCTTGGGCTCCTTGTGTTGTTCACTATTTGATGCTCTAAACAAAGGCTGACAGGACTGTGGTTGAAAACAGGAAATGTGAAGTTAAAGAGAAATGTTTTGCTGTCTCTTTGTGTTGCAGGAGGGAGAAATCGGGCCGAATTGTTCGGCTGAAATCCAGGTGACCTTCAAACCCCTGGCAGCTCTGGAGTATGGAAGTGTGGCTTACTGCAGCATCTCAGGTGCAGCTCCTTTGCCCTGCTTCTCTCCCCCTCAGTGCAGCCATGGTGCAAGCCTGAGCCCACTGGGCTGGCCTGGCAGTGCTGGGAAGAGTCCCTGGCCAGCAGGGCAGTGCTGGCACATCCCCAGTGGCCCTGCAGCTCCCAGGGAGTGTCCCGTGCAAGGCCAGGGCTCAGAGTGCTGTGTCTGGGTTCCTGAACCCAGCACAGCCCTGACAGTGCAGGGAGAGGTTTTGATGCCATGCCTTTGCCAGCATTTCCTCAAAGGCCAGAGAGCTGCAGAGCAGAGCAGCTTTAGTGAACAAGCACTAAGCCCCTGCAGGCCCCTGGCCTCCAGGATGGCTCCACTGGACATGGATCCATCATCTGGTGGAAGGAGCTGGGTTAGAAATGTGCTCCCTGAGCCTGGATCAGCTCCCACTGGCCAGACAGCACCAGAGCAGAGGGGGCTGAGCCCCACTGAGCCCAGGCTGTTGGTAGAAGGAGCAGCCTTGGCCAGCAGCTGCTTCTCTCCCTGTGTGGGAGCTGTCACCTTGCAGCTCTCAGTCTGTGGAAACAGAGCCCAGTGCTGAGGGTCAGAAGGTGAGGACTTGGGCAACAAAGTCCTGTGCTGCTGGGCCAGGTAGTTTGGTAATTGCCAAGCTCTGGATGAGCTTTGTGCCTTCACTGAATGGATTTCCGAGCTCCTCTAGGTGCATGGGAAGGAAAGCACAGAATCCTAGGATGTTAAGGATGGAGTGGACCTTAAAGGCCTCTGGGCAGGGACACCTCCCCCTAGAGCAGGTAGCTGCAAGCCCCATCCAGCCTGGCTTTGAACACTTGCAGGGCTGGAACCTGCAAAACTTCCCTGGGGAACCTGCTCCAGTGTCTCACCACCCTCACAGGAAAAAATGTCATCCCAAATATCTAACCTAAATTTCCTTTCTTTCAATTTCTACCCATTACTGCTTGGTCTGCCACTCCAGGACCCCAGAGATGTTTGAAACTCAGCAACTGGTGGCTCCCATTGGAAACCAGCCTGAGGAATGGGTTAGGAATTAGAAGTCATCCCCAAGGGATATCTGCTGAGGGAAGAAAAGGGTCCATATCTTCTCCTGCAGCATCAGGAGCTGGTAGCATCCAGCTCAGAGTCAGGGACTAGCACTGAGGCAGCCTGGAAAAGACAGTGTGACAGAGGGAATGCTTGTACTGAAATGGACATCTCTCCCCAGGCCGTGAGAGCAGGCTGCCCCTGCAGCTCAGAGGGGAAGGCCAAGGACCCTTGGTTGAGCTCAGCTGTGACACTCTGGAGCTTGGGGACATTTTTGTCAACACCCCCCATGTCTGTGAGGTGAGCAGCAGGGCTGGGGATGGATGCTGATGGCTCCTGAGGCAGCAGCAAGCCTGGTGGAGCTGTGGAATTCCTGCCAAGCTGGGCAGTTGTGAGCAGGGAATATTTGATGTGCTGGTCCAGTCTGGGGGGTCAGAAAGGTGTGTCTGTTGTTCATGAAGCCCCAGCCCTGCTTTTGGGCAGCCTTCCTTAGGGATCAGCTGGGAGGCTTCCTGCAAAACAAGCCCTTGGCAGGTGAAACCAGCACTGGGTGCAAAAGCTGCATGTCCAGAGGCTTTTGTGGCAGTGCCAGACACAAGGCACCTTTGGACTGGGCTCTGCAGAAGCAGCTGGAACCAACTGGCTGCCTTTGAGCTTCAGTCCACTGCCAACAGCTTCCAGTCAGGGTCTCCTGCTCATTCCTGGAAGTCCCAGGAAAGCCTTGGGAGTTCTGTCCCTTGCTGACAGTCACTCACTTCAGCCTTGGTGCATCTCTGGCTCTGGAAAGAGAAAAGTGGTCCTGGGAATTAAGAAAAGGATTTTTCTTCCTCTTTGCCTCCCCCACAATAGTGCTAAGCTTGCAAAAAAATCATGAGAGAGCAACTGAAAAGAGGTAGAAAATGAGGCACTACATCAGGGCAGACACTTTCAAAAGCTTGGCTGGGGAAGAGAAAGACTCCTTTAGTTTTCTCTACCAAAAGATGGTGCTGTCTGTACATTTTGATGCTGATGCCTCATTACCAATGTCTTGTTTTCATGGTGTGGGAAAAGGTGAATGAATGGATGGTGCTGTTGGAGCTGTGCTGGCTGGGGCAGCAGCAGCTCAGTGCTGATTCACTAGGCAGCTGCAATCACCTCACGTTGCTCTCAGGGCCAGGTCTCCATGAGCTGGGTGATGCTGCCCAGAGGTGCACTGCTCTGTGCCCATGGGATAAGCCCAGGGTGACTGCAGGTCTGTGCAGCTGCCACTGCTTTGCATGAAAACCCAAAGGCACAACTTGTCCTCTTGTATCTTTTGACTTCTGCCATTCAGCAGCACAAAGCATCTTCTGCCTTTTCTGGCTGTTCATTGCATCCTTAGACAATAACTCCCAAGAAGGGAAGATTCCACATGGATTTCCACTTTGCTTTCTTGCTGCTGCAGGTGAACCTGATCAACCAAGGAGCTCTTGATGCTCCCTTCAGCTGCATCCCTTCAGCAACAAAGGTGGGCTTGGGCTTCAAGTTGGCACCTCAGGAGGGCATCATTGCAGCACGTGGGAGCCAGACTCTCCAGATCTCCTTCAGTGCCACCGTGTTGGGGAGGTTTGAGGAAGAATTCCGGTTCAGTGTGGCTGGATCTCCTACGCCTGCCATCCTGACCATCAAGTAAGGACCCTGGGAGCTTGGTGGGCACATCTGGAGCTGTCTCTGGGACATGCCCCAGCTGCCTCCTGTTGGGGTGGAGCAGAGAGAAAAGGTGTTTGCTGAGGTCTTCATCTCTGCTCTGATGCTGGCATTGCTTTAGTGGGAGGATGCCTCCTGCCCTGTGTGGTACCTGGAGCTGGAATGACTCCTCCCTGCAGGGATCTCCCTCTGCCCTGGGCCATGGCAGGCAGTGGGATGGATCAGCTTTGGGCAGCAGCTGCTCTGGGATGTCCCAGCTGAACAGCCAGCAAGGCCCCCAGGGCTTTGGAGATGGGCCAGCCTGGGGCATTCTGCAGCAGCAGCAGTGCTTTTAAAAACTTCTGTCAATAATCCATGCCAGATGGGCAGCAGCAGCCTCACCTCACCTCTCATGGCCATGCTGTGGGGCACAAGCCGTGCTCCCAGCTGCTGTGCCCAGAGTGCTCTGGTGCCTCCTGTGCACAGCCAGGCAAGGGCTGATGTGGGAGTCAGGGAACTGTGCAGCAGGAACTGTGCCAAGGACTTGGGCATCATCCCCTGGGCTGGTGCCATGGCAAGAGATCATCCTGGCCCAGCACAAGGGACAAGGGGTGATCACAGGGGAGGCAGAGCTCAGTGCTCAGCACCACAGCAGCACGAGGCCTTGTCCCTGCCAGCCTGAGCCTTGTGCTGCTAGGATAATGCAGTGGGAGCAGGAGAGCTGAATGCTGGCTGCTCTGCAGCTTTGGAACTAGGCTGCTGCTCTTGGGAGGCAGTGGGGCAAGGCAGTGAAGAAATGAAAGCAATCTGCACTGGATTATAGCAGTAAGATAAGGGAGATGGATGAAAAAGAACAAGGAAGTTATTACTTCACAAGAACAAAGTGGTGAGTAGGTCTGCCCCCAGTGGAGAAAGAATGATGATGGCTTTGTTTTTAGAGGAAAAGTGCTGCTTTTTTATTTTGGAGATCAAGAGGGAACCTTCCACCATCCAATAATTGATTCTCCTCTGTCCCTCCCCTAAACTGGTGATGGGATGTTTGTGCATCAGCAGCTTTCTCCTTGAGCAAGGGCAGGTGTCTCTTGTTGAGATGTGTGGAGCAGAGCCAGGGGCAGTCCTGTGAATCCAACAGAAGGCACAGGTCACTGGGCCTGGATTTTTAACCACAAGGCAGAGTGGGCATGGATTGGCATCAGCCATGAAATCAACTGGGGAGTGTTGTGCAGCTTCAAGTGCTGCTTTCAGTGGGTGTTGGTGGCTTTTGCAGTGTGTCTGCTGAGTTCAAGGACAGGTGAGGTGCTGTGCTAGATTCAGGACCCCCTTGTTTGGTTGTTGAAGCTGTTGCTCTTGGCTGTGCCAGCTGCTGCACTGCTGACAAGCTGGTCCTTTCCTCTAGGATTCATCTGTGCCCTGTGTAGAAGTGTTGCTGCTCTTTTCAGAGGATGTTTGGGGCTGCCCTGGGTTCATGTGTCAGAACTGTGTCTGTAATGATGGTGTGGGTCAAACTCTGCTGAGAAAGCTCCTCTGTGGGAACAGCAGTTCCAGCTAAGAAGTAGCAAAGCAGGAACCTGTGGCTGGCAGGGCTGGTTACAGAAGTTTGTGGGGACACCTTGATGTCCATCCCATTGCAGATGGGGAAAGTGAGGCCCGGAGCCATGTCTGGCTGTGTGTTCAGGGTCCTTCATGGGACCAGCAGCATCCCGGGGGCTTTTCCTGCCTGCCCTGTGCCCAGAGCCCATCAGTGGCTGTTGGCTGCTGGCCACTTGGCTTTAGCTGCCTCCTGTGCCCAGGGGCACTGTGCTGAGCACATGGTGTGTGCTGGTTTGAAAGGCATGGTGCCCTGACCCCAGGTTTGTGCCCCCGAGCCACGCCAGCCGGAGCTTTGCAATTCCTTGAACCAAGGCATTTCCTGCTCTGTCCTCGCCATGCAGGGGCAGCGTCACTGGACCGAGTTTGCACTTCGACCTCCCTGAGCTCGACTTCGGGGACATCTCCTTTGGTGAGTGCTGCCTGGGCTGGGACACAGCGGGAGGGATCTGTGCCTTCCGAGAGAAAAGCATCCCTCCCTCCTGCTCTGCCCCAGCAGCCTCTTCAGGCTGGGAACTGCAGGGCTGCTGGTGCCGCAGGGAGCATTTGGCCATTGTCAGATCAAACAGAAGCAAGGCATAGAAAGTCAGGATTTTCTGGTGTCTCTGTCCTGCTTGAAAAGACAGATGTCTGCCAAGGAATGGAAAGATGAGCCCCTCCCTCCAAATGATGATACCTTTGAAATGACAGGGCTCCCGGGCAAAACTGTGGGAAAAGGAATAACAGTTCTTTCCTAGACTATATCAGGAGAGCCCAGAGAACAAGAGCAGACGTTTGCCAGCTGCCAAGTCCCGTTTTTGTCCTTTGGTGCGGTGAGGATCCCAGCAGGAGGAGCTGTGGGCTCTGGCAGGGCAGTGATCCCCTGCCAGCCGGCAGCAGCAGGGAAGGAGGGAAGGAGGGAAATGCTCCTTTTGCAAAGGGACAGAGGGCAGGGGGATGTGGGCAGTGCCTCAGAGCAGCAGGCAGCAGCGGGGAAGGCAGGCAGGGTGGGTGCCAGGCTGAGCTGCAGCCAGGGCAGTGCCGGGGCCAAGCACACAACCTCCCGCAGCAGCACGCGGCCGAGCTCCCATCCCCGAGCGGGAGGAAGGGAAGCTCCGCTCCCTGCCCAGCCTCAGCTCCCACTGCACAGCGCCCACGGCATCACGCCACAGCTGCCAAAAACCCCCAAGGGAAAAGCCCACCCCCAGGGCCAAAACCCCCAAAACCCCTATCCCCCTTCCCAGACCAAGGGGAGCATTCACTACCAAGCCTAAGCCCAGAACAAGGAACTTTTTAAGGAAACTACTTGCCTTTCCTGAGCTGCTTCTGTCCCACCCTGCATCACCATGGAGGCACTTGTCAAGTTGCCTTTTTGAAGAAATGAAACAAGAAAGGCAAGAGATGGAACTATGGTTCTGAACCAGGAGATCGATCCTGCTGGATCTGCTTTCATTCCTAAGGTCTCTTCAGCTGAAGGCAGCTGTTGTATCTTTGCTTCTTTGAAACTGTTGACTGTTGTCTGCATGCGGTGAGCTCAGTCTCATTGGAGGTTTTGCCATCTGTGTTTGTCCTTGTTGTGCCTCTCTTGCCTCCCTGCTGGAGTCACTGCTGGAGCTGGCAGTGCTCACTGGGATGGGCACAGAGAAACTCTGGGTTGCAGCTGCAGTTGTTTTTTCTCCCCATCTGTGTTCCAGTGCCTCTTGGTGAGCAGACCCAGGGAGAAGTCTCCTCCCGACAGAGCTGGCCAGCCCAGCCAGATGTCCACTGCAGAGCAGCTTGTGGCTGCTCTCCAGGCTCTGCAGGACATCCCCACCATGAGTGGCTACATCTCTGGCTTTCCAGCATGGAAAGCAAATCCCAGAGCTCCAGTGGGGTAAAGCCTTGCAGGCAGCAATCCCAGTGAGCAGCATGGGTGTGATGTCCCCGTTTGTTGGGTGAGGTGGGACCTGGTTCCTCATTGCCAATCTCCAAGCAAGGCTTGGGTGTGCCCCCAGTTGAGTGGGCTCTGAGCTGTCTCGTGCTCAGTCTGTTTGGCCCAAACCAAGAGACGCCTTTAGGATCCTGCAGAGAGAAGCTGCATTGGGGTGCTTTGCCTCACGTTCTAGTTCCTGATTCCATCATCTCTTTTGCTGTAGCTTCTTCTCAATGCTGACTCACTGTTTATCTATCTTGAAAAGGGTGGGAGTGTTGGCAGGCTGAACAGGGAATTTGACAGCTTGAATTCTCAGAGGAAATGCTCGGTCTGGGTGCACACTCATCACTGGGAGATCACTGGTGCTGGTTTGGGGCAGGTGAGGCAGCTCCTCCCCATCGCCAAGAGAGAAGCTTGCAGTGTTCAGCAGGGCTAGGAGTGGGCATTTTCAAGGCTGCAGTCTGCAATCTGTGTCAAAGGGAACTGAGTGACGATTCATTCCTCATGCAGCTTCTGGGTGAGCTGTAGTTCAGATAATCCAGAGCTCAACTCCAGTGCCACTTTCATTGTGCCAGGCCATTCCCAGCAGGAGTCAGGCCACAATGGGAGCCTCAATGGATGTTGGTGTCCTTTCCTAGGCTTTCCCTACACCCAGCGCTGCCGGCTCACTAACAGCTCCCCGGTGCCCGTGACGTTCCAGCTCCGCATGTCGTTCGATGGCACGCAGCCGGCTGTGGACAGCGTGGATCAGATCCGCTGCCACAGTGACCCAGCCTGGAGGAAGGGCGTTCACTTGTATGTGGAGCCCCGGGAGTTTACCATCACTCCCAGCCAAGGGACCATCCTGCCCCAGGGACACCAGGACATCCAGGTACGGGCAGAGTGCAGCCAGAGACGCTTCAGCACCAGGGCTGCAGCTGCACTGGAGCGTGGGAGGGCTTTAGCTCTGCTGCCAGCTTTGAGCATGGTGTGAGTGAGAGATCTGCACTGCTCTGAGGCCTCTGCTAGCTGCCTTACTCGGGATGTTCCTCAAGGAGCACTGTTTTCTTTCCAAAATCATATGCTGAGGTCACATACCATATGGTCAAGGCCAGAAGTCACTCTTGGGTTCTTGAGAGCCATTTATTTGATTGCAAGTGGGCAGAGCAAGGATGAGGGCAGAAGGTGGCTGTTAGAGAGATGTCATTGTAGAAAGCAGTTAGCTTTTCTTCTTGGTCTGATTTCCAATCTCCCGGGGAGCAGAAGGATTTGTGTTCACTGCAGGAATCTCCAGTGGGGACAAAATACTCTGCAGCCATGAACTGCCCAGCACCTGCTGGGCCACACTTTGCCCTCAGCTTCCTGCTGTAAAGCTGAACTCGTTGTGTTCAAGTCAGATTTCTTCTGCATTTATGTCATTGTAGTCAGATGAGAAATTGGCCCCTTAATTTGAATACAGTGGTTCATAGAGCTTTAGTCTAATGTTTTAATGTAGCTGAGCTATGCCCTGATAGCAAGGTGTGTTTAACACATCTGCTATTGCCAGAAGGCTTTTGTTGCTTTGAGACTGTGCTCTACACATGGAGCAGCAGCAGAATTAAGACAAAATCTTCCCTCAAGGGCTAGAGGATATCACACGTGGATAATGAGCTTTTGTAAGGAAGAATTTCCTGTTCTTCTCTTCCACCAGGTGACCCTGTGTTCCAACTCGGTGATGGAGTTCTACAGGAAAATGCTGGTTGATCTGGAAGGTTTTGGCAAGGGAGTGGCATCATTGGTCATCACAGCCAGGTACCAGCCCTTCCCTGGCCTCCCCCAGCCCCTGCCTTGCCCAGGCTTTGCTGGCTGCAGCTGCCAAGGAGAAGTGCTGGTTCATGAGCTCATGTTGTGCCAGCTGGGCATGAGAAGAGCAGAGCTTGGACAGCAGCCTGTGGTGAAAAGCAGCCCTGCTCCCAGCCCAGCAGGGTCCTGGGCCCTTTTCTGAAGGCACCAGGAATGAGATCATTTCTTGGCCTGGCTTTTGGTGCTTGAGGTGGAACAAATTTCCCCAGGGCCTCCTCTCCTTCTTGCTGCAAGAGGTGGAGTTGTGCTGGGTGCGAGCACCGTGCATTGGTTTGGGACACAGCAAGCAGCCTGCTGAGAGCCAGGCTCTGGTTCTGTTCATGAGGGCACGTGGCAGGGGGGAAGTGGCTGCCAGCAAGAGTGCTGAGGGCAAGGTCTCAGGAGGGGAAAGCAGCCCTTGGTGTGGCAGCTCAGCTCTAGATTTTCTCCTTCCCTCTGCTTCCCACTCTGAGCTTGAATGTTCTCAGGGTTGAGAGCAAAAGTGGTTGTTGCTGCAGCAGAATTCCATCCTGCTGTGCTGCTGTGGGTGTCAGTGGAATGCCAGGAGGGATGCAGTTCCCTGGGGCTGTTCCCTCTCCCAGGCAGAGCCATCCAGGCAGTGCCTGGGCTGGCATTTTGTCAAGCAGGTGGGCTGGGGACAGTCAGTGCCTGGAGCTGTGGAGGGAAGGAGCCAGGGAGCTGTAGGGCCTGGGAGGGGCTGATCAGCCACTCTGGAGGGCAGCTGGTGTCTCGTGCCCTCCAAGGCTGGGGCAAGCAGCTGAGTTCCCAGGCAGGGCAACAGCACCATGGCAGAGAAGGGAGTCATTTTTCCTGGGACACTGGAGTTGTGTGTTCCTTGAGCCTTAGTGAGTTCTGTTCCTTGTTGGGAAGGCTCCCCCAGAGCTCATGGGTCACTGGGAGTGTTACAGGAGTCCTTGCAAGCCTTCCTGGGGAAAGGAGGGGCTGAGGCAGCTGTGGGACAAAGTGCTCTGCCTGGGGCACTTGGCAGCCTCTGGCTGCTGCCTCTCAGGGTTTGCCCCTCCTTGACAAGACCTGTTGGAGTGGGAAGACGTAGAAGGCAATTTATCACTGCAGGGCTGTTCAATGCCCATTTGACAGTGACCAATGTGTTATGCTCTGTTTTACAATCTTTGCGGGTAAATGTTCTCCATTCTCTCAGTATCTCTGATTCCCCTGGGCTCATCTCTTTGTCCAGATGTCTTGTTCCTAAGCTGCAAGTGTCCCCCCACGTGCTGCAGTATGATGAGTGCCTCCTGAAGGTGCCATATGAGAAGAAGTTCCTGATTAGTAATCCCAGCCACCTGCCTGGCTGCTACGGGCTTATTGAACAGGTTTGGCATCCCATCCACCTCCCCCTCTCAAATATTATTGAGGAGCTTATTCGGGGGAAAAAGGGTTTGGACGTGACCTTGCTGGTTTCTATTCAGTCTTAAAGATCTGCTGAGAACAGGATCCTACCCGAATGTAAACTTGAGGATGCAGTTTAACCTGCTGAGGGAACAGTTGATGTTCTAGTCTTCAGGGTGTTTTCTTGTGGGAGATCTTAGAGGGCTGTGAAAGCTGCTGCATCCACAGACAGCAGTGCCTGTGCTGGCAGTCTCCTGGCAGGATCCCCTGGGAATGCTAAGCCTACAATTCTTGCATCTTGTTTGTGCCTTTTACCTTTGTCCTGGGCATTTTTAAACACGTGTGTCAGTTGCTGTTGCGGTGGATGTTAGGGAGTGTAAAGTTTCTTCAGAGGTGCCTCTGAAGCTGCATTTCATTGTGTCTCTTGCAGAAACGCAAGGAGGACTCTGCTGTGCTCTACTCCAGCCCCAGGCCCTGTGGGATTGTCCAGCCTCACAGCACTGCAGAGATCCCAGTGCTGGTGGAAGTGCAGGCGCTGGGCACGCATCGCACCAATGTTCTCATCGGCGTGTTCGGGGATGAGAGAAACCCACTGGTGAGTGCAGGGGAGATGTGTGCCTCTGTGCAGCTGCTCCTGGCAGGCTGCAAAGGGCACAGGGATTCTTCCGGGGAAAACAGGCACAGGCTGCTGTGGAGAAGGCCAGGAGGGATGGGTGGCACAAACAGCTCGTGCCTCACGGGTGGTAATCTCAGTGTCTGGCACAGAATGTCGTTGGTCTGAGCTGGAATCCAGGGTCACTTTAGTGCATTACTCTTGAAAATGCTGTTAACTTTGGAAACATCTGTTTGAAAATGGCATCTCTCTGAGCGCAAAAGAGGATGTCAGAAGACTTCTGGGAACCTTGAGCTTTCTGTAAAAAAAAGGAAGGCTGGCATTTCAAGAGTGGTTGCAAGGATTGAAACTTAGATTAAAACATAAGGAAATGATAATGCCAAATTCCCTGAATGGCACCAAACATCTGAACCTGGGCCATTGTGGCACTGCATGTAAATCAGTGAACAGGAAGGACAGGCAATGCAGGCTGTGCCAGGGAGCCTGAAGTTTGACAGAACAGTTTCTTTCAACTCTGAGGCTGCTTACCTTAAAGAGGAGGGTTTCTCCCCACCAGAGGAACCAGTTGTTTAACTGTCAGCCTGGCCATAACTAGAGATTTCTTGCAAAGCTTTTACCTTTGGGCCAATCCTTTGTAGTTTGAAAGGTTCTCTTACCTTGGTCCTTTTAAGTTTGGAGGTGAACATGTAATTATCTTTTTCTTTTTTCCCAAAAGCCCAGCATTTCAGCTGGAGAGTGGTAGCTGTCCCTAAAGAAATACCTTGAGCAGGGATGAGCTGTTTAAAGTTTTTTAGTTTTCCCTGTTGTGGTTTGTTTGGGGTTTTTTTTTAACTCTTTCTTGCCTGCTTCCTGGGACAGAGAAAAAAGTTATGGAGCTCTGGACGGCTGGCAGAAACCTCCCCAAGCCCAAGGCTGATGGAGTCTGGCAGGATCCCAGCACTACAGCCGATGTATGTATGTCTGTATGCATGGGGAATGCCACCTGAGTCCCCTGGGAGTGTTGGAAAATGTCAGCCAAGCCCCCAACAGTGTCAGGGAAACATTCCTGATAAATACCTGGTGGAACTGCAGAGTTTCTGGCGTTGGGCCCTGGGGGGGCTGTGTTGGCTGTGCTGGCTGTGTCTGCCCCTGGATGTCTCAAATCTGCCTTTTTTGCTTGCCTTCTCTGTCTTTTGCTCTCCCACTGTGCTTTTTGCATGCCCACAGGGTGTTCATCCCTGCCCTCTGCAGTTCCTCAGTGCAAGCAGTTGCAGCTGCTGCAGCAGCTCAGTGTCATTCCTGGGCTGCCTTTAGAGCAGACCTGCTCCAGCCTGGATTGGGAAGGGCTGGATCAAAGCATTTCTCAGTTCAAGGTGCCAGCAGCCAGCCAGGGGCTGCATCCTGACCAGGAGCTGCTGGTGCAGGTGTCCCTCCCTCCCTCCCACTGCAGGTCTCTGTTCACAGTTACCTTCTTTTCCAGAGATGAGCTTCACCCACCTAAATTCAATCCCCAACCACCAAAGGAGATGAGAACATGTTTGGATTGCCCAGCGTCTCGATGGAGGCACTTCAAGGCTGGAAAGGAGGAGGCAGCCACAGCCCTGACTGAAGAGCAGGATTTGACCCAGTCTTCAGGAGCAGAGGTAGATTTTCTTGTACACCTACTGCTTGTGCTGCCTCCTTAGCCTGCCACCAGCAAGTCATGCTCCTGCTGAGCTCCCTTTTTGCTGCCCTGCTGTCCTGTGCCCTGACAGTGGCTGGGCAGCAGGGCCAGTGGCTGGACATGGGGGGAGTGGCAGGGAGAAATAGGAGAGTTTTCCTTGGAGAAGCTCACTCAGATCCTACAGGCCTGTGCTGAGTGTGGCATTTTTTGCCTTGTTGCCTTCCCAATGCAAGATGAGGCTTTTATCTGCATCATGATGGGAAGAGCTGCAGCTTCCTTGCCACAGCAAGCTGGGATGAGTCCTGATCTCCATGTGCCCTCTTCCCAGCCCAGCCAGACTCCCTGTTTGCAGGTCTCTGCTGTCACCCGAGAGCTGCTCTTGCACTGCTGGCCCTGAAGCTGTCTTACAAACTGAGACTTGGCAAAGTGGCTGTCTCTTCCTGCAGGCGTAGGGAATGGCTTGTTTTTCAGGTGCCACCACAAGCTCCTGCAAGCCCTCACCTCCCAGCAGGCCTGGAGGGATTCAGGTGCTCCGTGGGCGCACCGCACACTGCCCTGGAAACGGAGAAGGGAAGAGGGAATCTGTCTCCCTTGCACACTGGCAGTGTGGCAAGCAGGGCTGGAGCTGCCAGTGCCACTGGTGGCCCTGAGCATTGGCCACAGAGGGGCCTCCCATCCCTGCAGGCCCAGCACAAAGTGCTGCTGGAGCAGCTGGGTGTTGGAGAGGCCGTGCAGGACACGTTGTGGGGCTGCCCAAGGACGCTGTGCAGCACCTATGGAGGGCACTGCTCCCCCTGCAACTCCTCAGGTGGTGCATAGGAAATTTTTGCAGGAGCTTTTGCTGTAGCACCTTGAGGAAGCAGCATTTAAATCAGAGAGAGAGGGGAAGAGCCTCAGGAGTCAGATGAGCTGGGCTGGGAGTCCTTTGCTCAGCTCCAAGAGCTCTCACTCTGAGTCTCCTCCTTTTCTAAAAGCAGTAAGTTTTGAAACTTTTTCAAGGCAAGTTGTGCATCAGAGAGAATTTCTAGTGCCAGGAGACATCCCAGTTCACTTCCATGTCATGTACTCATGAATGCATTGACCCGTGAGGATGGGAGGAGATTTTCCCCATGGTCCCTGCACTGGTCAGTGGCATGGATGCAGGATGAGATCAGGGTGATTCTGGCAGTGTTTGGGGAATAGGCCCCTCTGGCTGCAGCTGCACTTTGCTCCAAGGTGCTCTTCTGCATCCATTTTCACGCTCAACACCTCCATCTCTCCTGTCTTCCATGCAGGCTTCCAGTATCCTGCCAGTGTCAGGTGTGCTGCAGCCAGGAGAGAGCCAGCAGGTCTCCTTGCCCTTCTCTGGCCACCTCAACAGCATCTCCAGTGCCACGGCGCTGTGCCACGTGGAGGGAGACCCCAGCTCCGAGGTGCTGGTGCCCGGGGAGGCCTCACGTGTCAGCTGCTCCCCGAGCCCCCAGGAGATCAACTGTGGCTCTGGGGCACCTCTCAGGGAGAGGTGAGTAAGCCTGCCATGGGTTCCTGCTCTCCATGGGTTACTGTCCCTGCAGGGCTTCCCTGCTCCAAGGACTCTGAGCTCAGAGGTGCTGCATAGCAAAGGCCAGAAGCAGCACAGGGATGGCCACTCTTAGCTCCCTGGCTCCCAAGAGAGGAAGCACCTTCTTCTGTTGGGACAGAGCATCTTCTTCTCTAGTTTAGTGGTGAGCCCTCCTGGCTCAGATGCTGCCTGCAGGGAGCTGGGCTCTGGCCCTGCCTTGGCACTGCCTCTAGAGGTGTCTTTAGCTCCATGGTGTTGAGTCACATCTTCTTCATCATCTCCCTTCTTCACCAAAACAGTGGGATTGTGGTGTGGGCAGGCGTGGGGCACACACCAAACCTTGGTTTGGGTGCTGGTGCTGCCACAGATGAAGTCCTTGCAGTGCTGATCTGCCAGGGTTCTCCTGATGGTGGGACAGCAGCCATAAAAGCTCCTGTCCTTGAGGCTCCCCTTCAGCTGCAGCAGTGGGCAAGCACAGGAGAAGCTCTGCTCCAGCAAGGCAGCCCAGCTCAGGACACACAGGCAAAGTGTGCAGCTGGGAGTGGGGGCTGCTTAAAGCAAGCCTGTGCATCAGGACTTCCTTCAGGCCAGGCTGAAGTTGGTTTCGTGGGGAGGAGAGGGACGAGGCTGCTTCAGATGGTTTCCATGGCAGACAGCACCAGCTGGCTTGGTCACAGCTGGCTTCCAGCAGGAAATCTGGCTGACAAGAGCCTGTCTTGCTGGAGAGCAGTTCCTGCAGCCTTTGCTTTCTGACTGATGGGATTATTCTCATTTAGGATCAGGCTATGAGTCATTAATACCGAGGCTCATGGACAGAGACTCTCTAACTCATTAAAGTTAGAAAGTGGTATGTTTATTAACCCCGGTGGGCAGCACCAGAGTCGTCCCTACAAGGCGTGACAGTGCTGTACAAGGTTCTTTGCCCTCTCTTTATTTCCCAGGATCTTACATACAATACATGTGCACAACCCCAGCACCTCCCCTCCCCGCTCTGTATTAAAATGAGGCCATTAGTCCTTCACACCTGCACAATTCTTCTCTGGAATTGGGTTGGTGGTCTCGAATTGGGCCAGTGGTCTTAAGGGATGAAGTCAGGAATGTCTTCATCAGGTCTCTGTGACCCTCTGGCACCATCCAAGGTCCCCTGCTTAGTGACTGATTGACATAAAGCCCAGGTGCTAACCGTTGTTCTACTGGTTTCAAAATGTTCTTCTAACAGTTCACTTACTCCACTTCCTTCTATCAAGAAGCTCATCATGGTAAACAATATAACAATCAGCTCTGGCTTAAGCATCTAATCATCATTAACCTATGGTCTACCTGTCTAACTGACATCCTGATCAATGTGAATTGCTTCTAAGCCTCAGCTGAAATCTGAACTCTTTAAATTCTTGCTTCAGCTGTGCCCAGGGAGAAGGGAGCTGAATGAGCTGAGTAAGAATTGCAGGAGAGATCAGCAGACGTTGGCACTCTGTGCTCTGCTTGAAACTGGGAAGTCAAGAGACAAAGGGCGTTTTCAGGCACAGCGCAGAGAGCTGGTGGATCAGCCTTTGGCAGTGGGCTGGAGGTGTCTGGCTGTGCCTGGAGAGGGAGCTTGCACAGTCAAGCCCTTCTGATGGCAAGGCTCAGGTTTGGCTGGTCCTGGAGGTGCCCTTCCACCACTGCCCTCCCTTGGGATTTTCCCAATCTCTGTGGGTTGAGGAGAATTCACGGAAATGGTCTGGCGCTGCTGCCTGGCCTCAGGGTCAAGGAATGAAGTGCAGGGCCAGCCAGGACGAGTCAGCCCAAGGTTCTGGTGGTGACTCTCAGCCATGTTTTCTGTTTTGTCTGCAGAAGGGAGCTGAAGCGGCTGTCTCCAAAGCTTGAGGAGGAGGCAAAAGCCTTGGAGGAGGAAGAGAGGCAGAAGGAGAAAGAGAAGCAGAAGAAAGAAAAGAAGGGTGTCTCTGTGGGGAAGGAACCTCCAAAAGCAGAGAAGGGGAAAACCAAACCCCCAGAGAAGAAGGAAAGCAAGGCCCCAGAGAACAAGGACACCAAAATCCCACCAAGGAAGGAAATCAAAGAACCAGAGAAGATGGAAAACAAACTTCCAGAAAAGAAAAACAAACATCCAGAAAAGAAAGAAACCAGATTCCCAGAGAGGAAGGAAAGCAAGGCCCCAGAGAAAAAGAACACGAAAGCATTAGAGAGGAAGGAAACTAAATTCCCAGAGAAGAAGGAAACCAAAGCCCCAGAGAGGACGGAAAGCAAACTCCCAGAAAAGAAATACAAACCTCCAGAAAAGAAGGAAACCAAATTCCCAGAGAGGAAGGAAACCAAAGTCCCGGAGACGAAGGAAATCAAAAGCCCAAAGAAGGAAAGCAAAGCCACAGAGAAGAAGGAAATGAAAAGCCCAGAGAAAAAGGAAAGCAAAGCCCTAGTAAAGAGGGAAATCAGAATTCTAAAGAAGGAAACCAAATCTCCAGAGAAGAGAAGCAAACCTCCAGAAAAGAAGGAAACCAAATTCCCAGAGAGGAAGGAAATCAAAATCCCAGAGAAGGAAATCAAAGCACCAAAAAAGAAGGAACCCAAAGCCCCAAAGAAGGGGGAAGCCAAAGCCTGAAAGAAGGGAGGAACCAAAATCCCAGAGAACCCAGCTGAGCTGGAGAAGAACTCTTTATTTTATTCACACAACTTATTTTATACAGTTTGCCAAACCTAATGTGCAACTTTAGGTAGTTAATCGATTTCTTATTACTAGTTATGCCAGTTATTCTGTTGGATAATAAAATATATTTTACTTGTGCATCAAATCTCTCTGTTGTATTCTTTGTATTGTTACCTATTCTCTTCACTGATTCTCATGGGACAAATCCCTTGTTCTTGCAGGTGCATTTGTTTTTCACCCTCAGATCAGATTGTTCACCAAGTCTCATTCTCAAAATAACTTCACATGGGAACTTGTGACTGCTTAGCTGCACTTAGAAGAGATGACAGGCCAGCCGTTAATATAGCAGAACAAGGCCTGATTTCATAAGGCCTTTCTTTTATCATTATTCTACCTGTCTCTGACATCTCCCCCTTTTTGTTCATTTTAAAAAGGCTCCTATGTTCTGATGTTGAAACAGCTCGCTCTTGGGAGGGTATGATTTCATGAAGGTTATCACTGGTTATCTGTTAGATGTGGGATAAGATACATAAAAGACCAGTTCCAATCAACAAAACGTACCCAATTCTGTCAAGTCATTGACACAGGGTTTTGCAGCATGAGCAAACAAAAGAATAATGTCCAATGTCTCTTAGGGAAATGGGAAGAAATGACCATTGTTTCCAATTAGCTGAGAAGTAGGAGAAGGTCCATTAGCTGGAAATGTTGATCTTGGACATCACTGAATGTCCTTCTGGCAGCTGGAACAGGGAAGAACTGAAGAAGGTTGGGAGGAGCACTGTCCCATGATGATGCCATGAGGCTTTTGTTGGCCAATTGCCTCTGTCAGTTTCCAGGCACAGCTGTGTCTTGGCAGTCCTACTCCTGTTCCTGTTCTGGCCACAAAGGCTGCAAGGGGATGAGGTTATTTCTCTTTCCACTGGGCCTCATTTCTTCAGAGCTGATCAGTATCTGATGGAATGAACAGGTGACTGCTTTGAGCTGTTGGTGATAAAACACAGGCATCTCTTCTCCTGAAGTTAATGAATCAATTAGGCTTCCCTGTGGGACACTCCACTGGGATTTAGATGGGATGACCTTTTTTCCAAGTTTCTAATGTAAATATTGCATGATTCAAAATGTTAGTCGTCCAAATTTCTCATGTACATATTGCATTATTTGAATGTTCTTAAGGCGTTCATTCCTCTTCTTTTTTGTTTTTTAAGAATGAGATGCATGTCTTTTGTTATGAGTATGAAGAAACAGCGTAGTAAAATAATACTAGTAGACAAGAAACTTAGAGCAATTAGGAATAATTTAGATACAACGATCGGGAATATTTCAAATAGTGGACAAAACTAACAACATAGGTGGAATGAAATAAACAGAAATCTCTGAAATAATGTACCATCATCCCAGAGTCTGCAAACAGCTGACAAACCTCGATTCAGTGGGGACTTGGATAATTATTTCCAGATCATAATTCCCAAGCTCCCTTTAAAAATAGTTCAACTGTCATGTACAGATGGTGAAATTGCAAAGTCAAAGCAACTCCAATCTAGTTTTGATGCAGAAAACATCTGGGTCTGTTGGCAAATTCCTGTCCAGGTAGAGCTAAGGCCTGGCCACCACCCAAGCTCTAAGTGGGAGAGAATTCCCTAAATGTAATTTTAAACAAGGCTCCTAAGAATAGCACTTAGGAGTAAAGGTCTAGGGGTGAAAGACTGATGAACCATCCAATAGCCGTCTCCTCCAAAATCTCCTCAGCATGGAGATGCTTTAAACACAGCAAACTGTTGGAGTGGTTCTGTAATAACAATTGGGACTGCATCTGATTGCTTAGAGTAGATGTCACAATACCATCAGTTTAGAGAAGACTTCTGACAAAGCTGAGATATCATTTCCTGGAACTCTGAAAAATACTTGAAAATCATGAGGCAGCACTGGGTCAAACCATGGAGCCCCAGTGCAGAGCCCAGCTAGAGGGGTAGTCTGGTCTAAGAGATACATGAGCAGCTAGAGAACAAAAGAAGGATCCTGAAATGACACGTGTCTTGTAGATAATTACACCAAAAGATGGTAAAACATATGAAAAGCTGGCTATAAAAACAGGAATAGAAACATGAATGTATTTATGACAGAAAAAATGCAACAAAGGAAACACTGAACAGCTCACACATAAAATTCATGATATCTCAGATTAAATAACACTCAAACCTGATATAAATTGCTTTCGACATCAATAGAGCTTAACAAGATGAACTCAATAAAACCCAGTCCTAAAAGGATTTCAAATTAATAAACATAATTTCATTATCACCTTAGTAGAACAAAAAGCACACTCAAGAGAACTCAATGTTAATTACTATTAATACCGAACATAACTGGATCCATAAAAAGCTGGAATAGATCATTGCTGAAATGACGTAAAACTGAATCTTAACATTTATAAAATCTACCAAAATTTACTTAATAAAACTTAGCCTTATTCAAGAAGGTAACTGAGCGTTACAATATTTGGCCTTAATTTAACAGAATTCAAACGAACATTCTTAAAAGTTATAGATATGACATGATGTAACTCAGTCTAAGGTTATTAACACAAAAAGACAACTTAAAGGTGAACAAGCTGTAAGTGAAATAACAGCATGATGGTCTGCTGGAGGGATTAAAGTTGTAACAAGCATATTAGAATTAGAAGTAAATCAGTTATGAGTAAAACCCATGGTAACTGCAAATTCCATGGAAACAGAAATTCAGTAAGACTTTTCAAAGTGCAGGGTTACTGGGAAATAAATATAATAATGTGCAATTTAGCATATTGCTGAACAACTCAACAGCTTTTAGTGACAGTATCTGGCATCATTTTATATGGCAAATGTGTTAGCATTCTTCTTAAAGAGATCAGACCATGTTAAAATTTGATAGGTAATAAGGCGCTGCATTTACCGCTTTTCAATCTCTCCAGTAACTGTAAAACTACATAAAACAATCAGAATTTAGTCAGAAACTAAAATAAACTTTTAAAAACCCTAGAGCACCACGTTTTCAAGGCACACAAACACAGCTCTGGGCCAGAGCGGGGCCTGTGCCGCCCACAGGGGAGAGGGAAGGCGCTGCCCACAGGGAAGCTATGGGGAGAACAGAGGCCATCTAAACTGCAATGACATAACTGTACACCAATAAAGCTTCTCTCAATATTCACACAGTATTCATCCCTTAATTGCCAGAGCCAATCATCTCATTTTCCATCTCCCAGCAGGGCCCTGCGGCCGTGAATCCAGCCCGCCGGGGCTGGCCCGGCTCGGCTGCCACAGCCCTCCCGGGGCCGCTGCACCTCTGCTCCCCAAACACTGCGGGGAAAAGAGCAGGGGAAAAGCAGCAACACACAACAAACCCTACAACCCGCACACAAAAGATAAACACAGAAGAGGCACAAGCTGCATTTTATTGCACATTCTGACAACAATCACTGACTGAGAGTTGCATTTCCAAGGCCAAGATCTGTCTTTTGAGATACCTCAAACTCAGAAATACCATTTTTAATAGATGTGTACAAGGCCAGGCCTCACTGGAGGCACAGCTTTTCTCGCAACTCTGCATCATCTTGAACTGAAAAAGAATTAAGCAGTGTGCTCATGAGTCTGGCATCTCAGCCAGAAAGGCCAGGTATTAGAGGGAAGAAGTCAGCCTACAAAATCTGATTATTTTTTCTCTTCCATTGGCCTGTCAATAATGATAATCAGAATATATTTCCACATGTTAACAAGAAGGTGTTTGTATTTACAGAAGCAGGAACATATCTATGAAGGCTTTTGAATTCTCTTCAAGGACAAGGACATTTGAACCAACAACCCTTTCTTAATAGAGAGGCCCAGTTTAACTTTTCACTGAAGATGTTAAACCCAAGGGCAGTTCATGCAATGCTGTCTTTACATGTCGCTGTAGAGACAGGCAAGACACCTATTTCTTCATGCACAACAGCCCATCTTTATTCTTCACAGCTCATATTTCTATGGTTTTCTGAAGGCATTGTGTTTCATTTTAATTGCTTAGTAACTTAGTGCAACTCAGTTCATTGGTTAGTAGTTGCTCATCTAGGTGTCAGTCAAAACCTTTCCTATCTCTAACGCGGTTTCCATTCTTGTCTCCTGCATAGAAGATGTGGGTAGAAGTCTTTCCTCTCACAGGTGCAAATTCCTTTCTCACAGGAACTTGTCAGGCTAGCTGTTAGCTGTACTTAGCCCAAGCAGCAGGCCTGAGCCATCATTTTACAAGGGTAACAAGGCTCTTCTTTTATAGGGTTTACCTATATGCAACATTGACATACGATTCTTTCAATCTTAAAGAATCATCTTTAATTTCTTTCACGTGAATTTTGACCTTTGTAATATTTGTATATGGTAGATTTGGAGTTCAAATCTGTTTTGAATCATGCCTTCATAGAATCCCAGACTCATGGAATCATTCAGGCTGGGAAAGCTGTGTGAGACCATGGAGTCCCAGCTGTGCCCGATGCCCACCTTGTCCCTGAGGCGACTCCGGCGTTTCGGGGTCTCCCCGGCCCCGGCTGCTGTGGGAGCCCAAGACAGAGAAGTCCAATTCAGCACGACCTGTCCGGGCCCCTCAGGCAGGCCCCAGTGCTGCAGGCAGTCTTAGCAAGCTCAGCTCTTCAGTGATTCTCAGCTCATTTGTGATTTCAGCTCTTGGCTTGCTGAGTGCCTTTGGCAGATGCTGGCAGAGAGAGGAGAAGGCTGTGTGAGGTTCCACAGAGATGTCTTTATTGATGTCTTCTGACAAGGTCTCAGGGACAGCTCTTCTGCAGAACAGGGCAGAAGTAGGGCTTTATATAGGGTACAGGAGTTTTAGAAACAATCCAATAGTGAGGGTCGAGGCGAAAGTGAGCTGTGGGCTTAGAGAGATAAGCAAGGGTCCGAGGGTGGAAGAGGGGATTCTTAGGTCCAGTCATCATGACCAGGCATTTCCTGTCTTAGGCTGCTGAATGCCATGGAGGCATTGCAGGCCCTGGGCCTGCTACAACTCCACTTTCTGTATTTAGAAAAAAGGCCTATTTCTGTATTTAGAAATGGGGCATACTCTAGTTGAATGTCCAAAGCATTTACCTGTATTCCCATTTCTACTTGCTTCAGAGACCATTCTGGATTAACCAGCAGTCTCTGAGTTCTTGTTTTCTTCATAGCATACGGCCCAATTCTAGTAATCACAGGAACTATAGGCTGCACTTCTGCTTCTGGAATAATTGGCCTTTGGGTAGGAACAGCTTTCTTTTGTGTTAGTGGGGTAGTTCTGATCTTGTTCTTCTGATATTCAGTGCACACTTGAGTGATGCTAAAGTCAAGATCATACTCTCTTATTGCAGACCCTTCTATTTTTAGGGCACTTACTCAAACATTTGTCACAGCATTCAGAGCTAATCTGAATGAGTTTCATGGGTGGATGGTAAGCCTCATGCAACCCACCTTGCACAAATGCATAGCTACATCCCCAAACATTTCTCCCTTCCCACAAACGTGCATTTGTGACTTTCAGGATCTCATTTAGGGCCCTATGAGAGTGGGGATCACAGGCCCTCCCTTGGCACCGGTACATCCCAGTTACGTTGTACCTGCGCGGTATGGCACTGGCTCCTGTTACAACCATGGCAATGGCTATAATAGTTACCACCTTCTCCATCATGTCCATGATTTCTCTAAGTCCATTTATTTGCTGTTCTGGGTGAGCTTCAGCTTCAGTTCTTTGTCACCTGGCATCAGTTTCCAGAATTCCTCAGGGGCTTTCTTCATGGAAGATGAATGGATCCAGGCCTGCTGTTCTTTGATCTTGATTGCAGTAAAGGTAGTGAGGAGCACCTGGAATGGTCCTTCCCACTGCAGTTCCAGGGTCTTTTCTGCCAAAGACTTAACATACCCATAATCCCCAGGTTGTCCATCATGTACTGGTCCATCCAAATCTCTGTTTTGAGCTCCAGCCACATATTTTGCAGTTCCTCTCAGTTGTTTATTCAGGGCTATCATATACTCGGGTAGGGTTTCCTCCCCTATTTGTGTAGGTGTGGCTCCTTCTTGAACTGCATATGGTCTCCCATATAATATTTCAAAGGGGCTCAATTTTTCCCTTGTCCTTGGTTTTGTCCAAATTGGCAATAATGCTAATGGAAGAGCCTGGGGCCAAGGTAGGTTTGCCTCTTGTCCCAATCTCACAATTTGTTGCTTAATCAAATGATTCATCTTTTCCACTTGGCCACTCGATTGAGGATGATATGGGGTATGCAGCTCACAGTCTATCCCCAGCTGGTGGCTAATTTCTTGCACAATTTTGGAAACAAAATGCGGCCCTCTGTCCGAGGATATGGTGGCTGGAACCCCAAACCTCGGGATTATTTCTTGCAACAGTGCTTTGCTTACCTCTCGTGCTTTAGCTGTCCTAGTAGGGAAAGCTTCTGGCCAACCTGAAAAGGTATCAGGCAATACCAAGAGGTAATGATATCCCCCCTTCCTGGGTAATTCTGTGAAATCGATTTGCCACTGTTGCCCAGGTCCGCAGCCTTTCCCAATTTGTCCAACTTTAGGCTTTGGGATGTTTTTAGGATTAGTTCAGAGGCAAAGACTACACTGACGAATTCCCTGTATTACTGTGCCCTGGAGTTTCCTGGCCATAATTTTTCCTTTCAAATGGTTGTACAGGGCATCTACTCCCCAGAGTGTTTTTTCATGTTCTTTTTGCACTGATGACCACAGCAAATAGGAAGGCGCTACAAGTTTCCCTTCCTCTGTTACAGCCTGTCCTTCTTGATTATAATTTGCTTTTTTTGCCTTAAAAAGTTTCTTATCCTTTTTATTGTACACTGGCTTACCCTCAATAGAAATGTTTCCATCTGGGATCAATGTTGCCTCCACTGTCTCCTCAAATACCTCACCTCTGGCTGCGTCTTTTGCCTCTCTGTCCACCAGCATGTTCCCTTCTTCCAATTCAGAGCTCACTTTTTGCTGTGCCTTAATGTGCATGATGGCTGCCTTCTCAGGTAGTTGTACTGCACCTAGTAGTCTCAGTATCTCTTGTGCATGTTTAATATTCTTCCCTTGTGAATTCAACAGTCCTCTCTCTCTCCAAATGGCTCCACGTGCATGAACCACCCCAAACGTGTACCTTGAGTCCGTGTAGATGTTAACCTCTTTTCCTTTTGCCAGCTCTAAGGCTCGAGTTAAGGTGATTATTTCAGCCTTCTGTGCAGAGGTGTTTGCTGGTGAAGGTCCAGACTCTATTACCTCTCTGCTTGTGGTAACCGCATATCCAGGGTGCCTTTTTCCACTGATGACATAGCTGCTTCCATCAGTGAACCAGGTCTCAGCATCTTCAAGTGGGGTGTCCTTCAGATCCGGGCAGCTGGAGAAAGTGGCTCCAGTGGTCTCCAGACAGTCATGGATCACTGCTTCTCCCATACTCCCACTGAGGAAGGAAGCTGAATTCACAATGTGAGTTACCACAATTTCAACATCATCTTGTTCTACTAGTATAGCCTGGTACTTCAGAAACCTCTGTGGGGAGAGCCAATGTCCCCCTTTTGCCTCAAGGACTGCAGACACCGTGTGGGATACCAGCACAGTCATTTTCTGGCCCAGGGTGAATTTGTGTGCTTCCTGGATGTTCACTGCCACTGCTGCAACAGCTCTGAGACACCCTGGCCATCCTTTAGCTGCCGTGTCCAGCTGTTTGGAGAGATAGGCCACTGCTCTCTGGTATGGGCCTAACTTCTCTGCTAATATTCCCAGGGCAATCTCTTGTTTTTCGTTGGAAAACAGGAAAAATGGTTCACTCACGTCTGGAAGTCCTAGAGCCGGAGCTGACATGAGGGCCTTCTTTAGTTGGTCACAGGCTTGGGTTGCTTCTTTTGTCCACTGAAGATCTCTGCTCCCTTCCCTGATCAGGGCATATAGAGGTTTAACAAGTAACCCATAGTTAGAAAACCACAGGCTGCACCACCCTGTCATGCCTAAAAAGGTTCTCAGTTCCTTCAGTGTCTGAGGGCTCGGGGTCTGGCATATTGCTTCTTTGCCATCCTGCCCCAAGGTCCTTTGACCAGCACTCACCTCATAACCCAGGCAAATGACTGTTTGCCTCACCATCTGGGCTTTCTTCTGGGATATTCCATACCCGTGCAGGACCAAACAGTTTAGGAGGCTTACCGTCCAGTGCACGCGTGTCTCCTGGGTCTGGGTGGCTGCTAGGAGGTCATCCACGTACTGCAGCAACTGCCCTTCTCCTGGTAGAGGTTTCCAAGACTCTAAATGCTTGGCAAGTTGCTCCCCAGATACAGTGGGAAGTTCTTGTACCCCTGTGGTAATACACACCATGTGAGCTGCTTCCTCCGTGCAGTTTTGGGGTTCTCCCATTTGAATGCAAAAATTTTCTGGCTGGCCTCGTAGAGAAGGAGGCAAAAGAAGGCATCCTTCAAATCTAAAATGGTAAACCAGGTTAGTTCAGGTGTTAAAGGAGTTAATAAAGTATAAGGGTTAGCAACTACTGGATACAAGTCTTCAGTTACTTTGAGAACAGCCCTTAGGTCTTGTACTAACCTGTATGACCCATCAGGCTTTCTTACTGGCAAAATGGGGGTATTGAAATCAGACTGACACTCTCTTAACAGTCCTATTAGCAAAAAGTTTTCTATGATTTTGCTAGTCCCTTCTCTGTCTTCCTTCTTTAGGAGGTATTTTTTAACCCTTACTTGTTGTTCCCCTTCCTTGAGCTTAATTTGTATGGGCAATGCATTCTTTGCTCTCCCTGGTATATTAGAAGCCCATACACCAGGGAATATTTGATCCATTATTTTCTTGAAGTTTTTCTCTTCTTCACTTACAATTTCAATTTCTTTGATTATTAACATTAGGCTTAACAGCTCCACATATTGTTGGTCCTTTACCTCCAAACTAATTTCTCCATTTTTCAATATTATTTTTGCATCCAGCTGCTCTAGCAGATCCCTGCCCAAAAGTGCAGATGGAGCATTAGGCATATATAAAAATGGATGAATCTCCCATTGCTTTCCCAATTTATACTTTAATAGTTTGCAAAAATATGCTCTTTCAGATTGACCAGTAGCCCCCTTTACCATAACATAATCATTTGTTAGAGGTACAGGACCTTATTCAACACTGACAATGTTGTCCCTGTGTCCACTACAAATTCCACTTCCTTTTCCTTGTTCCCCAGTTTAACTACAACCAGAGGGTCCCCTAGGGTAGGGCCCTCCTGTCCTCCTCAGTCCTCCTTCACATGAGCAACCACCCTTTCCCCCAACCCCCAATCGCTTTTTCTCTGTTCATCACCCCTTCTTCATTCTGGGCACTGGTTTTTCCAGTGTCCAAATTTCTTGCAAAATGCACATGGATCTTTTCCCACTCGGGGTGGTCCTTGTCTTGGCAGGTCTTGCTCACGTTTCTCCTTTTCTCCCGCCCTTACTACTGCTACTAATTTCTTCATCCCTGGTTTATATCCTCCCTCCCGATTACTAAACACTCTCCATGCTTCATCCAATAGAGTCTCCAAGCCTCAGCTATTTGGGCCCTGGATCTTCTGAAGTTTCCACCTGATATCTCCTGTGGATTGTCCGAAAAATAAATTTATTAGTTGTTGTATTCTTTCATCCAATCCAGAGTCCAGGGTGGTATATCGCCGCATCGTGTCCCAGAGGTGATCCAAAAATTCAGAAGGTGTTTGAGTAGGACCTTGTTTAACAGCACATAAGGCTGACCAATTTATGGTTTTAGGAATTGCTCATTCTAGTCCTTTTACTACAAAGTCTTGGTATCTCTTAAGCTGTGCCCATTCATCGGGTTCATTGGGATCCCACATCGGATCCTGAAGGGGAAACACATCTTTGATATCCTCTTGTGCTGGTGCACAAGTGTCTTCAGCTAAATCCTTGGCTACCTTCAAAAGCAACTGCTTCTCTGTTTCTGTTAAGGCATCAAGCAGTAACTGCATGTCTGCCCAATCAGGTAAATGCTGCTTAGCCATAAACTTTACCCTTTTAGCAACCCCTATTGGGTCATTCCCATAACCCTTAGCAGTCTTTTCCCAAGCCTCCAAATCCACTGAGAAAAAGGGGACCTTAATCATCCTTGGTTCCCCATTAGAGGTTATAGCCTGCCTTAAGGGTGCTTGTATGAGTCCTTTAGTTTGCTTTCTAGTTGTTTGTGGGGGTGGGTTCAGTCTGGTTGGCCTTCTGGCCCTTGATGCTATCAGACCTTGCAGGGAAGGCTCAGGACTTGGTTCAGATTCATCCCATTCACTATCACTACTAGGCAACGGTGGGTAAGGCCTCCATGGTTCCCTTAATTCAGGAGTTGGTGGGGAAACCCCTCCCTCAATTACTGTTTTTCCCAGGGCAGATGAACCAGAAGACAAGTTAGGGGAGGCTAAAGTTGGTGAGGGTTCCAATTTTACTTGTTCCTCTACCCTGCCTCCTTCCTGCTTTCTAGGGGGTGGTAAAAGTGCCTCTACTGTCTCTTGTTCTAAGATCTCTGTTGCATGGAGCACGTGCTACAACCCTGTTTCAGCTTTTCCCTGTTAGCTTTATTATCCTTCTCAAGAGCCAATACCAGTGGATCAGATGGAGGCCTAATTCCACAATCCCTTTGCCACTCAGGGTGATTTCAAAGGCTGAAAAACATAGCAGCATAAGTCACCTCTTGCCACTTCTATTCCCACCTAAGGAAAAGCATGAACTGTAATAGAGTCTCATAGTCCAGTGTACCATTTGCTGGCCACTTCACTCCTCCATCAAGTCTATAGAGTGGCCACCACTACGTGGAAAGTTTGACAAGTTCCCTTTTAGTTTCACTGCCACCATAGCCCACCAGCTCTTTCCAGTGTGTTAACATACACCCTAAAGGGCTTCCTCTGGGAATCTCTTTGCTTTCATTTGCCCCCATGTTTAGGATCCTCTTTTTCACAATGTCATTTGATCTTATCCCAGTTCTTAAATTTCACTTGGTATTCCCTTGGTACAAAAATATACTGGCAACACTCAACTCTAAGAATTTCCACTGCTTTCTTTAATGTTCCTGAAACCCCATTTTCCAACAACTCAAATATTTTACTGCTATCCCGTAACTCTTGACCAATTGCCAACAAAATTCATATAGTTATCTGGGCAGCCTTTTGTTCCTTTTTATAACAGAGAGACAAGTTCCAGTCTTAGGTATTAACCACCTGTACCCTTGCCAGACCCACGAGTCCTGACAGACTGCACACCGAAACACGATCCACAGATCACAGCAGCAATCTTTCCTTGGGCAGGGGAATACCCCTCAACCAGGTTCTCGATTCCTGTGCCTCCTGTTCCTGCTCATATAGTTGTGCTAGCAAACAAAAGGGATAAAACAGCTTGTTAATTAATTTTCTCCTTTTCTCTAAAAAAAGAAAGGGTTAGCAGGCCTTCAAAGGCAGGGTTCAGAGCAGCAGCTGTTAGGGAAAGAACTTGTAGTTCTACAAAAAAGGGGTGGGAAAACTCCTTTTGATTCAATCTAATGAAACCACACCATGTAGTTAGGTACTCCACCCAAGTTGCAGGTTACTAATAATTTATTAAATCAGGTCCTCTGTTAAGCTTTGCTCCAGGTGTATTCCTATTAAAATATGTTTAAAAATTGGAAGCAACTTTTCATACACTGTAGACAGTGTGCAGCTGAAAGCAAAGCGTATCTCTTGTCATGCTGTAACCAAAGGACAGATGGAAACCTTGCAAAGTATCAGTCAAGTTCTGGCAGAAATTTGACGATTCCACGCTGCACCAAGAGCTGTGTGAGTCACTACTGTAACCCATTCCGAAGCTTTCTGGACTGCTAACCAAATTTCTCTCACCCTTTGGTGGAAAATGTTACAGAACACAGAGTTCAGCTGCGTATCTGGGCACCAAAGAAGTCTCTCAGCTACCTCTGCCAGCACTACTTCTGGGCTCTCTGTTTTCTGCATACAACCAAAGCCGCTAAACTGAATTTCCCTTTTCTTGCTGACAACCTGACTCCTAACACTAATAGTTTAGGCTCACAAAAAAGAAACAGACAGGGGTTTTTCACAACCCCAAACACAACAAAAGTTTTAACAAGGTCCTGCTGAAAATCACACAAACTTTGGCCAGGGCACAGCACAAATCCCTCCACAAGAATTGGGGGGGTGGGGGTAAACCATCACTTTAAAATATTACCATACACTCTAGCAACTGCAAACCTCACATACCAATAAAATTATCAAAACACACGCTCACCAAACTCTCGGGGTTTTACAGGGAGATAAAAAGAGGTATCCCAAGGCTACAAAGTCTGGACTCCCCTCTGGTTACCCAGGAAACAAATGACTGCCTGATCACCAGGACTGTGTCAGGAATAGTTGTGGGCTTTCCATTCACTCTTTTAACTACTAAGGAAACAAATTTAACTCACACAAAGCCTTTTTCACCTGACCATACATCAAATAAAAGTTTACATCCAAAAACACATGCTGTCCAAGCTCACACACAGCCTAATTCCCCTCTAACACAGTCTAAGCACAATACAAACACTTGAAATCAGTCCGCTCTCCCAAACAAAAGTGTCAGTGTTCCTCCACAATCAGGCAGGGATTTCAAAGACCTTTTACAACTTTAAGCTTACAAAACTCCCAAAAACACTTACAAACGTTAATAACACATGCCAAATCACACAAATGATAATGCTTACAACACAAACTCTCACAAACCACAACAAATACGGTGCATCTACAACCTAAACACACAAAATCACAAAACCACCAAACAAACACAGATCCAATTACAATACACACACACACAGACACACACACACAACGCTGGGGGCACAACCAGGATTGTCTGCCACCCACAATGGGACCCTTCGCAGCCCAAAAATTCGGACTAACCACCCAAATGACAAGTCACTGAGGTGCACCTTTAAACTACAAATTGAAACCAGAGCCACCCCTGCTCCAATCCCAATTCACAACACCACAGCCATTGTCTCCACTACGAGGCACGGACTACCAGAGCCCTGGTCCCCACTGCGGGACACGGGTTACCAGACCACTGAGGCGGGACGTCTCCCGCGTCCTATTAACTGCTGATATAATAAGGTACCTTTCCCTAAAGAGAAACATACCTTTTGTCCGTGGTTCCAGCAGAACCTGGTCTTTCCCCACGTAGGCAGCAGGATCACAGGATCCTCCTTCCCAGAAATTCCTGGGTGGGTGCCCAGAGGGGTCCCGGACCCCCACTGGCCCCACGGCCAGAGAGTGCAGGATGTCCTGCTGCAGTCACCAAAGTGATTTATTAAAAAAATATGGATATTGATCTAGCACCGATATCCAACTGTGACGGACAAAAACTCTCTAACAGTTTAAAGCTAGAAAGTGTATGTTTATTGCGATGCCGGGCGGCGTGTGGGATAGCTCCCAAATGCACACTGCAATTTACAGGTGATTACAGAGTCCTGTCATCCATACAACTACTGAATACCCAAAATACAAATACATATTCATAATTTTGGTACATCCCATTCCCCGTTTCATAGGCTAATTAGTTCAAAATCTATTAGGCATACGTAGTTTGTTCTTTGAAATGGGTTGGGGTCCCTTCCATGGGAAGGGTCCCAAAATGAGGAAGTAAATGAAGTCTTCCTCATTCTGACCTTTCTACCTTTTCAATGCAAATATGACAAATGAACCCTTGGAAGAATTCCCATTCCCTGGCTTCAACTGGTTTCAGAACACAGGAGGCCCACAATTGTCTTATGTTCCTAAAAGCTATCTGTCAGTTTTTATAGTCTTCATTAGAAACCCAGCTAACCAAACATTGTGTTGACAAGCAATCCATTATTAGTTAATTACTAACTCTTACCTTCATCAAGGCCTACCTATTTATTTTAATTAATTACAATAAAGCTTATCTCTAACTAAAATCTTAGCTCCTCTAAAATGTCCAACTTCCTTAAAGTTTTTGTTTCAAATCCAGCCTCTTGCCATGGTGCTCTTGGGTCTTCCTCTTCAAGATGGGGGTCCCACAAGGTGTGGCCATCAGGGGGTGACTTACGGGATGCAGGTCGTGCTGTCCTGTCTTGGTTTGGAAAGCCAGGTGTCTGCTAAGGAAGGCAGGAACCTCCCCTGAAATGGAAAATGGAAACTCCTTCCCTCTGAATTGTTATAATTCTGAATTAAGGGGCTCTCAGGCAAAGCTATGGGAATAGGAATTCTTTTTTAGCAAAAATTAAAAATACAAAAGCAATAGCAAAAACCAAAAAAAAAAACCAAAACCACTGACAGAGTCAGAATATAACCTGACACCCTGTGGGTCAGGGTGCTGGCAGCAGTCCCATTGAATGGTGGCTGCAGCCCTCCTGCAGTGACAGGTGTGGCTCTGTTGGAGCAGGGATCCTGGAGAAGGGTGGAGTTTTCCTCTGAAGGTCCAGTGGTGGTGTAGATGGGCCTGGTCTTCCTCTGGCAATCCAGTGGGAAAAGGTTGATCCTCTGGCAATCCAGTGGGAAAAGGCTGCTGCAATGTTCCAAACTCAGATTCTATCCAGGAAGAAATGCTTGGCTCCTCCCGCTGGGCAGAGCATCTCCCAGTGGCATGATGTCATTTTATCAGCCATGCAGTAGCACTCAATGGCCCATTAACAGAAGGTAATTAATAATTAATAATTATTGACAGAAGCTATCTCCTGGATGAAGGATTGGTTGTGGAAGAGATAAACTGCCCAATGAACAGAAGATAAGTGCTCCACCTCTGACAGATGGCAAACAGAACACACACTTAGCTTGCAATCCAGGACATGTTCTCACTGGCTGCCCCCATTCTCCAGAGTCCATGGTGCCCAGGGAGGCTGCAGCTGCCAGTGCCGGGAACAAACGAGACGGGTCTTGGTTTCAGAAAGCTCCAGAATCCATTTCTTACCCCCAAAAGACAGGGCAAAGGCAGGTGCTCCCTCAAACACCTATGAAATGGTGAGACTTTAGAGATCGTTGATCAATGTCATTCATTTAACACAGTTTGGGCTGTTTTTAAGGGATAAAGATGAATCAGAAGAAAATCAAGGCCAAACCAAAAGGACAAGCAGCCAGGTGTGTTCCCAGCATGGATCACAGGGAATGTGGGTCACCAGGGCTGCGCCCAGCGTGGCTCCTGCAGTGGGGGATGGAGCTGGAGCAGCGCACAAAGCTCTTCCCGCACTCGGGGCATTCGCAGGGCTTCCCTCACCGGTGCCTCCGTTGGTGTTGGGTCAAGTTAGAGCTGCTGGAGAAGCTCTTCCCACACTGGGGACATTCGTAGGGCCTCTCCCCGCTGTGGATGCGCCGGTGCCTGACAAGGTGGCAGTTCTGCCTGAATCCCTCCCCGCAGTCGGGGCAGCAGAAGGGCCTCTCCTCTGTGTGACTCCAATAGTGCAGGAGGAGATGGGAGTGGGTCCGAAACCCCTTCCCACACTTGGAACACTCGTAGGGCCTCTCCCCAGAGTGGATCTTTTGGTGGACAATCAGGCTGGAATGCTGCCTGAAGCTTTTCCCACACTCCCCACACTCGAAGGGCCTCTCCCCGATGTGGATTCTCTGGTGGCAGAACAGACTGGAGCTCTGGCTGAATCTCTTCCCAGACTCCCCACACTCGTAGGGCCGTTCCCCAGTGTGGGTCCTCTGGTGCTGGATCAGGGTGGAGCTCTGCCTGAAGCTCTTCCCACATTCCGCACACTCGTGGGGCCTCTCCCCAGTGTGGATGCGCCGGTGCGTGACAAGATGGGAGTTCCGCCTGAAGCCCTGCCCGCAGTCGGGGCAGCGGAAGGGCCTCTCCTCTGTGTGCGTGCGCTGGTGCTTGAGGAGATGGGAGCTGCCCTGAAACCTCTTCCTGCACTGATCACACTCGTAGGGCCACTCCCCAGTGTGGGTCCTCTGGTGCCTGATCAGGTTGGAGCTGTGCCTGAAGCTCTTCCCACACTCCTTGCACTTGTGGGGCTTCTCTCCATCAGGAACCTCCTCATGGACCACCAGCTCCAACCTCTGGCTCCATCTCCGGCCGCCTTCCCGGCCCAGGCTGGCTCTTTCCCCCTCAGATCCCCGCCATCTGCGTTTGCAGCCCCTCCTCGTGTGGCATCTCCGGGGCTTTTCCTCCCCGTTGGGTTCCTGCACCGTGGAGCCGCTCAAAACGGCCTCTGCCACGAGGTTCTGCTGTGCTGGGCTGGGAGATGGAGCAGGAGAGAGAGGCAAAGGGGCACTGACTTCCTCCTCACCTGACTCCATGTCCAGGGACATCTTCCTCTTCCTCACTACCTCACAAGAAGTGACAATGGGAAATCCTGGTTTGGGGAAAACAAGGGATGAGCATGTTGAGTTTGAAGGTCTTTCTGCCCAAGTCAATCTCTACAAGTCACCAGCGACCTAGGCTGCAGAAAACCTCCCAAACACCAAGATTCAGTGCTGAAAAACCCTCCCCAGGAGTTCCCCACCCCTGCTCCCTCCCCTCTGCTCTTTGGGAGTTCCCCCTGTCCCAGCTGCTGGGGTCATGCTTGCATTGGGGGTCCCCCTTCTCCTCGGTGCCCGCCCTCCCCAGCCTGCTGGCAGTCCCAGCAATCCCAAAACCTGCCCCCTCTTCGCTCCCGATTCAGGGCTGCCAGGGCTTTTTGGGCTCCCTTTTGGGCTCCCTTCTCCCCTCATGCTCTGCTCTGGGCTGCAGGGGCTCCAAGGAGTCCCCCCTGCCCCTCTCCAGCCTCTGCAGGCTCCCGCCCATGGCGGCGCTCCCCCCTCTCTGGGCTCCCCACTTTGGGCTCCTGGGGGACACAGGGCTCTGCTCCTCCAGGCTGCCTCTGCCGCCAGCCGCCACCGTCACCCCCCGATGTCCCCACGAGGGGCCTTTTCCGCTCAGCCTTGCACTTCTTTATTCTCCAAACATCCCCCCAAAAAATTTCAGCCCAGAGATCCCCCGGGATATCTGGGCCGAGCTCCCCCTCCCCGCTCACCTGCGCCATGGGGGCGATGATCCCACAGGTGGGGGCTGCGAATGCACGGAGGGCTCGACCGCGTGCTTCCTGCTGCTCAGCCTTGATCCGCCTCTGTCCCTCCTCTTCCTCTTCCTGCCCCTTCTCCTATTCCATCCCCCGCCTCCTCCTAATCCTTCTCCTCCCTAACCACACCTCCTTCTCCTTCTGTGGCTGCTCTCTCTCCGCCTTCCCCCTCCTCCTCCATCTCCCCCCCCACCCTCCCGCCTCCTCCTCCTTCATCCCTCCCCTTCCCTCCCTCCTCCTCCTCCCCCAGCAGCAGCGACCCCCTCGCTGCCCCGTTCCCGGAGCCCTCGCAGCCCGCGGCAGGAGCGGGGCTGGAGCCGGCACAGCTCGGCACGGGCAGCGCGGGGCTCTCGGCTGCTCCCGGCCGCTGCGGAGAAGGGGGGAAGCCGGCCCGGGCAAAAGGAGAGGCAAACTGCGACAACTGGGGGCCCCACATCCAAACTGGGCCCTGCTGGGGAGCCTGCCTGGGCACTGCCAGCCCTTGGGGCTCCTCTCGGCACAGCCGGGAGGGGGGAACGCACAGAGGGCTGCGGGATCCCAGCGCTGGCAGCACTGCCAGGGACTGGGCTCTGCTGGCATCATACTGGGAGTGACTGGGACTCTACTGGGTTTGTACTGATATCATTCTGGAATCACACTTGGACTGTACTGGGTTTGTACTGATATCATTCTGGGATCATACTGGGGGTGAGCAGGAGCCTGCAGAGGCAATTGAGACCATGGTAGGGGCAAATGGGATCTACTGGGAGTGACTGGCATTATGCTGGGGGTGACTGGGAGCAACTGGGATCATGACAGGAGCAACTGGGAGTGGCTGGCTGTGTGCTGGGAGGGATTGGAAACAACTGGGCTTATACTGAGATCAACTGGGATCATGCTGGAGGTGACTGGGATCATCCTGGCAGTGAGTGCCACTGCACTGAGGCTGACTGGGAGTGCTTGGCAGCAAATGGGATCATACTGGGGAATAATGGGAGGGACTGGCAACATGCTGGAGGGACCTGGCATACACTGGGAGATACTGGGAGTGACTGGAACAAAAGGGAGGATGAAAGAGAGCAAGTGGAACCATGTGGAGCACAACTGGTTCATACTGGCAGGGACTGGGAGCACACTGGGCTCATCTCTGGATCATACTGGGAGGGACTGGACTAATACTGGGAGAATCTGAGAGTGACTGGGAACACACCCTGCACATCATCCCCCATAATGGCCTGACTGGGAGCAACTGGGATTATACTGGGACCACACTGGGAGGGCTGGCATGTGACTGGGATCCAACTGGAGCTTACTGGGATCATATTGGGGTTGAAAGGGAGTGACTGGGATCACACTTTGGGCTACTGGGAGCACCTGAGAGAAACTGGGATCATGCTGCAAGCAAACTGGAGGAACTGGGCAGGACTGGATGCATGCTGGAGGCAGCTGGGATATTCTGGGCATGACTGGGGGATCACACTGGGAGAACTGACACCTTCCTGGGGCCACTGGCGGCGCATGGAAATGACTGCAGACATGCTGGGAAATGTTGGGGGGTTTTGTGGATTTTGGGGGTTTGTATTTTGGGGGTTTTATTGGCACTTTGGGGGGGGGGTTCTTCTTCTGGGGATGTTTGGGGATTTATTGATTTTTTTTTTTTTTGGTATTTTGGGAGGTTTTGCTAGGATTTTCCTGGGTTTTTTGGGGATTCTCAGAAATTCTGGGAGTTTCATTGGGATTTCTAGGAGATTTTGCGGCATTTCACTGGAATTGTGGGGATTTTAGTGGGATTCATTGGGGATTTGAGGTTTTTTTGAGAGTTTTGGTAGGCTTTTTGGGGTTTTGTGGGTTTTTTTGGTTGTTGTCATGATTTCTTTGGGTCTTCGGGTGAGGTTCTGTGGGATTTTTATGGTTTTGGGACATTTTTGGGGAGGTTAGCAGGGTTTCATCGGGATTTTGAGCGTTATTAGGATTTCAAAAGACTTTGTGGGCTTTTATTCTGATTCTAGGGTGTTCTAATGGGATTTTGTGAGATTTATTTCAGATTTCATGAGTTTTATTGGGACTTTTGGGGCTTTTAAGGAGATTTTGATGCCTCTCAGCCCTTCTGCAAACCCTTGGACAACCCCAAAGGCCCCAGACCCCCAAATCCCCCACAAATTCCACTAAAAATCCTAAATTCCTCAAGAAATTACAATAGGATCCTCCAAAACCCCAGAGAATCCCACAAAATCCCAGTGAAACTCACCAAAACTAAAAAAAACACTCCCCAAAATTTCACTAAACCCCCTGAAAAACCAACCCCCTCAAGCCCAATAAAATCCCCCAAAATCCAAAACTCCCCAAATCCACAAAACCCCCAAAATCCCATAACCCCCCCTGAAATACAAGGTTTTGGCTTTGGTTTGGTTTCTCTCCAAGACCTCTATAATTCCCCCTGAACTTCCATCAAATACCCAATAAAGCCCTAAAAAAGCCCCAAGATAATCCCCAAAACCCTCCCAAAATTGCATTAAAATGCCCCAAATCCCAAAATTCCCCCCAAAAATGCCCCCCAGAACCCCCCAGACTCTCTGGGGCCGTCCTGGATCAGGGGCACCGGCCGGTGGAACAGGAGCCACCTCAGGGGCCCTCGGAGCTCTGTGGGGAGGGGGCACCATGGGAGACCCCCAGAAACAGGAGGGGGGGGTGGAACCCCTGTTGTGCCCCCTCGCCCCGAAACCCCCAGACCCCGGTTCAGGGGGGGCCTGGGACCCCCCAGGACCCCCAAATCTCCTCCGGGACCCCTCTGGGAGCCCCAAACCCCCCCAAGGTTGGCCCAGGATCACCCTGGACCCCCAAAACCTTCACGGGACCCTCAGACTCCCCAGTTCCCCACAAAACTGATCCCAGATCCACCTGAGACCCCCTCAAATCCATCAGACTGCCCCAAATCCCCCTCAATCCCCCCCAAACCCTGGGAAATCCCCTCACACTCCGCTAAAGCCCCCCAGATGCACCTCAGAAGCCCCCAGAGCTCCACAGCTCCTCTCACAATCCCCCAAAACACCCTCAGACCCTCCCAATTCCCCTCAGATCCCCCTAAACCCACCTGAGAACGCTCCAGACCCTCTCAAGCTGCCCCCAAAGATCCCTAAAGCCCCCTCAGACCCACCAAAGCCCCCTCAGACCCCCTCATTATCCCCAAACCCACCGCACACCCCCTATTTCCCGTCAATCTCCCCAAAATCCCCAATTTCTCCTCAGACCGCCCCAAACCCCCCCAGTTTCCCCTCAGCGCCCTCCTCAGCCGCGCGCGCCTCTGAATCTCCCGCCTCCGCCGCGTGCACGGGCTCCCCAGCCAATAGCGGCGCGCCCCGCCCCGAACCAACCAATGAGGGCGCGGCTCCCCTCAGCAGCGCCCGCCTCCCCGCGCCGCTGCAGCCAATCAGAGGCGAGCCGCAGCGGCGGTGGCGGTGCCAGGCGCTGCAGAGAGCGGGGGCGGCGCTGGGAGCGGCCGGAGCGCTCCGGGAGCTGCTGAGGCGGCCGGGACAGGGCCGGGAGCGGCTGAGAGGGGATCGGGGGGGTCTGGGGAGGGTTCCGGGGGGGCTTTGGGGAGGGTTCCGGGGGTGGGGCGGGGTCTGGGGAGGGGTCTTGGCTGGGGGATCGTGAGGGGTCAGGGAGGGTCTGGGGAGGGGTCCTGGGGCACTGTGGGGGGATCTGGGGGTGGGGAGGGGTTCTGAGAGGGGTCTCGAGGGGGGTCCTGGGGGTGCTGGGGGGACTTTGGGGTTCCAGGGTGGTCCTGGGCCAACCTTGGGGGCTTTTCAGGGGGATTTGGGGTTCCCAGAGGAGATTTGGGAATCCTGGGGGTTCCCTGGCCCCCCCCTCCCGTTTTTGGGGATCTCCCATGGTGCCCCCTCCCCACAGAGCTCCGAGGGCCCCTGAGGTGGCTCCTGTTCCACCGGCCGGTGCCCCTGATGCAGGACGGCCCTAGAGAGTCTGGGGGGATCTGGGGGGATTTTGGGGGGAATTTTGGGATTTGGGGCATTTTGGGGCAATTTTAATGCAATTTTGGGAGTGTTTTGGGGATTATCTTGGGGCTTTTTAGGGCTTTATTGGGTATTTGATGGAAGTTCAGGGGGAATTATAGAGGTTTTGGAGAGAATTATTGTGTTTCAGGGGGGGTCATGGGATTTTGGGGGTTTTGTAGATTTGGGGAGTTTTGGATTTTGGGGGATTTTATTGGGGTTGGGGGGGTTGATTTTTGAGGGGGTTTAGTGAAATTTTGGGGAGGTTTTTGAGTTTTGGTGGGTTTCACTGGGATTTTGTGGGATTCTCTGGGGTTTTGGAGGATCCTGTTGTAATTTCTTGGAAATTTTGGGATTTTTAGTGGAATTTGTGGGGGATTTGGGCGTCTGGGGTCTTTGGGGTTGTCCCAGGGTTTGCGGAAGGGCTGAGAGGCATCAAAATAAAACCCCCAGAATTTATGAAAATCGCAAAAACTGCCAACAAAATACCAGTAAAACCTTCCAAAATACAAAAAAAAACCCAAAATTTTCAATAAAACCCCAATCCCCTCAAAAAAACACCTCTCCAAAAGCGCCAATAAAACCCCCAAAATCCAAACACCCCCAAAATCCACAAAACACCCCAAGGTTTCCAAACTTGTTCCAGCATGTCTGCAGTCATTTCCATGCGCCGCCAGTGGCCCCAGGAAGGTGTCAGTTCTCCCAGTGTGATCCCCCAGTCATGCCCAGAATATCCCAGCTGCCTCCAGCATGCATCCAGTCCTGCCCAGTTCCTCCAGTTTGCTTGCAGCATGATCCCAGTTTCTCTCAGGTGCTCCCAGTAGCCCAAAGTGTGATCCCAGTCACTCCCTTTCAACCCCAATATGATCCCAGTAAGCTCCAGTTGGATCCCAGTCACATGCCAGCCCTCCCAGTGTGGTCCCAGTATAATCCCAGTTGCTCCCAGTCAGGCCCAGTATGGGGGATGATGTGCAGGGTGTGTTCCCAGTCGCTCTCAGATTCTCCCAGTATTAGTCCAGTCCCTCCCAGTATGATCCAGAGATGAGCCCAGTGTGCTCCCAGTCCCTGCCAGTATGAACCAGATGTGCTCCACATGGTTCCAGTTGCTCTCTTTCATCCTCCCTTTTGTTCCAGTCACTCCCAGTTCCTTCCAGTATGATCCCATTTGCTGCCAAGCACTCCCAGTCAGCCTGAGTGCAGTGGCACTCACTGCCAGGATGATCCCAGTCACCTCCAGCGTGATCCCAGTTGATCCCAGTATAAGCCCAGTTTGTTCCAGTGACCACCAGCATGTTCCCAGTCACTCCCAGTTCCTCCCAGTTGGGTTTTTTGGGGGGATGTTTGGAGAATGAAGAAGTGCAAGGCTGAGCGGAAAAGGCCCCTTGGGGGGACATCGGGGGGTGGTGGTGGCGGCTGGCGGCAGAGGCAGCCTGGAGGAGCAGAGCCCTGTGTCCCCCAGGAGCCCAAAGTGGGGAGCCCAGAGAGGGGGGAGCGCCGCCATTGGCGGGAGCCTGCAGAGGCTGGAGAGGGGCAGGGGGGACTCCTTGGAGCCCCTGCAGCCCAGAGCAGAGAATGAGGGGAGAAGGGAGCCCAAAAAGCCCCGGCAGCCCTGAATGGGGAGCGAAGAGGGGGCAGCTTTTGGGATTGCTGGGACTGCCAGCAGGCTGGGGAGGGCGGGCACTGAGGAGAAGGGGGACCCCCAATGCAAGCGTGACCCCAGCACCTGGGACAGGGGAGTCCCGGAACACCAGAGGGGAGGGAGCAGGGGTGGGGAACTCCTGGGGAGGGTTTTTCCGGGCTGACTCGTGGTGTTTGGGAGGTTTTTCTGGAGCCTAGGTCGCTGGTGACTTGTTGAGAGTGACTTGGGCAGAGGGACCTTCAAACTCAATGTGCTCATCCTTTGTTTTCCTCAAACCAGGATTTCCATTGCCAACCCCCATTGAGGCTGTGAGGAAAATGCCCCAGAACATGCAAGCAGGTGAGGAGGAAGTCAGTGCCCCTTTCCCCTCTCTCCTGCTCCATCTCCCAGCCCAGCACAGCCCCGGCTGCAGGACAGCCTGGGGGCATCTCCTTGCCCTTGCCTGTGGCCCGGAGGCAAATGCCATCCTCTCCTTGTCCTTCCTCCCCCAGAGCAGGAGCTGAGGATGGAGAGCAGGGAGGACAAATCCCCGCGGCAGAACCTCGTGGCAGAGGCCGTTTTGAGCGGCTCCACGGCGCAGGAACCCAACGGGGAGGAAAAGCCCTGGAGATGCCGCACGAGGAGGGGCTGCAAACGCAGCCCAGGTTGCTCTGAGGAGTAAAGATCCACCCTGTGCTAGGAAGGTGGACAGAGCTTCAGCCAGAGCTTGGAGCTGGTGGTCCATGAGGAGGTTCCTGATGGGGAGAAGCCTCACAGGTGCTTGGAGTGTGGGAAGAGCTTCTGGTGGATCACCAGCCTGATCGTGCACCAGAGGAGCCACACTGGGGAACGGCCCTACGAGTGTGGGGAGTGTGGGAAAGGCTTCAGGTGCAGCTCTGAGCTCATCACTCACTAACACATCCATACCGGGGAGAGGCCCTATGACTGTCCCGAGTGTCAGAAGAGGTTTCAGACCAGCTCCAGTCTCCTCCAGCATCGATGGATTCACACAGAGGAGAGGCCCTTCCGCTGCCCGGACTGCAGGAAGGACTTCAACTGCAACTCAAACTTCGCCAGGCACCGGTGCATCCACAGTGGGGAGAGGCCCTACGAGTGTCCCCAGTGTGGGAAGAGCTTTACCCACAGCTCTAACTTGACCAAACACCAACAGAGTCACCAGTAAGGGAAGTCCTGCAAGTGCCCTGAGTGTGGGAAGAGCCTCGTGTGCTGCTCCAGCTTCATCCCCCATTGGAGAACCCGCATTGGGAAGAGACTTGCTGATCCATGTTCCCTGTGATCCATGGTGGGAAGACACTTGTCACTTTTCCTGCCCCTGCTAATGACCTGATGTGGGATTGAAGAACAAGAGGGTCTGGCCAGAGCCGTGTCATTACACTCACTCCCACCTCAGGTCATTGCCAGGGGCAGGAAAGGGACTCTCTCTCTCTCCCTGAGGAGAAAGGTGTCCTTTTTCCAGGCAGGAGGAAATACGTGGCCAGGAAGAGCCACTCAGTGGTGATGTTGTAGTTTTCCCTGTAAATAGTTTTTCTTATCCCTTCTGTTATCAATATTGCTTTTTTTCCTTTTTGTTCCATATCTCATTGCTGTTCCCAGTAAATTGTTCTTATCCCAGCCTGGGATCTTTGCCTTTTTTTCTTTCCATGGGAGGCGGGAGGGCAGCGAGCAGCAGCACGGTTTTAGCGGGAGCAGGAAATTGGGGAATCCCATTCCTGAACCCCGGCCCGTGGAAACCGAGCATCCCAGATGGTCCCAGCCCTGGTGGCCATGGCAACAGCCTTGGGAGCGGGTCCCTGGCTGGGGCTGTGGGAACCTCTTCCCTCTGGTGCCCAGGGACAGGACTGGAGGGAACGGCTGCAGCTGAGTCGGGGCAGGCTCAGGCTGGATCTCAGGAAAAGGTTTTTCCCCAGAGGCTGCTGGGGCACTGCCCAGGCTCCCCAGGGAAGGCTCCCAGCTCCAGGGCTCTCTGAGCTCCAGCAGCGTTTGGACAGCGCTGCCAGGCCCAGGCTGGCATTGTTGGGGTGTCCCGTGCAGGGCCAGCAGTTGGACTCCAGGATCCTGATGGGTCCCTCCCAGCTCAGCCAATTCTGTGGATCTGGGATCCCATGACCCTGGGGATGGGACTGCCAATGGTTGCCATGGCAACGGGCTCTGGCTGCAGGCCTGAGCTGGTGTCCATGGCACCCACCCCTGGCATGGGGTCTGCATGGAGCTGTCGAGGGACTGAGCATGGCAACAGGGGCTGGGGATGGTTGCCATGGAAACTGAGCACAGCAACAGGGGGCTGGGGATGGTTGCCATGGAAACTGACCATAGCAGCAGGGGGCTGGGGATGGTTGCTATGGAAACTGAGCACAGCAACAGGGGGCTGAGGATGGTTGCTCACTAAGGATCACATTTGTCACAGGCACTCAGAAGGATTCCATGGGGACTTTCCAAGAGTCTCCAGGCTGTTCAAGAGCTGGAATGTCACAGGCAGAGACAGGGGCTCCATGGACACCTCCCAGGGGTTTCTGGGGATGGTAAAGGGCCGTGTGATCAGAGCCAGTCACAGCCATTCCATGGTGACATCCCATGGCACCTGGGGCTGCAAAGGCACCGATCTGTCACAGGCACTGACGGGGGCTCCACGGTGACATCCCAGCAGTCCCCAGGCTGCCAAAGAGCCGGGATGTCCCAGACACTCCCAGGGGTTCCTGTCATGGGCACAGTGGCAGCTTCAGGCAAAAGCTTTATTTCTTTATTGGAGAAACTCCTGCAGATTCATGAGATGGAGAAATGACACCCAACAGCCACCATGGATCCTCAAACCCCTGCAGGGCCCCTCGACTTCCAAAATTTATTTTAGTACAGGAGAGTGGGAGTGGCTGGATCCAATCCCAGCCCCAGACTTTGTCAAAGGTGTAAAAGATTGGACAGGTAGAATTGAACCTTAATGCAATTTGTCCCACAGGATTATCGATGGAATTCTAGATAAATTTATATAAATACAGCTCTGATTGATTCTGATCATGATTTGACAGAATGGTTTGTTTACACCACAGATTAAATTTTTTAAAAGATAGTTATTTACTCCACAGTACAGGAGATATAACAATTATTAGAATATAGTGATCTAGGAAGCAATTTTGATGTCAACAGAGTCTTGCTGGAGTTGTTGGAGCCCATGGCAGTTCCTCCTGCTCCATCAGGAACTGCCTTTCCTGTGCCAGGAGCAGGGCAGGTCCCGCTGCAGGAAAAGCCCCAGGCCAGCCCCAGCACAGGGAAGGGCTCGGGCACAAGGGCAGAGTGCCATGCTGGCAGCTGTGCCAGGCAGAGCCTGAGGCACCAAAGGCACCTTGGCAGCAGCAGCTGCTTGCAGGGCATGGCCAGAAGCCTCCCTTGGCAGCCCGGCCTGGTGGCCAGCACTGCAGAGCTGCTGCCTCAGGGCTCATTTCTGCCTGGGCTCTGAAAAGCCACTTCTGCTCCAGGAGCCTGCCTGGGAAGCCATTGGCCCCAGCACCTTGGGGACAAGATATTTATGACAAAACTCTTCATGCCAGCAGAGACAAGGCAGGGGCAGAGGAAAGGGCAGAGCCAGGCCCAGGGGACAGGGCTGCCATGGTGATGGCTGTGAGGTCACTGCCCTGCAGCAGCCTGGCTGCCCTCAGCAGACATTCTGGCCAGAAGCGTAGTGAGGGCACCCAGCACATCAGAGAACCCACACAACAGGAATTCTGTTCTTGGGGAGGGGAAAGGGTTTCGCTATGTCAGGCTGCACAAAACTCCTGCTCTTGGACAATTCTCTGGAAAAACAGTTGCAGTTTTGGGCCACTCTCATCATTGTAAAATATTTCCTCCTTTTAACAAATGTAAATCCACCCTCATTCAGTTGAAAGATGTTGGCCCTCATCCTGTCACTGCAAGATTTGGGAGAAAATAACTTTGACCACTATTTTTCCATTTTCACAGACCTTGGAGAAGACTGAAAAATCTCCCAAGATGGGGTTTGGAGGCCTCATCACATAACCAGCAGGGAGAGGCTGATGGCTCTGGGCTCAGTGGTGTTGAGACTGAGGACAGAACAGGAGTAGTCCGGGAGGGAGTGAAGGATGGTATCAGAGAGGAGTTTTTCTTGTAAAAAGCAGCTAGAGAAAGAAATAATGGCACCAAGGGTGTGGAGTGCCCCTGCCCCATGAGGTAGGGATTCTACCCAGACAGACACCATTGGACGAGGGGTGTAATTGAAAGCAGATTCCACCCCTCCACCCTGTGGGGTGTGCCTCTGCAATCCCGGGAAAAGACACTCCACCCCATCTGGTCAGATAAGGAATGGCCCCAGAATGTTCTTCCTTTTCTGTACCCTCATTGGTTTAAATTCTACTGCAATGTCTCCAGCTTAGATTTTTTTTTGGTTGTCCTCCTTGATTCACCCATTTCCAGTCCCCTGCTCCTTCTGCTATTAGACCCTGGCCCTAAACTTCACCTCTAAACCCATGACCCCACCCCCTTAATTTCTTCTCTTGGTTCCCTGGCACAATAAAGGATCCTGGGTTTTGCTAAACAAGATCCATCCTGTTGCCTTCCTTTCCCTGTTGGTCATCGGTGCCTGCCTGAGGTCTGAGACTCTGGGCCCTGAGGGAATTGTTGCGCCCCTCACTGTGGTGGAACACAACACAGGGGCAGCTGGGGAGGCCCAGACTGGACATGAGGAGAAAGGAATTTCCCTGCCAGGGCAGGGCTGTGATGCAACACATCCCCCAGAAGAAGCCTGGAGCAGCCCAAGGCTTTGTGTTGCCGGCAGAGGCAGGCAGGAGGCAGAGCTGTCAGCAAAGGAAGGGGCCAGCCAGGTGGGGCAGCCAGGGGATGACAACAGCCTGCAGGGACAGAGGCACAGGTTTTATCAGCATCAGAAACACCTTTTCCTTGCTTGTCCCCAGCTGTCATCACTGCCTCCAGTGTTCTGCTGTACCTGGAACATGGGGATACTTTTTTGGTCCTGCTCCTCAAAAGGATTTATTTTAAGTATGAGAAACTTCAGTGTTTCACTCCCTTTTGAGTCTCTGAGAAGTTTTTTGAGCACATTCTGAGGCACTGAGTCTGATGCAAAGAGTACCAAAGCCCCAGAGGGTGATTAAAGTCCTGGTGCTGTGTCTGTGCTGCTGAGCTGTGCCGGGCTCCTGGCCCAGAGGCAGCTCCTGGCAAGGGCAGCGCTGCAGAGAGACAGCTCTGGCCAGGAGCAGCTCCTGGGCACAGCCCAGCAGGGCTGGGGCACTGCCAGGGCAGCTCAGGGACACCAGCAGGGCACAGCCAGAGCTGACAGGGCTCAGCACTGGCAGGGGCTGGGGGATGTCCCAGAGGGGGCTGTGTCACAGCGGCACCTCTGTGGCTGTGTCCTAGAGGCACAGAGCAGCTGTGATGTCAGCAAGGGGCTGTGTGACAGCACAGAGTGGGCTGTGTGAGGTCACAGGTTGGGCTATGACATCACAGTTTGTTGTGTGAGGTCACTGGGCAGCTCCAGCATCATAGAGGGGATTGTGTGACATCACAGAGCAGGCTGTGACATCATGGCATGGCAGTATGACATCATAGAGAAGATTGTGAGGTCAAAGTGTGTGCTGTGACATTACAGAGTGGCAGCATGACATCACAGAGAGGGTTTTGTGACATCACTGAGGGTGTTGTGACATCACAGAACTGTCTGTTATGTCACAGAGTGGGATGTGAGGCCATGGAGCAGAGTCGGCCATCATGGAGGGTGGCCCTCTGACATCAGAGAGTGGGTTGTGACAGCACCGGGTGATGGCGCAACATCATAGAGCCAGGTGTGACATCACAGAACAGACTGTGACATCACATGGTAACTTTGTGACATCACCAAATCTTCTGTGACATCACAGAGCAGCTTTATGATATCAGAAACTTATATCCCAGCACTGGCCCTGTGATATCGTGAAAGGGCTTTGTGACATCACAGAGCAGTTGTGTGTGTCATCACTGAGTTGCCTGTGACATCATAGATTAGGCTCTGTGACATCATAGACTGAACATCATAAAATGGAATCGGCCATCACAGGGTGACTGTGTGACATCACAGACGGGATGTGACATCACAGAATGGCTGTGTGACATGCCAGGGTAGGTTGTGTAATATCATAACATTAAACATGACATCATAATGTGGGCTGGGACATCACAAATGGGCTGTGTGACATCACAGGGGCTGTGTGAGGTCACTGGGGAGGTCACTCTGCCCCAGCCCCCCCTCACAGTTCCCCCAGAGCAGTCCAACACTGCTCGTGCACAGTGGGGTCCCCTGTCCCCCCGGGTTCCCCCGCCCCCGGCGCCGCAGCCTCCCCCAGAGGATGTTCCACGAGATCGACCCCAGAGCCTGACACAGGGACGGGGGGCTGGGGCTGTGGGGGGTAGGACAGGGGGACAGGGACCCCCAACAGTATCCCTGTGTCCCCCAGGGCCAGAGCCTGGGCCAGGGCTCCTTCACCCTGTTACGAATGAGGGCTTGAGAGTGCTGAGAAAATCCCCAGCAAGGGATCAGCAAAAGCCAGATTTAATATTAAGCAACATCACCACAAAGTTCCTTGGCAAGAGTCACTCTGCTCCTGACTGGACACTTCAGGCACAACAAGGAAACAAAGCAACTAAAAAACCAAACAAAATCCAGGCAATCAAACCAGAAGTGAACTGAGAACTGTTCCTGTATGTGATACAAGGACAAGGATATCCTTGCCTTGTGAGGGCAAGGATAAAAGGAATACGACCCAAAAGCTTACAGAGCTCAAACTTAAAAAGACTTAACTTATATCTTAACCTACTGATCCCTTCAACTTTACAATATAGGAAAAGAACAGAGCTTAATAGTATTTAACCTAACTTGTAACCCTTGACTTAGCAATTTAACAGAAGAATAACACTCAACAGTATTTAACTCAGCTTATTACTTATATTAAGCATAAGAACTTAGCATAAGAACAACTCCTAGCAGCATTTAACTTGGGTTATTCCTCATGACTTAACCTCACTTACAGACCTGACTGACTCAGCTATCCATGGCACTCCAACCCCTCAGAGAGCAGCATTTCTGCCACATCTCCCCAGCACAGGCACTCCTGTGTGCACACAGACACAAAGAGGCAGTGCAAGGCACCTCTGAGAAATTCCCCTGAGGGCAGGAAATGCTCCCTGTGGATGCTTTGGCATCTCCCCAGCGGGTGAAGGGTTGAGCCTGGAGGAGTGGGGGGATCGGCCCAGGCTCCCTCGTTTTTCAGGATCCCCGAGTGCAGCAAACGGGAGAGTTCCCGGCTGGGAGAGGCCCCACTCAGAGGGAGTCGCTGGCCCAGGAGAGCTCCAAGGGGCTCCTTTTGCAGCGCTGTTTGTAGGGCCCAAGAGAGGGGCTGCAGTCACAGCAATGGTTCATCCTGGCCGCACTTGGCATCAACAGCTTTCTTTGGCACTGTGAGAACAGGGATGTTGTGCCACTGAGGGAACAAAACCAGTTCCCAGGGCTGCTCCTACAGAAACCAGGAGCTGGTTGGGCACAGCAGTGCCTGGAGCAGACAGTGTTTGTGCTGAGCTGCAGAGGAGCTGAGCCCAGGGGCTGTTGGCCAAGGCCGAGGCCCAAGGAGCATTTCTGAGCTGGCAGGGCGGCCTGAGAAGGGGAGGGGGGAATGCAGCAGCACAGGGCCCATGGAAGCAAGGGACCATGGTGACACTGTGGGGCCCTGTGAGACCAAGGGACCATGGTGACACTGTGGGGCCCTGTGAGACCAAGGGGCCATTCTGACACTGTAGGGCCTCATGGAATCAATGGGCCAAGTTAATGCACTGAGAAGTGTTTTTTGTGAATTGAATATCTCTTGTTGGTATTTCTCCAGTGCATCCAACTCAAAGTACAGAAACAATTCTAATTACTTTTTAATGTCTTATTGAGACATTTAATTAATTTTTGGAGGGATGAGTGTCTGGGCTTGTCTGTCCTGCTTGGCATAGCCCAGGCAGGGCTTTCCCAGCCACATTCCACACTCCATTTCCCAGCTGGAGCCACTGGTGCCTCTGAGTTCTGCTGGCCCAGCCCCAGGGACGCTCTCCTTGTCTGCCCATTCCCCCATGGTCCATAGGCAGGGATGGCCTCAGTGGGGGCTTCTGACATCCTCAGAAACTTGCAGAGGCTCCTGCTGAATTTTACTGCTCCAGAGGCTGGAAGGGTATTCAAACTGAAGGTATCATATTTAAAAATACCATGAGAAAAGATTTTTAGGTCCTGTTTTGGTTTTTCTTCCTGTTAACACATGGATATGTGCAATTTCCAATTGACACTGAATCCAAGTACCTCCTCATGCAGTTTGAATAGATTTGAAAATCAAGACCCTTCATGGCTGACAATCAATCAGACTCTGTCCCTGCCCCCACCCCACCATTTCCACCATCCAAGCCCTGGCACTCAGAGCAGCCTCGTGCAAATCTGAGCTCCCTCCAGCCCAGGCTGCACCTGCAGCTTTCAGCTCCTTGGCTCCAACTCCCACCTGCTTTCCTTGGAGAAGGAGCTGCCCGAGACACAGAAGGATGTTCATTTCTTGTCAGCCAACAAAGCCAAGGGAAATCACAGCTCCATCCAATGCAAAAGTCATTCTTCTCCCTGGCTCTGCCCTGCCCCTGATCCCCGCAGCCTGTCCTGTTTCTTTCATCCCTCCAGTGCCAGGGACTTTCTGGGAAAAGGAAGCTGTGCTCTGGCTATGGAGGGAGGTCCAAGAGCAGCCACTGGAGTGGGAACCACAACTCATCAGGTTTGTGTCCTTTGAAGGATGAGGAACTGGTAAGACTCTGTCCTGGTTTAGGGCAAATTTGGAAGAAATCCTCCAAAAGGGCCCCCCCAGAAAGAAAACTCACATGGCCCCTCTCCCCAACTCTTTTGGGAAGAATTTCCTCGGAGAGAAGTGGAAAAACCTGTTTATTTAACAGGCAAAGGGCTCCCCAGCACAAAAAACAAACAATACCACAGGACAAAACTCATTTGTCGCTCTGAAGAGATGACAAATTCAGAAAGTCTCTCAGGTGGCTGGTCGCTCTGTTATCAGTCCCTCTGGCACTGGGAAAGGCTGCTGCCCAGAGTAGGCCCTGGCAGGCTACAAAGTGCGAGCTCTCGCTGTTCCCCCGGGTCCCAGTCTGGAGCAGGTTTGAACAGTTCCAAAAAAAGGGAACGAAAACCAGTGCAGGGAAAACTTCTCTGCCTCAGCTAGCAAAACTAACTAAAAAACAACAGAGCACCGTGTTCTGTCCCGTCCGTGCCCAGACACCACAGTGCAGGAGTGAGAGCAGGCTGATAACAAACTCCATGCTGCTTCTTCTCCCTGCCTTTGCTCTCAGAGTCAGGCTTGCAGGCACAGAATATAATATCCAGCATCAACAGAACACACAACTGGGGATAAAAGCATCATAACATCACCCTAGGACACTTATATGCTTATTCTAGGAAGACTAGTAATGTTTTACTGCAATGATTTGGCTAATCATCACATAAACAAATTTATATATTTTAAATATCTCTTGCTTGCAGGAGTCTGATGCAATTTTCTCTTTTCTGGTAAACCCATCTGTTGTATTTGCAGGGTTCTCAGACAAAGAAAGGACTGATGATTCTGACTCCATGTACTCAGAAGGCTAATTTATTATTTTATGATACTACATTATGTTAAAGAATGCTATACTAAATTATACCAAAGAATACAGAAAGGATGCAGACAGAAGGCTAAAAGAGAATAATGAAAAGTCATTACTCTCTCCAGAGCCTGGACACAGCTTGACCCTGACTGGCTATTGAGTCAAAACAATTCACATGAAACCAATGAAACAATCACCTGTTGGATAAACAATCTCCAACCACATTCCAAAGCAGCAAAACGGAGGAGAAGCAAATGAGATAATACTGTTTTCCTCTGAGGCTTCTCAGCTTCCCAGGAGAAGAATCCCGGGCAAAGGGATTTTTCCAGAACATATGTCTGTGACACCCATCTGTTTTAATCTTCTTGCAATCTTCAAAGCTGTTTGTTCTTGCCAAGGTGTCCTGTTATCAAATCTCTTATGCTAAAAATGGGCCAAAGTCCATCATCTGTCTTGTGTATCCTAATAGTAAAGATCTTCTGCAGCAATTCTGCCACTTCAAGAATTCTTTCAATTGCCAGATACTGGCTTTCTTTTTCACCACTTCTTATTTTTCTATAAATACTAAGCTGCTAATATATTACTTCACATGCTATTCTTCCATAGCAGCTTGATAGAATCCCAGGAGCTGATTCTCAAGAACAGCTTAGTTCCATCTTCCTAATTCAGCTGTTAATCAATAACAGATACAAACCACATTCTGGCAACTCTCTAGAGTAAAAGCTTATTAAAAATACACCTATCAGGATAACTTGATTCCCCACAGATCCTTAGAGGTAATAATACACAGGCTGTGATGCAGGCAAAGAAAGTGTGGCAATAGATCATCTTTTTCCACCATCTTATGTAAAACTTATTTATTAAGTGTTCATACAGTATGTCAGTTAGACACCAAAAGAGAAAATCTGCTTCAGCAGCAGCTGAAAACAAAGCTAGGATCTAAGTTGACACATTTCAAAATTTAATTTCTGGGCTTTAAAAGTCATTTGTCTCAATCCAGAACTCTATAAAGCAGTTTAGTCTCCTCTTGAAAAAATGAACATTCTCATTAGATCACATTTTCCAGTGATGCAGCTTCTGTTAGACAGCAAGAGGAAACATACAGGCAGGCACATTCCTTGCTCCTCTCTTCTCATCTCAATAAATTTGTCACCATTAGGATCAATCATGAGAAGCTGCTAGAACACAAAATTCTCTTCCAATTACATACATAAAAGGATTTTTAATTTCTTCTTCCCAAGTCAATTTCTAAGGCTTTGATAAAGATTGGCATTATGGTCTTTTCTATTCCAGATAGACAATGTTTTATTAGACTAATTCAAGTCAAGACTTCACTTTCAACTTTAACATGTCAGAATGTCACCATGCAAACCAAACCAAAAGGCAGATTCTGGCCGGAGCACTGGTTTGAACCTGCTTCAGGCTGGAGTCAGCTGACCGAGTTCTTCTGGAGTGTCTTTTGAGTGTCTTGCATGTAAGCCATGCAAGAGCAAGTCAAAGGCAGGCATCATAGAAATAGACACTAAATACATAAGGGTAACATATTTGATTTAAAAAACTGTGCTTTTCTAAGCTGAAAATCTTTTTGCTGAGCTGGACACTGCACTGTATGACTGACATGAGGCTTTGGTCTCAGATTATGCATGAACAATCCAGAAACTCCAGACTTCTTCATGAATTTGTATCTTATGTATTTTGTCCTTGCTTACACAGGCTAGAAAATGAAGGAAAACACGCACGATGATTAAGAAAACACAGTGCAATTTAGGAAACATTCAAGAAAATCATGGTGAAATCACCTATATGTTATATCCAGAGATGATCCAAACAATTGCTGCTGAAGAATTTGTACCATTAACTTTATTACAAATTTTCAAAGGCAGGTGGAGTTGCTCTTCCTGCTCAAATAATTTAACAGGATTCTTGTTATTAGCAATTAAATTGTTATTTGATTCCACCCCCAATATGATTTAGAGATTCATTAGAGCTCTAAGACTCTTGAATACGGTGTGCTTTGTGGATAAAAAGACCAGAGAACAGTTAACAATTCTAGGGAATTATGTCTATCATGTAGATTGGTCAGGGCAATATGTGAGCTCCTATGAAACCCTTTTACAAAATGTTATCGTTTATCATACTTAATTTGAAAGGATTCCCTGTCTTTATCAGGTGTTAATGTCAGAGAATCACAGAACCAACTGGGTTGTAAGAGATCTCTGAGATCATTCCATCAAGCTTTGGCCCAAACACCACCTTGTCAACCAGAGCAGAGCACCAAGTGTCATGTCCAGCTGGTCCTTGAACACCATCCCAGATGGCGGCTCCACCACCTCCCTGGGCAGTGCCTTCCAATGTTTAAGAATCCTTTCTGTGAAGAAATTCCTCCTGATGTCCAACTTAACCTCCCTGGTGCAGCTTAAGCCTGTGTCCTCTTGTCCTGTCACTGGTTGTCTGTGCGGAGAGCCCAATCCCCATCTCACTACAGCCTCCTGTCAGGGTGGTGCAGAGAGTGACAACGTTCCCCCTGGGCCTCCTTTGCTCAAGACTGAGCCCTCCCCAGCTGCCCTGCTTCTCTCAGCCATTTCTCATCAGACTTATTCTCTAGACCTTTAATCAACTTCCTTTCTCTTCTCTGGACTTGCTCCAGCACCTCAGTGTCCTTCTTTGGATGATGCCAAGCTGGGTCAGAGGTCAAGCACTCCCCAAGAAGGTGCAGCCTCTGTGTGTTTGTCTGTTTCTCACCCTCCCTGCTGCTCTGGGATAACGCAGCACATCTGGATTCCTTGCATCCAACCCCATCTGATGTGCCACATCTGGGTTCCTTGCATACAATCACTATCTAACAGGCTGTGTCTGGCTTCCCAGCATGTGATTCCTAGATAACAAGTCACTACATGCGATTCTTGGATAACATGTCATATCTGGATTCCTTACATTCAATACATTCAATTCCTGGACAATATTGCACATATATTCTCTGGCCAAGGATGGGGCTGGAACAAGAATTTCCCCTTACACTTTAAAGGCTTTTTTTTTTTTTTTTTTGTTTTGTTTGGTTTTGTTTTGTTTTGTTTTGTTTTCTGGAGAAAATGAAGCTTTGACCTGAATTCCTGGCTGCCGCACAACATCTGTCTTCTACCTCGGCTTTGGCTGCTCTTGGCTGGGAGCCTGGCTGGAAAACAAAGATCCCATCTCCCCCCACCCCCTGGGCATTGGGACTGCTGGCCATGGCCATGCTGCCCCTCGCCAATCAGTGCTTACAATAATATTTTTCAGCGGATCTGCTGGAGGACAGGAAGGCTGCAGAGGGTCCTGCACAGGCTGGATCCATGGGCTGAGACCACTGGCATGAGGTTAAACAGGACCAAGGGCCAGGTCGTACACTTTGGCCACACTAACCCTCTGCAGCTCCCAGCTGTGGAAAGTGGTTGGGAAGCTGAATGACAACAGAACCTGAGCCCAGGTGGGTGCCCAGGTGGGTGCCCAGGTGGGCAAGAAGGCCAATAGCTTTGGGCCTGTATCAGCAATAGTGTAGCCCTGAGGACCAGGGCAGCAAGAGCCTGAATGAGCGATGCGGGACTCCAGGCGGCTCTTCAAAATGCAGTTTATTGTATCCAAGATGTTTCAGCAGGCCAGGGTTGTGGGTGACAGAGCCTGCGCCTACAGCTGTCAGCTCCAGCTCCAAGCCTGGAGTCCCTTGAATTTTGGTTACAATGCATAATAAAATTTTCTTTGCTGAGTATCCTCACACAGAAGAACCAATCTATACCTTAATTTTTACCTATAGCTTATCATAACTACTATAATTATCATATTCATGTAACAATACTTCAATCACTAAAAGTTAGTACATTACAATTGAAGCACGAAATTGTTTTTCAGTTTCCTTGCAGTAGAAAATTCTGAGACCTTTTTTCTACTTGCAACATCAGCAGTTGTGTTTGCCTGTGGAATCTTTTTGCTTGGTAAAAACATCTTCTTGTCTGAGGTGGGTTTATCCTTTGCTCTAAGCCATAAAAACACGCTCTAACTAATGTCTCCATCTCTCTGGGAGCCCCCCAGGAACCCCGGCCAGCCCCGGGTCGGCAGACAGCGCCGGGCAGCCCCGACAAGGCTGAGAGCAGGGGGACACTCTCCTGTGCCCCGAGGGTACCGAGGGCAGCTAGGCTAGTCACCTTTGCAGCAGAAGAGACGCTGGAGACATGGGTGGAGCATGAAAGGACCGACTCTTAGCAGGGGTTAATCCAAGGTTTTGTTCGGAGCTCCTGGGAGCTCCCCACCTCAGGGGGCCCCTGCCCAGAGTACCTGGGAGAGGTGCCAAGATTACATTTTAAAGGGAGGTGTGAACCAAAAAATAGATAAGTTTGCTGATCAATAAAGAACTTTCAGGGGTGAAAACTTAGGGAACGGACATTTGGGATAGCGTATGGGGGTAGCACTTGGGGGGCTGACCCCTGGCCTCTGACTAATCACTCCATGACCTGAACTGAAAGTTCTAGATAGAAAGGATGGGATGCTGACAGAGTGATTGACAGAGAGTCTGATTGACAGATTGACAGGGATTTGGGGATAATCTCAACAAAGGAGAGGGATTCCACAGGTAAAGGGAAGGGGTACGATCAGGAGGAAACCATTTGGGAAAAATAAGGGGATACAAAACCAAAACCATTACAAGGTATAAAAACACACTACAACAAACTAACATATCCTTTACCTTCTTAGCTATCCAGTAAGATTGGCTCAGCAATTCTTTTCTTCTACATCAAAACTTGCTTTCATTTCTATTCCTTCTTCAGATTCTACACTCAAAAATCTTTCTGCCAAGCATACATTTCTGTGAGACATCCTTGTCAAACTTTCACCCTTCCCAACAAGGGCAGTGATTGTCCAGCTGTGCTGGGCACTGGTGAGGCCACACCTCGGGTGCTGGGTCCCCTTCTGGGCCCCTCAATAATAATTAAAGTTTCTCTAGCAATTGCTTTATTCATTATTTGCCTCCCTTCCCTGCCTGGCTGTGACAGGAACTACACCAAAGGGAAAGTGCCTACAGCCAAGGGAAGGCTGTGGTTGGGCACCTGGTTCTGTTTGTTGTTGCTGCTGGTGTTGTTGTTTGTTTGCCTTGTTGTACATACTGGCAAAGAACTGTTACTCCTTTTCCCATATCTCTTCCTGAAAGCCCCTTAATTTCAAAATTATAATAATATGGAGAGAAGGGGGTCACATTCTCCATTCCAGAGAGGTCCCGCAGACACCTGTCTTTAAAACCAAGACAAGATGACAATTAACAATTTATTAACAATTGTTTATTAACAATGAACTGACAATTATCAACTACTTGTCAATCTAACAAACAATTAGTTAGGTAACTTAGCTAGCTAAAAGGTAAGATAAAGATGTTCTTGGAGCTTGGGAGGGCAGCTCCAGACATCTCTGGTGAAGAGTGGGAGATCATCATCATCCTCAGAAGGCACGATGTTGCCGGCTCCTGCTGGATGCTCCAGCTCACACAAATGCTGTCCCTCGGGTGGTGGTCTCCAGAGCACCTCCTCCTTGGGTCCCTGGCCTTCCTCCATCTGCACTAACGGTTCCTCGAGATTCTTCCATTCCTGGACTCTGCCTTTCACAATCACCTGCCCCATCTTTTGAGTCGGCTCCAGGCTAGGAATCCTAGGAAGAAAGGGACTGGTATTAGCCAGATGAACATTCCCAGCCAGCCGCTTTTCCGTCTCCTTGCACAGCACACAGTGCTGCATCTTCTCTCTGTGCAAGCAGCGAGCAGCAAATGAAACAACTGCACTCACTGCATGGAGGCTGCAGAGCTGCAAGGGCAGGAACATGACCAGTTAAATGCCTGGGCACCAACTACAGCACACAGGGTCCCATGTAGAGAAGCAGGCCTTGCTTGTCCCAAAAGGAAGCAGAGCTAGGGACTGTCTGGTCCCTGGATCTCTTGTTCCAGATTTGCAAGCCTCCAGGAGCTTACTGTTTCATACAGTGTCTATTTTCCCAGTGCCTCCCTACCAAGGCCAGATGATGATCTTTCTGTGCTCGTGTGGGTGCTTCTGCCGCCTCTCTGGGGCTGCCTGTCTCCCACCTCCCCATCCCAGTCAGAGGGACTGAAGGGAGGGTGTTAGGGGATGAACCAGGCTGTGCTTGGTGATGCCCAGCACTAGGAGCAGAGGCAATGGGCAGAACCTGAACTGGAAATTGCACCTGAAACTGAGGAAGAACTTTTTTCCTGTGCAGGTAGCGAGTTGCCCAGAGATGGTGTGGAGTGTCCCTCACTGGAATTATTCCAGAGCCCTCCAGACACAGCCCTGTGCCATGTGCTCTGGGATGACCCCACTTGAGCAGGGAAGTGGGACCAGATGACCTACTGTGGTCCCTTTCACCCTGTCCCACCCTGTGATTCAGTGACACCCAGCAGTAGCATGAGTTGGCAAGTGTGTAGACGTTTCCCCCCTGCACAGCAGGGTGGTCTTAAAATTCCCAGTGCACTTTGGCTTGAACTGCAGGTGAAAGGTCTGCTTCTGGCCAGGAGGGATGGTGCCATTTAGGGGCTGATGGAGAACAGGTCATGCTTAGCATCGGTGAAGACATCCAGGGAGGAGCTGGCACGCTTTGGAGACAGGTTCTTTTCTTTTGAGTGGCACAGCTTCTTGGAGTGCTCCTGCTGCTCGTGCTGCTCCTGCTGCTGCTGCTCTGGCTGCTCCTCCTGGTGCTCGGGATCCTGCTCCTGCTTGGAATCCTGCTGCTGCTGCTTGGCAGGCCGCCGCAGCCGCCGCACTTTAGGAGGCGTCTCAGGAGGATGGTCCTGCTCCCACCAGAAAAGACTCAGCAGCTTTCTGCGATGCTTCATGGTATCGTAGGAGAGGAACCGACCTGCAGGGAGGAAGAGGACACCTTTCCAAGACAAAATCCTGTCTTCCCAGCAGCACTGCCTCCTGCTGCAGGTGGGTGGAAGAGAGCTGGGATGCACTTGGAGCATCTCTGGCTAAGTACTTTCTTCTAGCAGAAAACAGAGCCTCTGGGAGCAGGGTCTCTGCCTGCAGCACACACTCCTGTGCCAAGCAGGAGAGCTGGCTTTAGACAGTTTGCATTTGCCCTGCAGTGGGGAACAGCACACAGACAGTGGCTGCAGGGCAGCTCACTCGTTACACCACCGTTTTTCCCAGTCTCAGACTCCTCAAAGAGATGACCTGACATCCCCCTTCCCAGTCCTGACCCAGCACGTGGCTGTCCCCAGAGCCTGGCTCAGCTCCTTTGCAGAGCAGGAGTGGCAGAGAAGAACAGAAGGGGCTGAAAGGCAGAGGGGGACAAGGAGAAAACTCTCCAGCTGCAGCTGGGAAGATGCTGATGAAAGTGGATGGATGGACAAGGATGAAAAAGCAATTAATGTTTTGGAGTGAAGTACAGGGTCTTCTCCCCAGGCCCTCAGCAAGTGAAATGCCCTTACGCATCAGAGTGGTTGAATATGGCTCCTTCACTGGTTCAGTCTCTGCAGCTTTCTCCCAGGAGTATTTCAGGACTACCTCCCCTGTGTTGTGCATCGTGAAACTGAAAAGCAAGTAGGAGGAATTAGAAAAAACAGAAAGTCCATTAAGTATAAAGCAAACAGTACAGTAATATTGTCTGATGGACTCCTGGTACCACTTTCTCCTGAGAAGCATCTTCTCCAGGCAACCCTGCCATGCTCAGACTGCTGTCCTGGGTGACCCAAGAAAGTATTTCAAAGTCTGGAAGTTTAGAGGAAAGGGCCAACATGGTGCTCAGCACATTGAAGCTAAGGGGCTTACTCTGGCCTTTAGGTCTTGGTTTGACTGCAAACTTATTCTTGAGCAGAGAAGGACAGGTGATCTGCAGGGAAAGCAAAGCCATGGCTGTTCTCAGCAGAAACCTATGGCAGCATTGAGCCTCTCCTGACCACCATCTCCTGCTTGGCTTCGCATAAACGTAAAGGGGCCGGTGCTGGTTTTTGTGGGACTCCTTAAAATCAGAGGGTTTTGGGAAAGCTACAAAAGGCAAGCCTCAGAGACAGCAGAAATGTGATTAGAGCTAAGCAGTAGCCATAAGATTTGTCAGCAGAAAAATGATATAAGAAGTAGAAAGTAAGTAAAAAGAAATAGAACAATCGTCTGTGTCTTAATGCTTCTCTAGAATAATTCCTTGAGCTGCTGAAAAGTATATCTAGCGAGTTATTGGAAGTTCTAAGCTTAATAATGGAGCTCTGTGCATTGTGTTTTAAGGCTTACAAGCAGGTATTGTGTAGTTATGATATTTTATGAAAAATCCTTTGCTAGGATTTTTCCCATCCTGAGGAGCTGAGAGCCTCAGGAAAGAAATGTAAACAATAACTATCTGCTGCTGTGGAATGCAACAGGTGCATCTTTTATTGGTCTATGTGGATTGTTTTCAATTGATGACCAATCACAGCCGTCTGTGTCAAGGCTGTGAGCAGTCACAGGATTTTTGTTATGTATTCTATTCTAGTCTTGCTCTTTGTAGCCTTCTGATTATTTTTTCTCTCTATTCTTTTAGCATAGTTTTAATGTAGTATTTTAATATAATCTATAACATAATAAATCAACCTTCTAAGAAAAATGGAGTCAAGCCTCCTGTCCCCACACTTAAAACATTCACCACAATGTTTTGTATTGACAGTATTGTATTCAAAATAAGCAAGCATTGTTTTAACTGAAGGTACATGTGCTTATAGCAGTTGGATGGAACTACTGTCAATATGCTTTTGCTTTGTGTGATTGGTCAAAAAACTTTTAAAGTAAGTTGTAACATTAAGTTCTTTATCTACTGCTGGGGATGGGAGTTGCTGGCATCTTCCCTTTGTCATAACCGTGTAATGAGGCTGATGCTGGAAAATAAAACGGCTAAAGACATATTCCCCAGCAGTCCCGTCCCTCCCTGATTTGTACATAGCCCCTGGCAGCTGATAGTTTTGGCTGGGGTGGAGTTCTGGCAAGCAGGCACTGCACCAGCCCTGGGCAAAGGCAGCTCCTGCTCACAGGAGGAGCTGTGCCTGGCCTCCAGCACTCACGTGGCTGTCCTTGTCTCAAAGGGCAAGGTGTTGTTGAACTGAACCATGATCGTGTCCAGGTGGAACTGGGCGTAGGCAACAATGGCACTGAGGTACACCTCGACCTCCTGCCTGCTCTTCTCCACCACAGTGTGAGCTGGTTCTGGGGCTGTCTTGACCACCTGCAAACACAGGAGGGAGGAATCACTGAGCAGAGCCCAGAAAGTCAGGCTGAGAAGGGCAGTCTTCTGGCCTCCAAGATCAGCCTCACAGAGAGACTAGAAAGGACCATCCACTTTTACTTCCCTGGAAAGATGACCAAATTGGGACTGTTCTGCTGCAGTAGTTGTTTCTAGCCACTGATCCAAGCAGTCACTACCACAGCTGTTAATATCCCCATGGAGACTATAGCTGCATTCCAGTCCCTTTACTTCAACCTTGCAGAGTGACTGGCTTTTCTTCTGGTCCCCTATAAATCCAGCAGGTCTCAAAATTAGGGCTCCCCTGCCAGAGCTCTGTGGATGGAGGACCCCAAGACTGAAGAGTTCTAGAAAGCATCTTTTTGTTCTTGTCTTAGGAGCAAGTGCTCTCCAGATGTCATGTCTGGAGCAACAGCCACACTGCTGGGAGCTGGGGATGTGCATTTTGGAATGTGAAAGATCTCACTGGGAAAGTCTCCAGTTGCAGATGTTCTGATAGAAAAGAGGATGCTTTAGAGGCCTAAAAATGGCCCAGAAACTGGGAAAGAACTTTCAACCAAGAGGAGTGTGTTTGGCAATAATGACAATAAAAGCAAGAGTCTCTGGAGATGATCCTTCTCTGCACTCCTCCATAGAGTCATACAGTGCCTGGGTTACTCCATGATGAGATATCCCACACAATACAAAGACCACAACCAAATTCTCATGCAGACAAAACTTGGAGTTCACCAGCATATGCAGGAGAAGTGGATTTCTCTCCACTTCAAAAGAAGAGACAGAGAGTGCAGCAGACTTAATTCCTTGTTGGTGAAAGGGTACCAAATCAGATGAAGAGATTTCTAACAGCATAAAATGGGATAAAATCATAAAGCATTGCCTTCCATTCAATACGGGCTGCAACACTTGTGCTTGTGGTGCAGACTGATAGCTATGTGTGGCTAAAGGTCTCTTGTCAGAAGGCTTCCCCATCTTGTGTGAGTGTATCTGGTCACTGTGCTTCCACCTCTTTTCTGGAATGCACAGCTGGTGAACCTCACGGCTGTCCAATGTCCAGAGGACGCAGGAGCTGCTCAGCCAGCAGTGATGGTGCTACGGTGGTTCTTTTTGTAAAAGCTGGGTTGGGGTTTTTTTGCTGTTTTGCTTCTTACCTTCTTTATTTTAGGCCACCTGGCTGCTGGGTCTTTCCTGGTGGTATTCTTCCACATGACAATGGTCATTTGGTCATCTCAGTCCTGAACCTTCTTTTTTGGCAGCTCAAAGTCGATCTTGGTCACCTTACATTTCACAAGGTGCCTCCTGAAGGTGACTGGGACATCTGACATCAAGGTCACTGTGATGTCCTTGGCACAGCCATGATGGAGGTGTCCCACCTAGGGAGAATCAGGGAGTCAAGACCAAACTGGAAGCACTGCCAAGGGCAGGACTGACAGCAAAAGGGACCGATGGGGTGAACACCTGTGCCAGGAATCTGCACCTCGGAGTGGATTTACATGAAGTTGGATAGACAAAAGTATGAACAGAAGGTGCCACCTCCCATGACATGAAGCCTTTTCTGCAAGGCTAGCAGCCTTGGCCCAGCCAAGCCAGGGACTGCATCTCCTACGTGGCACTGGAATGGGCTATCAGTGGCATGTGAGGGCTCCGTGCCAGCTCCTGGGCACACCAGGGCAGGGCTTGAGTGATGGGGAAAGGCAGAGGCAGTCCATGCTCACCTTGGGGGAGAACCGGAATGGGGCCTCTGCCTCCCACTCAAAGCGCATGACCATCTCGGCGTGGCTGGTGATGGTGAAGGTCCTGCAGTAGGGCTCCCAAACGTGACAGTCCCCAAACTGAATGTGATTCACTCTGACAGCTGTTAAGGAGGAGAGCAAGGGATCTCAGCATGCAGGGAGCTCCACCTGCCCCCGTCACGTGCACAGACACCTGCATGTTCAATGCTTCCTGGCTCCAAGCCTTTCCCCCTCTGCCAGGGAGTTCCCCAGGCAGCTCCACCACTTCCAGGGAAACACCCTGACACATCCCTAAGCCAGTGATGTGCAGCACAGCACACACTGCTCTGCATGCATGGCTGCCACCCCCAAAGGCCACCAAGTCCTGTGGGTGGCATCCAGGACTGGCTAGAGGGGAGACATATATGATCAGATATTTTCCTCTTCCTTGCTCCACCTTGGCAGTCTCTCCTCTTACCATCAATGATGTTTTCCTTCAGGCTGCCATCAGCATTCCTCTCCTCAGTGCCTTCCTCTAATCCATCAAGGGTGAATTTGTCCTCGTGGCCTTCACCCACCAGTTCAATTACGGTCTTGTTAGAGTAGGTGTCCCCCACTAACACACCAATCTGCCTTTCCACACGTTGAGCCAGGGTGGGTTTGAAAATGGCATCAAACTCTGCCGATTGCCCACGATTCAGAAGGAAGAAAGGCTTTGTGGACTTGCTCTCTGCACAGCAATGGAAATCAGAGTTAAGTGGTGCAGCTGTACTGAGGAAATATTTCCATAGGATATATGAGGAATAAGAGGTTGAAACCAGCTGCCTTCTAAGCACTGGTTCTACCCCCAGTTGTTGCAGACTCTCTTCCTATGTTCACAAGCCTGCCACTCCCAGACACAGCACCACTTAAGCAGCTTAACCTCAGGCTAATGCCCAGCCCTCATTCCATCTGCTTCCCACCAGCTCCAGCCATATGGAAAGCTGAGCCAAAGAGTGCTTTCAGCTTCTGCTGGCTATCTGAGTGCTCAAGGGCTGTGTCTGCTCAGGCTGGTACCATGCCATGTGCAGCAAATACCTCAGAGGGTCCACTGAGGTAGTGACAGTCCCCCACAACTCAACCCACCACGTCTAGCAGAACAGAAGAACTTCCTGCAACTTCCTAGGAGGAAACCCTGCAAAAAGCCCCCGAGAAAAGGCTGGGAGACAGAGGGCCCAAGGGACAAAACTGTGCCTAACATGTGGCTGCTGCTCAGAGAAGCCAAGAGCAGGGCACACGTTTTCCCTCTGTGCATGATTGCACTTCATGGGTAATGAATTTACCGTTTCCAGCTGAATCCTCTTCCACATCTCCATTGTGGAACACCTTGACAGCAGAGGCCCTGCCTTTCAAGGAGAACATTCTGTGCTCATCCTCCAGGTGTAACATAAACTGAGAAAAGGGCACACAGAGCACAATGGTACTGGTGTGAATACAGGATGACACGAGGCCTGACACTGCAGTGCTGCTGGTCCCGCATGGGAGCCCAGAACCTCTCCCACTAGAAACAGCACTTAGCCCAAAAGTTAAGTCAAACCAGTGGGGAAAAAAGGGTGTTCAGAGGCATCTGGATAGAACTGACACAGAACCAAATGGGACAAAACGTAATTGGCAGGACGTAATGCAACCACAATTAAGTTTACTTAAAATGTACTAAAGTGGGCTGAAATACAATCTAATGGAACTGGGAAATCACACATGTCCATGAGAACAAAAGGTGACCTGAGAGACAGGGGGGAAAATAATCCACCACCTTTCTGGTGTTCAACTTATAGAAGAAAGACGGGACAGAAAATTTCCAAGAACTCCTTTCTTACAGAACAGACATCAGTCACTTGTTTCAAAAGAATTTTTGATACCTCCTCACAGGTCTGCCAAGTTTTTTGGGACCCTTCCCCTGTGCCAGAAGCACTTGTTCCCAAACCAGACCATCCCTTGAGCAGGTCCTCCTCACCTTGACAGGTATGATGCCATCGTTACGGATGACCAGGGGCAGCATCTCTGAATCCCCCAGCCGGAGCCTCTTGAAGTGCAGCACGGCGTTTCCCCTCTTGCTGCGAGCGCTTGGGCACACGACTGTCACCCATGGCTCATGCCCCTTCCCACTGATGGTGAAGGTCAAGCTTTGGGGTTTAATTCCCACAGAGCTGCAGGAGAGGCACGGAAACAATTTCAGCTGGCACTAACCCATTTCTCAGTGGGCAAGCAAAGCTGCAAGGGCCACCCACAGTCTTTTCCCTGCCTGCTGTTCCTGTACCCCACAACACAGCCCCCCACCAGCCTCTTCCCAATCCACTCAGGGCCATTCACAAGACAAATCTGCTCCAAAGAGCCAAAGCCTTCCACAATAACAGTTACAAATAACTTCACTTAATTGAATCATGCAGTACAGCAGGGAAATAACACGGCACCTGATGAGATATGGCAAATCCCCATGCTGCAGTGAGATGAGACTTATACAACAAGAAAAAGCACAGCATGAAATAGTCCAAAAGCAAGAAGGCAAAAAGAAATCATTGTTGTTCTCAAGAAAGATCTTTTCCAAGAACAGTAAAATTACAATCGCTTATTAGCAGTTAGTCTTCTCTTGGTTCTTAGAGTTCTTAGAGCGTCCCAGATCATCTCATGCCAAGTACTCTGCCTAAGGCTACTGAAAGCATTAGAGCTAACAAGAGGTCTCTGCCTTCCCAGTGGAGAGGCAGCTACCAGAGAGTATTTCACAGGCTCACTTACCTTTTGAGATGACAAGGGAAGCCTTGAAAGTGCAGTTGTAGTTCTGCTCCTCTGGTGGGGTGAAGGTCACCGTAGCAATGGCAGAGGATGAGCCAGGAACAGACATCTTGACTGGATGTAACTTGAAAATGTTGTTGATAGGGCTTTTTGCCTTGGGGGAACCCAGAGAGCAGTGTTAGGAGGAAACACCTTTCAACATGACGTGGTTTTATCCATAAATGCATTACTGAGAGCAGTCCCAGACAGTGTGTCTCCTTCCTGCTTCCCTGGGCAGGCTCCCTCCCGGGGAATGCTGACCTTGTGCTAAAGCAGTGTATGCTTTGAGGGCTGGCAGCTGCACCCACCTATATGGGAGGTGGGCACTGCACAGAAAACCCTGCAAATAACCTAGAGCTGGCCTTCAAAGAGAAGGAAAAGCCAGGGAGCCTGAGGAAATGCTCTGCTTTGAGCCCTGTCATGTCAGTTCATAACAGCCCCTCTCTGCGTGTGCTTCCAAGAGAGGTTCAGAAGGATTCACTTCTCCCATCAAAGACCCAGCGGTTTGAGCCAAAACCTTGCCCCAGACATGCAGAATTCAACACAACTGCTCCCTGGCTCTGCTGCTCTCCCCTGCAGTTTGACCTGCACTGAGCTAGCCTAATCTGGGCCACAGGCAGCAATGCATCTGGAGAACAAAACAGGCTCTCACACGGCCCTTAGAGGGCAGCCACCACCTTGGCCTCCTGTTCTTACCTCTCCAGGCAGGGGTTCGATGGCGAGCACCACATCGCATGGCAGACAGCTTGCGTTGTAAATATTGAAATGAGCTTCAGCCTCTTGCCCAACCTGAGCCTTGCTGAAGATGAATCTGTTCTCATCAGTGACAAACAGGCTGGCGCATTCCACCGACTGCAGCTTGTGCTCGAGGTCGGTGCTGCTGCAGATCAGGTACTCCTCGAAGATTAATGTGACATCCTCGACGAGTGCTGTGGACACACCAGAGGGATGAGCAGAGAGCAGCCTCCCTGATGGATTTATCTGGACTTTGCTGGCCTCTCAGAAGGCTTGATAAGCCCTTTCTGCCCGGGTGACTGCTAAACCCAGTGTTGGGTAGGGGAGCTGGCTGGGAGGATGGAGCTCAGTCAGCCTCAGTCTTAGAGAGCATTGCTTTCCTTTTATCCTTCCTTCCTTGTTGGAACCCAGGACATCTCTCTGGATGCCCTGGATGTCTCACAGCCCTGGCAGGGGCTCGGACACCCTGGCAGGAAGCCAAAGACACCTGGAAATTCCATCTTAATTCATGGAGCAAATTGCCAACCTTATATGAAGAATTACAGGCCACAAAAGTTTAAGTAGCATAGTAGTAGCAATCACAAGAAGAAGGGAAATTTTTGGAGCACTGTACAGGGGGCTTTTGAACCTTGTACAGGGGGGTTTGGAATCCTGTACATGGGGGTCAGGAGTTCTAAGATGGAGGGATTTGGGCGTGCCCTGTCCTTCTTCTTTCTTCTCCTTGGCATCCATGTTCAGGATGACGTTGGCATGTGTGGATTGGTTCATGGTGAAGGTGCACTTGCTAACAAGGATGACAAGTACTGGAAATAGAAGGTAAATATCTTCTACGTAGTTTTCACTATAAAAGAGACAACCGCCCCGTGGGCGGGAGAGAGTGCCCTTGGCTGTCTTGCTGATCAGACCTCGGCTGGACAGACAGAAAAACTTTGTAGATAAGAAACAATAAACACAACCGAAGACCGAAAAAGCAAGAGTCCAGACTCCTTTTTCAAAGCGCGGCCTGCCCAGAACCACCTTTTCCCGTGCTGGGGCACAGACAAGTAACGGCCGACCCCAACAGACCCTTATGGCCCCTCATGGCCCCTCACAGCCCCTCATGGCTCCCTCACAGTTCTCCATGGCCCCTCATGGCCCTTCTTCGTCTCTCACAGCCCCTCACATTTCCCCATGACCCCTCACAGCCCTCACAGCTTCTCACAGCTCATGGCCCCTCATGGACCCTCAAAGTCCCTTATGGCCCCTCACAGCCCCTCATGGCCCTTCACGGCCCCTCACAGCCCTTCATGACCCCTCACAGCCCCTCACAGCCCTTCATGACCCCTCACAGCCCCTCACAGCCACTCATGACCCCTCACAGCCCCTCAGAGAAGAGGAGCACGAGGCTGGTGAGGGGCTTGGAACACAAGCCATATGAGGAACGACTGAGGGAGCTGGGATTGTTTAGCCTGGAGAAAAGGAGACTCAGAGGTGACCTTATCACTCTCTTCAACTTCCTGAAGGGTGGCTGTGGTGAGCTGGGGGTCGGTCTCTTTCTCCGGGCAACAACAGATAGAACAAGAGGACACAGTCTCAAGCTGCACCAAGGGAGATACAGGCTAGACTTAAGGAGGAAGTTTTTCACAGAAAGAGTGGTCAAATACTGGAATCATCTGCCCAGGGAGGTGGTGGAGTCACCATCCCTGGATGTGTTTTAAAAAAGACTGGATGTGGCACTTGGTGCCATGATCTAGTTGAGGTGTTAGAACATGGGTTGGACTCGATGATCTTAAAGGTCTCTTCCAACCTAGAGATTCTGTGATTCTGTGATTCACAACCTCTCATGACCCCTCACAGTCCCTCACAGCCCTTCATGGCCCCTCATAACCCCTCACAGCCCCAGGCACGGGGGTGCCCCCAAAGGAGAAGGGGTCGCGTCCTGCTTGTCTTCTTTAATTTCAGTCCCTTCCCAGCGACCAGTAAAGAAAGGCTGAAATGGAGCCTTTCCCCAGCGTTTCCCTCAGGGTTAATTGTGGGCTGAAGCTGTGTGCTGGCGCTGGCCCCAGCACCAACATCCCTGCAGCCGCCAGGCCTTTGCTGTCCCCCCGTGTCCGTCGCTGTCCCCGAGTCCCGCCCGGCTCTGGCAGCAGCAGCAGCCGCAGCGCAGCGGGCGCCGGCCCGGCCCAGCCGGGGCTCCCGGGCAGGAGCAGCAGCAGCGCCGGCCCCTTCCCACCTGCTCCTGCCTCGGCTCCCAAGGGCTTTTCCAGCTGAATCCTGGAGTAGAGCAACCAGCACCCACACACAGCCCTGACTCCTCAGGGCCTGCCTGTGCTGCCCTGACCCAGCCCTCAGAGGAGGAAAAGATCGGGCTCCAGAGCTGTTTTCAGCACTGTTTTACTCACCCTGAGCTGACAGCAGGAGGCTGCTGGTGCTGCCTTTGCCTTGGGAATTGGAGATCATGGCTGCTCTTGACCCTCTTCTGTTTGCCACCTGAATTTTATCAGTACAACTGCACTTGCCTCTTTCAATCACTGCTACCAACTGTGCTTTTGTGATGGTGAACCCCGTGTTTTTGTCACAGGCATCATGATTAGCAGAGATTGAAATGCTCACAAGTCTTTAAGCACTAAATCGAGGGGAATTAAAGCCTCACCGAGCACTCAAACACAGCCCTGTTGCTGGTGCTGTTGAAATAGAATCAACTTACAGAGACCATCACAGACATTGCCTCTGGAGTGGCAAATCAAATGAAAAAATCGACTAGGAGAAAGAAGAAACAGAACTTGACTGGCTTCATTGCTTCCTTGGAGCAGCAGAAAATGGAGATGCCCAGAGGTATTTCCAGCTGCTGCTGATCCCAGTTGGAGGCCAGCCCTCTGCAGAGTCCCAGCAGGAACTGAGCCCAGCCCAGGGAGTTCCCTGAGTGTCCTGGAGATTCTTTCTCTGCATTCAGTCAGGCTTGCATTCCCCAGCAAGTCCCCAACAAAACCTCCTGTTTTCTTGGGTTAGAACAGGCACCATGAAAAACTCCCCAATGGCATAACTCCCCAGCCCACAAGGAAAGGAAAGGACAAGTTGTCAAGTAATCCAAACATTTCTCTTGCTTTGCTGCACTCACGGTATGGAAAGCCAAGAGAAGCTGCAGTTGGAGGCACATCTTGTGACAGAAGCTCAACCTTGTTCTCCAGGAAAGGTTCTTGAAAAGAGCAGACAAGACTGTGGAGAAGATTCCTGGAAAAGTGAAACAGCTTTCCAGAAGTGAAATGAAAATGGAAAGGCACAATGTGAGATCTTTTCCTCTATTTATTTCTATGCTCCCCTTTTCTATGTTGCACTACTTCTCCATGCCATGAGTTCCAAATGCATCTCACCTCTCCGATCGATGGCTTAGCGAGTTTTAGACACTCTAAAATACCACAAGCTACACACAGTTTGCCTCGCCCTGGTTTTGCTGGAAAGCTATGCCAGAGCCATAAGTGCAGTGCTTGGGTCAGAAACAAATCCTGCAGGCAGGGAATGTGCCCTGCCAGTGTTGAGCCTAAGCAGGGACAATGCACAGCAGCAACCGAGGGTTTTTCCTGTGCCCCGTGCAGGAGTCAGGACTCTGGATCTGGGCTCAACACAGCGAAGTTCCCGTGTTTGGACAGACTCAGGGGCTGCCCCGGGGTGCAGGGCCAAGCGTGGAATGGACACACGGACAAATGGCCCCAGGTCTTGCAGCAGCGAGTCTACGGCCCTTGCCATGTCTCTCTTGTTCCTCCTCTCCCTCTGCCGATGTCCCGCACTCTGTCTCGGTGCCCCGCAGCCATTCCCGGTGTGCCTGCCCCGGCCCGTCCCTCTCCCCGTGCCGGGCAGGGCCATGTCCCCAGCCCATCCCCGGCCCCAGGCATCCCGCCGCGGTCTTGCCTCCCGCCGGCTCTCGTCGTCCTGGCTGTGGTGCTGCTGGGCAGGCATCAGTGCCTGGGGCCGGGGCGGCATCGCCTCACTTTGGCTGCGCCTGGCCCGAGCCCGGCCCTGGCCCCCATGTGGGCTCCAGTCCTGTTCCCGGCCCCAGCTCCTCCTGGGGCCCGCGGAGGACACACGCGGCGCGGCCGCTCCCGCCGCCTCTGCTGCGGCTTCCCCGGGCCGAGCTCCGCCGTTCGGCAGCGTGGCTACCGGGGCCCGGGGTGGGTGGGGACGGCCGGCCTGGGGTGGTCAGGGGCCGTTGCTGGCCCTGGGCCGAGTGCTGACAGCCGCATCCCGCCCACAGGGAAGGCGCAGGAGGCCCTGCAGGAGCAGTAATGGCTGGGTTTGCTGCTGGGACCCAGCGGCTTCGGCAGCGTCTGCTCGGGAACGCGGCTCTTGGGCGGCACCCCAGTGAGCGGAGGGGCCGGCGGCGGGCAGAGGAGGAGGAGGAGGAAAAGGCCGGGGTGCGGTGGGGCGGGCAGCGAGCTCAGCCTACTGCTGCCCCTTGCTTGCAGGTGGCCATCAATGCATGCCGTGGGATGGCATCCGGCACTGGGGCGAGCTGGTGAGTTAGCAGGGCCAGCGGCAGAAGCCGGGCCGTGCCGGGCGGCGAGGAGCCGGGGCCCAGCACCGTGGAGCTACCGGGAGCCCTGCAGGGAGAGCAGGCGTGGGCTGAGTGGGGCGTGCAGAGCATCCCGGGCTGGCTGAGGGGTCCCAGAGCCCTGGCACGGCCTCGGCCCCACTGACGGCATCGTGCTCCTCCCGCAGCCCGACGGCACCAGCACGCCCCTGGAGATCGTGCTGCTGGCCAAGGTGTCCTGTGGCTGTGCTGGTGTCATTCAGCTCCTGGAGTGGCTTGAGCTCCCCGACAGCTTCTTGCTGGTGCTGGAGTGTCCGGAGCGGTGCCAGGAGCTCTCGGATTTCCTGGCGGAGCGGAGGTTCCTGCCGGAGGAGGAGGCGCAGGGGCTGTTCCGCCAGGTGCTGGAGGCCGTGGTGCACTGCAACAGCTGCAGGGTCCTGCACAGGGATATCAAGCCTGAGAACATCCTGCTCAACCTGGCCAGCGGGCAGCTGAAACTGATTGACTTTGGCCGTGGCACCTTCCTCCAAGACACAGCCTACACCCAATTTGCAGGTGAGCCCTGCCAGGGGATGGCCGCAACTCCCTAAAAACACCTCCCGATGTGAAATATAAAGCTGTGTTTTGTGTCAGGTACATACAGGCAATGTGTATATCTGTGATTGTGATATGTGTGGAAACTGACCGTGGGACAGTTATGAAGACAATTCTAATAAATCACTGAGGAAGTAAAGCATGGAAGAAGGCCTTTGAACCTATCCTTTGTTTGCAATTAACCTTTATAAGTCTTAAGTTGATTTAGGAGCATTCGAATTAAAGGTTTAAGGATGTTGCTGTTTGACAGGAACGTTCTGCTTCTAGCTAAAAAGAGTTTGCAATAATAACCTTTTGAAATATAATTTCAGAATATTGCTTGTAGTAAGGATCTTTGAAACTATAGCTTTAGAATATATCAAAAGGAAAGATGCTTATCTCGACACCTTAACAAAATATGCAAAAGCAGCTTGAGAAAGGAAGATGAACATCCACTCAAGGATTGATAGTTTTGACCAAGGGAAGCTGGACATCACTGGTATGAGATTTATAGTCCTTGCAATTCAAAGGTGAACCCGCATATGGACCCTGGACCTCACCAGCTGAGAGACTTCTTTCTTCTTTCAGAAGCTGAACCCCACCATCTGGGGATACTCCTTTCTGAGATACATCCTGAGAAAAACTAAATCACAATAGTGTATAGAATTGTGACGCAAACATTTGGAATAGAAACGGCTGAAAAAGCTTATGAAAACCCCTATAAATATCTGTAAGCCCCAACTATCGGTGTGCAGTTGGAGGGAAAATTCCCCCCACTGTACCCAGCGCTGTATTGCTCATACTTTACCATATTAATTAATAAATTGATTGCTGCTTGAGTATTGGCCTAGTCAAGCTTCTTATTCATATCACCAGGGACCCCCCGATGTCCCCCTGAGGGCCATCTGCGGCTCGGCTTTGGAGCTCTGCAAGCTCCAAACATCCCCCCAAAAAAATCCCAAACCCAGGGACCCCCGGGATACTTGGGGCGAGCTCCCCCTCCCCGGGCACCTGTGGGATGGGGGGCGATGGTCCCGAGCCGAAGCTGCTGCGAGTGCAGAGAGAGCTGAAAGCACGCGGTGCTTCCTCCAGCTGGCTCCAGCTCCTCCTCTGCCTGCTCCTCCTCCTCTCTCCCTCTATCTTTCTCCTCCTCTATCCCACTGTCTTCCTCCTCCTCCCTGGCCAACAGGAATGGGCTGGGTCACTCCCAAACCAATCTGGGGGAGTAGAGGTTTGGGGGCAACAATGGGAAAGGGGTGGGAGAGGGGGCACAGGGGGAGGTGAGACCCACTGAGGGTCCTCCAGGTTACCCCAGGACCCCTAAGCCCCATCCCAGCCCCCCCAGTTCCCTCTGCAGTCCCAAATAAGGGGGGGCTCTGCCCAGGACCCGCCGTCCTTCAGGGCTCCTCCGAGGGCAGTAAATGGGAGAGTTCCCAACTCGGAGAGGCCCCAGCAGAGGAGGGGACCTTGTCCCTCCTTGAGACCCTTTAAGGCTCTTCAGACCCCTTTGAAGGGGACATTTTTAGGATTTTTCTGGGGGGATCTCAACACTACTAGGGTGTTTTTTCCACCCCATTTTAGGGTGTTTGAGAGGACGCAGCCCCACAAGCCCCTTTTAAGGGGGGAATCATGACAGCTTTAAGTGACATTTTTATGGGACCCCACCCCCCATTCCAAGCTCCAGTAGGGGACGTTTTGCCCCCCAGGGTGGATTTTTGGGGTTCTCTCTACCATCGCTGCTTTAAGGGCTCCTGCTATGGTCAGGTCCTACTATAAGCCCCCTTAAAAGGGCAACACCACTCCCGTTGATTCCGACAGCGGAGCCCAGGGAGGGGTTGGACATCCTGGGAAGGTTGGGGGTCCCAGGGGGGTTTGGGGGTCCCAGGAGGGTTTGGGGGTATCTGGGTGATGGTGATGGGGACTCTGTGCTGGGCATAAACTGTTGTGAGGGGTTCCCAGGGGGGTTTGTGTATACTGGGGGTTTTTGGGGTCATGGTGGAGTTTTGGGGGTTCCCAAAGGGAGTTTTCAGGGGTCCCAGAGGGGGGGATTAGGCGATCCCAAGGGGAACGCAAGGCTGTTTTGGGATACCTGCTGGTGACGGAGATGGGGATCCCATGCCAGGTATGAACCTTCTCAAGGGGGTCTGGAGGGGTGTTGGGACGTCCTGTGGGAATTTTGATGTCCTGAGAAGGTTTGGGGGGGTCTGTATGGGGTTTTGCAGTCTTGGGGAGCTTTTGGAGAGGCTAGGGATGATATTGGGGTCCCAGGGAAGCTGCGTTGTTCCAGGGGGTTTGGGGTTCCCGGGAGGCTTTCTGGGTACCTGGGCGATGCCAGTGACATAGCTGAGGCCTCGTGCTGGGAATGAACCTTCTCACTGAGCATGGGCAGTGTCAGCGTGTTCAGGGAGATCCTGGGTGACCCGGGGGGGTGACCCCTAACCCCAGGGGACCCCAAATGCTAAGGGACTCCCCTCAGTGCTAGACCTGCTGCAGGCAGGGAGGCACCAGCACTTAGACCCCAGCCCCCACCATCACAGAGGGGCTGTGGAAGAAATCAGGGGGGGCACAGACAGGTCGGGGGGGACCCCCAAAGTCCTGGGAATGGGGGAACACAGGGGAACTCACAGAAATCCCCACTGGGGACTTAGGGGTGACCCAAGGAAGAGTTTGGGGGGGCTAGATGGGTCATGGGGGGATCTCCAAGCATCTGGGAAGGGGAGAAGAACCGGGTGACCCCCAGGTTGGGTTTGGAGAGAACTAGATTGGAGCTTCCAGACACCAAATCCAATGAGGATAACAATGCTGATGGCAGCACTGACAGACACAGCGACCACCAGGGTGAGATTCCTGCTGGATTCCAGCTCTGGGAAGCATGGCATGGTTAGGAGGGGAGGGGAACCCCCATCCCACTGCTCCACAGTCCCAAATTCCCAGTTCCCACATTCCATGTTCCCAGCCTCAGCCCAGGAGCAGATCCCAGGCTCTGGCATTCCGGGATGCTCCGCCCAGCGCAGGGGCTGCTCCTGCTCCTCCAGCAGCGCCTCGATCCTGCCCAGGTGTGGAACGATCCCTGATTTCATCCCCTTCATCCAGCTGGTCCCAATGGTGCTGGGGTAGAATCTGTATGCGTGGCAGGACAGTGTCAGGATCCCGTGTTCCACTTTTCGGGACACACGGACATCAGGGGGCTCTGGGATGGGGTAACGGTGAGATGCATCCATGGAATTCCATGGCAGTGGGACAGGGATCTCCCCATGGAATTCCATGGCAATGGCATGGCAGTGAGATCCATCTACAGAATTCCCATGGGAATGGGACAACAGTGGGATTCAACCATGGAAGTCCCATGGGAATGGGATGACAGATCTATCCATGGAATTCCCTTGGTAATTCCCATGTTGGCAGATTTTGTCCTCCCAAACCCCACATTCTCAATTCCCACATTCCCATGGGAACTCTGCCCTCCCCACCTTTACACTGCAGCTCCTCCCGCCCATATCTGACATATTTCTGGAGCCACTCCACGCAGCTGTGCCCTGAGGAATTTGTTCATTCCTCGGGCTCCATCTCCCGGATCCCCATGGCAGTCCCACAGTTGCCATGGCAGCCCCAGAGATGCCCCAGGCGCGGCTGCCCCCGCTCAGCCCCGCTCTGGCTGTGCCGCTCCCGCAGCACCTGCAGCTCCCCGGTGGCCCCGTGCTGGTGCTGCTCGTTGTGCCGGCTCTGTCTGTGCTGAGATCCCGGCTCGGCTCCAGCTGCCACCCCCGGCGGCTGCGGCAGTGCTGGAAGGGGATCCCATCCAGAGACCCCATGGACACCAACCGGGGGAACCCTGGGCTGGGCTCCAACAGTACCACGGGCAGGGAACACAGGGGCAGGAGAACTGGGGGGGGACAGGGGGCTCTCAGTGCCCGGCAAAGGGGTAAAAGGGTGTCTCGTTTATCAGGAATAGGGGTGCAGGAGGGTGTCAGTGGGGTGACGGTAATGGGGGGAGGCAGGGACATGGAGAGGTAGAAGGGAATTCCAGGGGGTCCTTGAGCCCAGGAAAGGGGAGTCCAGGGTGGGGACACCTGGGATGTTGGGAAAGGGGGAGTTCAGGAGGTCTCTGGTTTTGCAGAAAGGAGGGGCTAGGGGCTGGGAAAGGCAGGAATGGGGTTCCAAGGTTTTCCAGGCCGTCAAGCCCACGGCAAGTCTGCAGGCTGGGAGCCATGGATGGCCTGGAAAATGGGGAGCAGAGGGTCCTGATGTCTGGAAATGGGGGATTCAGGAGGGTCCCTGTGCAGGATAAAGAGAGCAAGGGGGTCCCGTGCCAGGGGTCCCACCCCCCTCTCTCGCCAAGGAGTGCCCCCAGTCCCAGCGCTGCAGCCATCGTGCTGCTCCTACTCCCTCCCAGCATGATCCCAGTATGGTCCCAGTACAGCCCAGCCACTCCTACTCCTGGCATCCCCTCTCTGCATTCCGCCCTGTCCCGGCTCTATCTCCACTCCTCCCGTGGGCTGCGAGGGCTTCGGAAACGGGGGAGGAGGAGGAGGGAGGGAGGAAGAGGTTGAGCGGGAGAGGAGAGAGGGAACCACGCCGCTCCGGCGCTTCCTGAACCCGCAGCGCCCTCCTGCCAGGGAGCTGTGCAGAGCCACAAGGTCCCCCCGAGCCTCCTCCTCTCCAGGCTGAGCCCCTTTCCCAGCTCGCTCAGCCCCTCCGGCTGTTCCAGCCGGGACAGAACACCAGTGCTACACAGAGAGCAAGGGACAGACCTGACAGAGGTGCCTCTAGCACCACATTTTAGGCTTTCGCTAATACTTACAGAAAGACTCTTCAGAAAGTTACGGCAGTAGTTCAATTGAGAATCTCCTTTGAAAATCACTGCGGCCCGGCCCCGGCCCGAGCCCGCCGGAACCCGCCCGGCCCCGCCCGAACCCGGCCCGCCCCCGCCTGAACCCAGCCCGGCCCCGCCCGAACCCGGCCCGGCCCCGCCGGAACCCGGCCCGGCCCCGCCTGAACCCGGCCCGGCCCCGCCGGAACCCGGCCCGGCCCCGCCCGGCCCCGGCCCGAGCCCGCCGGAACCCGCCCGGCCCCGCCGGATCCCGGCCCGGCCCCGCCGGAACCCGGCCCGGCCCCGAGGTTCGGGCGCTCCGCGGTTGCCTGGTAACCGCGCGGGCGGCAGCGTCTGTGACAGCGGCGCGGCCTCAGTTGCCCGAGAACGCGGCCCTGGCTGGGTGTGCGCAGCCTGGGCTCGTACAGGCAGCTACACTGGGCGATTCGCCAAGTGAATTGTTCGTGGAGCATTGGTCTCTGCGAGCGAGTCCTTTGAATTCGCGGAGCATTGTGCCCCGCTGAGAATTCCGAAACGTGCAGAGCATTGGCCTCTGCAAACAACATCCTGCACGTGCAGAGCATTGGCCTCTGCTAGGAGTCCTCAGTTCGCGGAGCATTGGTCTCTGCAGAGGATTCCTCAACGTGCAGAGCATTGGCCTCTGGAAAAGAGCGTGAATTTCCTTTGAAGGTAAAGATTGACTAAAGTTGAACTGTTTGGTTTTGTCTCATGTGCACTCTGAGAGAGAAGGCCAAAGGGAAATACAGGATGGGATAATGCCAGTCTTCTGGTGCAGCAGTTCAGTGGCATGCACAGCTGAGTGGATGAACAATAGTTCATCTACTGATGAGCTTTTTTTTTGCACTGAAGAAATGCAACATTTTCTAAATGTATTCATCTATACTTTTTTTTCCCTATAGTGATTGCTTAAACTGCTTCAAGGTGAATGAGTTCTGTTCCAGTTTCCGTGGGTTGTTATCATCTGGTTATTAAAATGATTAGGGAGAGGCCTCTGAATTGAGGTGCAAACGAGGCAATTTGCCAAAGTCAGTAGTCTGGATTTTATGGAACAGTAAATGTGAGGAAGAGAGAGAAAGGAATAGAAAAAGGGGGGTGGGGTGGGGGGTGGGGTGAAGGGGGTGGAGATGGGGTTGGGAAGAGGGGGAAGAAAGAGAATGACAGAGACAGATTAAGTAAAAATATCACCATTCCATGGATCCCATTGGCATACCATAAAATCCTCTTCTGGTCTTCTCTGTGGTTAAGTATTGCAAAATGTAAGATTCCAATGGATTAATGCAGATTTGGGCAAGGTGGGACCTCCCAGGTACCTCCCTGGGGTGGGGCAAGTTTGACTGTCTATTGCTATTTTCAAGTAATAGAAAATCGTTAGCACCAGTATATCCTTTGAGTCTGCCATGAATTGAGTTCTGGATTTTCAGATCTGTTGTGTTACTTTGCATGCCCTGCAATCATCTGGTGCAAGGCCTCAGGAATGGGTCTGGGGACACAGTGGAGGTCTTTGATGGGAGGTTTGTGTGCAAACCTGGCCTCAGCAGAGGAGTCTGTGGCTATGACTTGCCCAGCCTGAAGGCAGACAGAGCTGATTTTCAGGAGAGCTGCTGGCTTTGGCTTTGTTGTGGATCTATTTTTCTCCCTTGGCCTTGTTCACTTCTCTGGAGACCTGAGCTAATGGGACAATAGTGTCACCTTTATCTTGTCTCAAGTTCCCTTGTGGGGCTGAATTCCCAGTCCCAAGTTCCAGTCAGGAGGCATTTTCAGGGAAGGGTGGGCTTGGGTGCTCTCAGCTTCTTTATAGATTTTTGTCACAGTCGGCAAAATGTCCTTTGTAGCAATATTTAAGCCATGAACCATAACATTGCAGCCTCTCCCAAGTCCAGTGAGGAGCAGCTGAGAGAGCAGGGGGTGTTTAGCCTAAAGAAGAGCAGGTCCACGCAAGCTGTTTTTAAGTAATATTTAAGCTACAGCTTTGTCTGTTCTAAGCATTATTCATGCTCAGCTTTTTAACTCCAGGTTTCAGTATGATCCATCTTTGAATTGCACAAGGTGGTCATCTATTTCAAATAAAGTCCAACTAGAGGCCTAACAATACTCACTACTTATGCCAAGCAAGCACTTAGCTACTTTCAAATGATATAAAATGTTTAGCAGCAGTATATGCCTTGAGTCTGCCATGAATTGGGTTCTGGATTTTCAGAGTTCCATTGTTGCTCCTTCCAGTTTTGCTGAGGCCTTGTCGTTCCTGTGTGACATCCTCTCTTCAGAATGGCTTCTGGATTCCCAAAAAAGACACCAACACCTCGTCTTTTGCGGAGGGAAAGACTGCAGCCTAATACTGTGAGTAGCCACTGGGGCTGTGCTCAGGCTGGCAAGTGCCCTGGTGTCCCTGGTGTCCCTGCCCCTGTTGTCCAGCAGCGCTGGGAAGCTGCAGAGCCCCTGCCCAGCTCTTTGTGCCGTGCTGCTGTTGGTGGGGGCTGTCCTGGTGCAGGAGGGAACACTGTGTGATGTTTCAGGGGCAGCCCAGCGCCTTGCCTGGCTGTGCCACGGGAGCCAAGTGAAAGCAATGTGCAGCTGAAGCCCTCAGCATGTGCTTCTGTGCTGCCCTTTGCCACAGGAATTCCTTCTGTCAGGCTGGGCACTGCCCTGTGCTGCTGTGACCAACCTGCCCTTGGGCACCTGGGCATGTGGGGAGGAGAGCTCAAACTCTGCCCAAAGCCTTGAGAGCCACGGCTGGTCCCAGCCAGAAGAGCTCCCAAAGCAGCTGTTCTCTCTCAGCTCCTGGGTGGGCACAGCTCCAGCCCTGCAGGCAGCACTGCAGTCAGGGCCACCAAGGTGCCTTGCTGTCTGGAGCTCACTTGGCTGAAGATGCCCCAGTGCTGAGGCTCTGGCAAGGAGATCCCTGTGTTTTCTTCTCTGGAGGGCTCTGTCAGCCCAGACAGAGAAAACAAATGCTCATTAACAGAGAGAGCTAAAACTTGGACACATTCCTGTGCACCTCCCTGCTGGTACAGCTTTTCTTTCTTGCTTCTTTTGGACTCAGCCAGCAGTGCTGTCTCCTGCTGTGAGTTGTGAGTGTTGTGCAGGGATGGAGTTGGGGCAGTTCTGAGAGCTCCTTCCCACTCTCTGAAAAGGTCACTGACACTTACATTTTTCATTTCCAATGAAATGTAAGAGGAAACAAATGGCCAAAGAGCAGAAATCCCCAAACATGTCAGATCAGATCACAGAGAGACTAATGGGCCACAGCCATGTGGTTGGAGTATGTGTATTGCACTCTGTATTGATTGATTGGTGCTAAGTATTTCAGCAAGTAACTTCCAGGGCTTCCAGAAGTGTCCTAGTGGCTGTGATCACAAATTATTCACCAGTGACACTTGATCAAGATAAACCCCTCTGAACAAGCACATCTCTGATCTTCTTGCTAATTTGTTTTTTTTTAATTATTATAATTTTTCCTTTTTTTTCTTTTTTTCCTTTCAGTTGCCTCCGTCTAAGTTCCAGCAGGAGAAGTTTCTCAGCATGAAGAAGGAGGCCAGCACTGGGGGGAGGATTCTGCCCAGAATTGGCCCATGGATAGACCTGGGCAAGACTGGTCCAAAGGTAGCCTTTTCCTGCTCTTTTCCTTTCTGTTTGATGGCAAGTTTGAAGAGGGTGTGTGCTTGTGACAGGCTTGCCTCCAGCAAAACACCTCAGTGTCCAGGTGCTGTTGTCATTGCAAGCTGCTGGCAGTGGTGGACTGGGAGTCCTGATGTGCACTGAGGCAACACAAATAACCTCTGCTGCAGCTGCTGGGCTGTGCTGGAGTGTGGCTGCCATTGCTAAAACAATGGGGGAAGGCTGGGGACACAAAGGCACAACATTGCCATGTGCCATTCCCCTGCTGAAGGAGCCACCTCTTGCTTTGGTGTGGTCACCATCAAATGCTCGGGGTCACAGGATTCCCTCCACAGTGGCAGTGTTGGCCTTGGAAGGCCGAGGACCTGCAGGAATTCCTTCAGATTTAGCAAAACCAATTGCATTCCTGCTTTGGGTTGGAACAATATGTTGGACCCTGACGGGTTGTTAGATTTTGCAGGCTGCCAGATGTGCAGGGGACTGGCCCTGGGCAGAGGGGAATGGATGTGCTTTCTGTGGATCAGTGCCTGTGTAGAGGTGTGTTTCAAGTTGCTTTTGTGACAGGACTGGCTCAGTAGAAAGCACAGTCCAAAGGGGCAGGTGAGCCAGGTGGGCTGTTGAGCAGGAAATTGGCCGCAAGAGACATGGAACAAAGTGGTTCAGGATTGCCCTGGAGAGGGGCCTTGTGGAGAAAGAAAGGTGGAGAAATCAAAAGAGCAGCTTGGCTTGAGCCTGCTGGAAGCTGATCCAGCAGTTCTTGATCAGCTCCGAGCACAGGTGGGTGAGCCACTGTTTGCCCAGTGTGTCCTGGGCAGATGTGCTCCCCCAGAGTCTGCACTTCACTGGGGGTCAGTGTAAGATTGTCCTTCATGAGCCTTCCTCCCAGCAGCTGAAGCTGTCCCTGCTCTCTCTCGCCTCTCCAGCTGCCGTCAGCTGCCCCGAAACAGAGCTTGTTTCAGGTTTCCCCACCAGAGATGGTGTTTGAGAACTTCGTGGCTCGGGAGGTCTCTGAAATGGTGCTGTCTGTGACAAATAAGGACAAGGTGAGTGCTGGCACCTGGAGCTTTAACCCTGTGCTGGAAGAGGAGAGTGCTGTCATTGCCCGAGTGTCCAGCAAAGCAAGTTATCTGCTGCAACACATGCAGAAGAAAATGTCTCAGCAGCTGGCTCTGCAAGATGGTGGAAATCTTCCTGTGCTGGGAATTGTGCCCTGATTTTGGACACGCACTGATGGTGCAGATGACTTGATGTGGTCGGTCAGGTGCTCTGTCTCCATCCTGCTGGTGCTGACCTGCTTGGCCCTTCCTTGCCACCAGGCACTGCCCCAATGGCCCTGACCAAAATGCTGGAGCCAGAGAGAAGGGATTCCAGTTGACCCTTGTGAATGATGTGCCTGTACCTGCACAGCTGAAAGGGCTTTGGAAAAGGGGTCAAGGAGGGATGTCAGCAGGGCAGGGACAGGTCTCCTGTCGTCCTGTGTGCACAAGGGGCGAAATCATCATTTGATGTCTTTGCTGCAGATTCCTCGGCTGGTGAAGGTGTGCATGGAGAGCTGCCCTTATTTCCAGCTGGCAAGCCCCAGGGGTGTGTACCACATGGTGCCAGCAGGCGCCTCTGCCGCTGTGCGCATCCGCTTCAGCCCCGAGGAGAACAAGGTGAGCCTGGAGGAGCCCAAGCACAGAATTCTCTGCAAAGCCATTGTTTTCCCTGCACTCTGGGTGCAGCCCATTCCATGCTGGGAGCTTGGCTCCAGGCCGTGGGCAGGCAGCCTGCAGCCAGTCCCAGCTTGGCACGGGCTGCCAGGCACTGCAGCCAGGCCTGACAGGCTCTGCTTCCCCTCCCTGCACATCCCTGAGCATTGCCAAGGGAAGATGCCCAGGGAACAGGATGAAAATGACAGAGGGCTGTTGATAGATGTTGGGCCATCTCTAGGTACAGTGGAAGGTTTCATGATGATGGCAAACACTAGAGGAACAAAGAGGTCTGAGAGCTTTCCTCCTTCCTGCCTGGCAAGAGCTTCCCTGCCTCCCCCTGGGCTGGAGCAAGGACGGTGCTTTTTCCCAGCCTCTGCTCTGCAGCCTTGCAGCTGTGCTGTGCCAGAGCACAAGTGAGCATGGTGCAGCTGCAGGGCCAGGGCAGAGGATGTGCTGTGCCCGTGAGCCCGGCCTGGCACAGGCACCCTGGGCTCTGGGTGCCCTTGGCCAGCAGGAGGTTGCTGAGCTGCAGGGACTTGGACAGCTGCCTGCAGGAGCTGGTGTAGGGCAGGTGCAAGCTGCAGGCAGAGCTGTGAGCCCAGAGCCCGTGGCAGTGACACTGCTGTGCCTCTGTCTTCATGCCTGTGCCTGTGCTTGCTCTGTCAGCTGGCACCCATTGCGTGCCAAAGGTGCTTTTGCCTGGAGGTTTGAACAGCAGTGCTGAGGCCCTGGCAAGTCTGATCTCAGTGCTGGCATCTGCAGGCTTGTTCATCCAGAAGGGTTTAGGCCGTGGCATGGAAGGGAGGAAGCCTTGCAGGGAAGCCAAGAGAGGCTCTTTCCAACAGCATCCTGCTGCCTCTTAGCACTGTTCTTCTGCTGACTTGCTTGGAGAGGCAAAGTTAGAGGGGAGTTCTGAGGCAGCTGATGTTTCTGCACCAGGCCAGAGGTGCAGGAGCTCTTTGGGTCCAGCTGTTTTCTCATCTTCCTTTTGCTGCTTCCAGTCAGTTGAACATTTTGTCCTATTCTCAGACAGTGGGAATATAGAAACCTAAAGAGGAATGTCCGGTGTTCCCTAGCTCCATGTTCCTTAGAAGAAACGTAGGAATTCTTTAACATCATTAAAATGTAGAGTAAAACTTATGGTGGCCTAGGGCAGTTCTTTGTATGACCCAAGTGACACAAGAGCTTAATGCCACAGAGATAGGTTTTGCAAAGTGCCCTGGTGCCTTTAAAATGTGGCATATTAGTAGAGCTTAGTGCTTATTTTGGGGTGGAATAGCTAAATTGATGCCCTTGAAGGGAGTCCATTTTTTTTTCCTGCCATGGGGATGGCACTAAATGCCCTGTGCTGAGGCAGTTTCTTTTCCTGCAGGATTATTCCCACCAGCTCATCTGCATGACTACCAGTGAAAGGATCGTGGTGCCAATTCGGGCCATTGCTGCCCGAGCTGTCCTGGACTTCCCTGAGCAGCTGGACTTCTCCAGGTGTCCAGTCAAGAGCAGCACCCAGAAGACTCTGCTGCTCCGCAACACTGGGAACCTGGAAGCTCGTTTCCAGCTGAGCACCCAGAGGTGAGGCAGCCCATCTGTTCTTGAGCAAAGGATATCACCTCTGGGTGATAGCAGTGTTGGGAAAGGGCAGCAAAAGGAAGCAGAGCATCAGAGCTGCTGCCCTGCAGCCCTGGCTGGAAGGGAGCAGGATGGATGGCAGCTGCTCTTGCCTTCAGTGTTCTTAGCAGGATGCAGCCTTTGAGCTTTCTCTGTCCCAGCTTTCCTGGAGGCTGCTGGAACATGTTGGCAGCTGGCTTGCACCCTGCTGAGCACAAGCAGCTCCTGAAATGCTTTCTCAGCACTGTCAGCCAAACAGAGCCATTCTCTGGGAGGCCACAGGCACGTGGCTTTGCAGGGGTCCCTGCATCAGATGCCCAACATGAGCTGTGCTGCAGGCAGTCAGTGCAGTTCCTGTTCCTGAAGCTGATCTGCTTTCCCTTGTCAGCTGAGGGCATCAGTCACCTCTTGTGTTCCATGATGAACCTCTGAAAGCTAGTTTAAAATTTCGTAACAGATGATTTAAATCTCTGAATCAGATTATGCCCCCTTTCATTGAGATTTCTTTTTGAATACTCTGAAGTTGCTGTGTTTCTGCTGTTTTTTTGTTTTGGTTTGTGTTAAATGTTTGCCAAAAGATCATACAAATGGACCTAGTTAAAAAGCAGAAGAAAACAACCTATTCAAACCCTCTCCATACCTTATCTTTTCTGCCTGTCACGTGCAGTAGTGATTAATGGAAAGGGCAGATCTGAGAGGATGAGAAGTGTCTTAAGGAACAGCTCACAATGGACAGAAAAAAGGCCAAAATGTAGCCTGTCAGCCCCATCTCTTGGCAGTGGTTTTCATTTGGTTATTAGAGTGTCAGGGATGTCTCCTTCACAGCTCTTCTATCTTAGAGCAGCTTTCATTGAAATGCTGATCAAATGTGCCCTTTCTAGGCTAAATCAGGATGTTTTCAAGGTAAAGTAAACCAAAGAACCACACTGCAAATTCAACAGTTACTATTCCTTGGTCTTCAGGGAAAAGTTCCTTCTCCCTGTGTGATTCCTAGGCTGTAATCTCCCAGGACAGGGAGTGCCCTAACATTGGCATCTCCTGAGATGAGGTTTATAGGCGGCAGGAAAAGAGAAATTCCTGAGGCAGTCAGTGTCCAGTTGTGCCTGCAGATAGCTCTGAAGCCTCTCTGTGCTCTTCAGAAAGCATTCTCTGATGGGATTGCTGGCAGTGGGAGCCCTGAGTGTCACTGCAGAGAGCTGGATGCAGAGAGTGGGGAGCTGAGGCCATTTTGCCCACAGGATGTTGTGAGGGCTGGATCTGCTCAGCAGTGGCTCCGTGGCTGTTTCTGATGCTGTCTGTCCTGGCTGTCTTCTGCTGGCTGTGCTTGGTTTGCTCCCTGCTTGCCCAAGGGAGCTGCAGTGAGCTGCAGTGCAGAAGGAATCTGCTGGCCAGCTGTGGCCAGCCCTGATGGCTCTCTTTGTGTTGCAGTCCTTTCTCCGTGGCTCCGGCCGCAGGAGCTCTGGGCGCTGGTGACACCGTGCAGGTGACAGTGGGATTCCACGCGCTGACGGCCGGTGACCATTGCGGGTGCCTGGCAGTGTGCTGCAGCACAGGTGAGTGCTGGGCCTGCCCGGCCACAGGACAGCTCTGCACCATGGCTCCCTGCTGTCCCATCCCCTCCATTCCCTCCAGAGGTGCCTCCCCTGCTCAGCTTCACCCCAAAGCAAACGGAGAACTCCTTGCTGTTTGGGGGCTTGAGAAAGTGCATCCCCTCTAACAGGCCAAGATTTTGGACTCTTGTTTTGCTGGAGTTGCTGAGTGGAGGAAGGAGGATCCCTGATTCTCCACTGCCATGTGGCAGTGCCTGGGTGAAGGTTTCTTTTATTCCTGGGTAGTGCTGTAGGTGAGCTCTCCATCAGATTCTCTGCAATGCAATGGATTTCTAGCACACCTCTGTCCCATATGCTGCTTCTGCACTGGCTTGTCACAGACCCTTTTCTATGTGGCCCTTACACATATAATGTAGTTACTGTCTAACAACATTTTCAAGCCCTCAAGTTCCTTTTTTGTGGCAAATCAAAACAAATTTTTCCCTGTCCCCATTTCCCAGGCTGTTCATGCTGTAGCAAACCTCTCACATCTATCTCCCATTTGATTTCTAGGCTGAGGAACCCCATCCAGTCTCAATGCAGAAATAGCTCTGTACTTAGTAATCTTTCCTTTGTTCCCTTTTTTATTTAATTTGCAGTGCTCCAGCTTGGTTTTTGACATCAGAACAATATAAAATATTGCAAGGCTGGTGTGGCTGTGGGTTTGGACAGGGAGATGATGATGATACTGATGCTGATTTTCCTGGTGTTCATTTTGTAGTGGTTTGTCCTATTGCAGAGCCAGGCAGGTTGTGTTTCCTTGCCTATGTCCCCTCCTGCTGTGGGCTGTCACTTCACTTGTTCCTCTGGGCCTCCTTTTGCTGCCCACCTGCCCCCAGGCATATTTGCTGGTCAGCAGCAAGGGCTGCAAGGGATCAGGAGAGACAGAAGTCTGGTGGGATGCCCGGGGAGGCCCTGGGCAAGGCAGGAGTGAGCAGGGCTCCTCAGCGTCACCTGAAGGACTTTGGTGCAGAAATCCCAGTGATCTGAGTGGGTCACCAGAGCACATGGACCAACCCCACTGTACACACTGTCACCCTGGGGCCACAGCTCTACCAACACACTCAGAAATAAGGTGTTGAAGGAGCTGCCCAGGACATCCCCACGCTCTACACCCAGAGCTGTCAGGATGTGATCCATGGACTGATCCACAGAACTGCTCATTCAGCTAAAAACTGGGACACTTTCCTCTGTGACCTGTGGTTTGCTGTGTTCCTTGTGCTTCCATCAGCCAGTGAGCTGAGCAAAGACTCCCCTTTGCTTTGTTCCAGGTGAAGAGAGAATCCAAACACACCTCAAAGGAGAAGCTGTGGATGTCAACGTTGGGTTGAGCACAAGTTCTGTGGAGATGGACAAGACTTTGATCACCATGTCAAGCCACAGAACTGTGTTCATCCAAAACAGGAGTAACATCACAGCCCACTTCCAGTGGAAGGCTTTTCCTAGTGAGGAAGAAGAGGATGAAGAGAAGAGGAGGTTGGTTTGAAAGATGCATTTCAGTGAGATACATGGCCCAAGACTGAAACGAACGTGTGGCCTCAGGGGGGTCTTGGTGCTTTTGAATGGTTAAGCCAAGTAAACCATCCCTGGCACCAGGGTGTGTGTCTCTGGGCTTCGGGAGCTCAGCAATCAGCATTCCAGTTCCATTTATACTCCAAGCATGGATGGCATTTTGGGAAGGAAAGGTTGATTGTGATGACTGGATTTCCTCAGGTTCTGATTGGCCTTTTGCCTCTCTCATCTTCTTCCCACGTGACCTGGCAACATCCCTAAACATTTAATGAGTTTCCAGTCCCTCTTTCCACCCTCTTTTTTCCCCTTAGTTCCTTGAAAAGCTCCTTGTCCATCCAGGCTGCTTGTCTCCCCTGTCCTGCTGTCAGAGCAGCTTTTGAGGTCTCAGAGCAGAGAGGACTTTTTGAGGAGAGGAGATCGTGCAGGATCCTTTCCCTGTCAGGACATTCTATCACCATGCAGTGGGATGGGAGCCAAAAAGCTCTGGATGATGAAAAGGTCTCTCCAGGAGTTTGCTGTCTCCCTCCTGCACAACAAAGTCCCTTCCCCTCTCAGAGCCTCTGTTTTCATGCACATTGCATAGAAAACCTTGAATGTCACTGAAGGGATTTGGTGCCTGAATTAATCAATTTCCTTTGGAAGTGCTCTGGGATGCTCTTGTGAAAGGCAGAGTAGGGAACAGGGCAGGTCCAAAATGGAAGAAGCAAAGAGTGCTGCTGGTCCCACGTAGCTGCAAGCCAGCTTGGTCTCCCCTTGCCAGGGAAGCCCTGCAGTGGGTGCTCTGTGATCTTTATCTGCCTCCCCCGAGCAGCTCAGTGGGAGGAAAAGCCAGCTGAGGTGGCTGGTGGATTCTCCCTCAGCTGTGGCAGAGGCTTTGAGCCAGGAGGTTCTCTGGAGGGCTGCTGGCTTTGGAAAGCTCCCCTGAGCTTGCAAGTGTGGAGTAAAAGTCCCTGCAGTGCCAGTGAACAGCAAGTTATCCCTGATCCATGTGGGACCCTCGTGGCTTGGGGTCAGCCTTTGCTGGGGAGCTGCTGCTGCTCCCACCCAAGTGCTTTGCTCTCCTGCACTCCCACTTCTCTCTGCAAATCTGTGCCTTATGAAACCATCTGCTGGCCTTGTCTCTCCCTGGGGCTGCAGGCAGAGTTTGCTGCCGACACCCAAAGAGGTGTCAGAGGAAAACATCACAGAGGAGAAAAGCACAGAGGAGGTGAAGGGCTTTGGTGGAGGTGACACTGCCCTCCTGAGCAGCATGGTCCAGGAGGAGATGGCAAAGGTGCCAGAAGAGCCCATGCTGTTCTCCAATGAGGTTTTTTTCATCGAGCCAATGGTAAGTGATAGCTGAGAACCTCATTTTCCTCCTCCTCCTCTTCCTCCTGCTCCTCCCAAGCACCCAATCCCAGCCCCCCTTGCCCCGGCTGCGGTCACTGGGCAGATCCTCAGCTGGCCCCATGTGCTGGGAGGGAGGACATGGAGTTTCTGGAGTGGCTGCAGAGCTCCCTGCTGAAAGCATTTCTGCCCTGGAGGGTCAAGGCAGGGCTGGGAGCCTGACAAAGCCGAGCTCTGCTGCCAGGGCTGGAGCTCAGGGCACTCCGTGCGCGTCCTTGCAGTGTCACAGGGAGCAGTTCTTGTAGGGAGGGGCTGCCCCCACACGTGGGGCTCAGCAGAGGCTGTTGCAGCACTGCCAGCTCACACACTGACCTGAAGCTGGCAATGGTTGGCTGGGAAAAGGAGGCCAAACTCAGCCCAAGGTTAATCCCAGAAATGCCAATGGCCTCCTGTAACCACGCCTTGCACTATTTCTGAGTCTGCCTTCCAGTGTCATCTGTGAGCCTGGACACAAGGCTGGAAGGTTTCACTGGGCCTTTTGAGTTCTCCTGCACACAGGGACAGAAAACCTTTTCCTTTTCTGTTTCTGCAAGCCAACTGCCACGTGCTGCCATCAGCCAGAGCCCTGATTCTGAGCACTGGCATTGTGAGAGATGATGAATGCCTGGTGTCTGCACAATGCAAAATCCCTTCTCCCCTTGGAGTAAAGCCCAGAATAATCCCAACCTCTGCTTTCTTTCAAAACAGCTTGACTAATGTTTGTATTTCAAGGAAGGGGCTCATGTTCTCTTCTTGGTTACTGCTATGGCCCATCTAAGGCCAAGAGGCAGCAGTGCACAGGGGCAGTTGCATCCCAGTGCAGCTGACAGCAGCATGATGTGAGCAAGAGCTTGTGTCAGAGCAGTAGGAATCTCGTGGAGAGTGGGAGCTGATCAGCTGAGCATTGAGAGCTTCCAGCACTGTGTTGAGCTGCCTTTGGAGGGTTTCCTTGGGATCCTTGTGTTGTTCACTCATCATTGATGCTCTAAACAAAGGCTGACAGGACTGTGGTTGAAAACAGGAAATGTGAAGTTAAAGAGAAATGTTTTGCTGTCTCTTTGTGTTGCAGGAGGGAGAAATTGGGCCGAATTGTTCGGCCGAAATCCAGGTGACCTTCAAACCCCTGGCAGCTCTGGAGTATGGAAGTGTGGCTTACTGCAGCATCTCAGGTGCAGCTCCTTTGCCCTGCTTCTCTCCCCCTCAGTGCAGCCATGGTGCAAGCCTGAGCCCACTGGGCTGCCCTGGCAGTGCTGGGAAGAGTCCCTGGCCAGCAGGGCAGTGCTGGCACATCCCCAGTGGCCCTGCAGCTCCCAGGGAATGTCCCGTGCAAGGCCAGGGCTCAGAGTGCTGTGTCTGGGTTCCTGAACCCAGCACAGCCCAGGCAGTGCAGGGAGAGGTTTTCATGCCATGCCTTTGCCAGCATTTCCTCAAAGGCCAGAGAGCTGCAGAGCAGAGCAGCTTTAGTGAACAAGCACTAAGCCCCTGCAGGCCCCTGGCCTCCAGGATGGCTCCACTGGACATGGATCCATCATCAGGTGGCAGGAGCTGGGTTAGAAATGTGCTCCCTGAGCCTGGATCAGCTCCCACTGGCCAGACAGCACCAGAGCAGAGGTGGCTGAGCCCCACTGAGCCCAGGCTGTTGGTAGAAGGAGCAGCCTTGGCCAGCAGCTGCTTCTCTCCCTGTGTGGGAGCTGTCACCTTGCAGCTCTCAGTCTGTGGAAACAGCTCCAGTGTCTCACCACCCTCACAGGAAAAAATGTCATCCCTAATATCTAACCTAAATTTCCTTTCTTTCAATTTCTACCCATTACTGCTTGGTCTGCCACTCCAGGACCCCAGAGATGTTTGAAACTCAGCAACTGGTGGCTCCCATTGGAAACCAGCCTGAGGAATGGGTTAGGAATTAGAAGTCATCCCCAAGGGATATCTGCTGAGGGAAGAGAAGGGTCCATATCTTCTCCTGCAGCATCAGGAGCTGGTAGCATCCAGCTCAGAGTCAGGGACTAGCGCTGAGGCAGCCTGGAAAAGACAGTGTGACAGAGGGAATGCTTGTACTGAAATGGACATCTCTCCCCAGGCCGTGAGAGCAGGCTGCCCCTGCAGCTCAGAGGGGAAGGCCAAGGACCCTTGGTTGAACTCAGCTGTGACACTCTGGAGCTTGGGGACATTTTTGTCAACACCCCCCATGTCTGTAAGGTGAGCAGCAGGGCTGGGGATGGATGCTGATGGCTCCTGAGGCAGCAGCAAGCCTGGTGGAGCTGTGGAATTCCTGCCAAGCTGGGCAGTTGTGAGCAGGGAATATTTGATGTGCTGGTCCAGTCTGGGGGGTCAGAAAGGTGTGTCTGTTGTTCATGAAGGCCCAGCCCCTGCTTTAGGGCAGCCTTCCTTAGGGATCCGCTGGGAGGCTGTCATGGTTTGACCCTGGCACAATGCCAGGGCCCCTATGAAGGGTATATTTTCAAAATGGTGGCTGTGAGATGTGACCCGGGAACAGAACAAAGCAGGCTCTCATTCGGGGATGGAGGGAAAAAAAAACATAACACTTTATTTATTACAAATCTAGAAAGGAACACATACTAAACTAAGAATGAAAACCTTCCAGATACCTTCCTCCTCCCCCTCCCTTTTCTCCAGAGATCCACCACCCCTCAAATTATCAACCCTCAAATCCATCAGGGAGAGAGGAGTCCCCCCTTGCCTCATAGGCCTCCCCCGGAAGCACAATTGAAACCTCCTGTGCTTCCGTGTCATCCATGGCCCCACCCAAAGAACATCGGCCCTCGTGACTTCTCCCCCCCCATGTCCAGTGCTCTCACCACTGGACACGGGCCAGGACTGCCTTTAGGGCTCCCCGTTTAAAGATGCTCCACCCACTTCCAGAAACAGCAGTCTCTCAACTCTTGGGACACCAGTCCCCCCCAAATTTCACCCCCTGGGGCCGAGGGGCCTCATGAACAGAGATCTTCCTCTCCGTGGAGACAGAGGGCATCCCACACCCCCTTCAGCCGTCTCTGTTCACGCCGCTGCTTCACTCTTGACTCCCGGGTGTTGCCTCCCCCTAAATACAGTCTCTGGGTCACAGGGAAAAAACACGGGTCTGTCCATGGCTATACAAGAAAGAGTCCAGCCCAAGGCCACTCCATCATCTCTTCCACTCAGGATTCTTCTCTCTTCCAGCTTTCCTCACGCTTGCCCATCTCTCATCTCTCTCTCACCTCATCCTGATTCAGGAGGATTCAGTATTTGTAAGGTTTCTATTAGTCTACAAAGGGGTTAAAATCTTCAACTCTGCCTGCCTGAGGACTCCCACATCTGCCGGGCACCTTCTCTCGACGCATCCCCCGCTTCTGGCCGGCTGAGTTGCCAGCGCAATTTCTGTCTCTCTCTCCGGGGGGGCTGCCCAGACATCTCAATTCTCATCAACCCCTGCATGTTCTCCTCCACCTCTGCACCTTTTGGGGCTCCCGGCCTCCTCCCCATCATGGCCTCCCCCTCCCCCACCCAGACGCAGCTGGGCAGGGGAGAGGCCAGACCTTACTCACCAACGCCGGATTCCCAAAGAGGAAGTTCTCTGGGAATCTCCTGCTTTTAACCCCTGTGTGTTCTCAGAGGCGTATCCAAACCCTTAGTGGCTACCTTAAATGCCAATTTTGAATTTGGCCCCTGATTGGCCCGACTTAGACCTTTCCAAAAACACATTTCCGGGCCAAACCACGACATTCCACCTCTCGCCTCTGAGAACACACATTTCATTCTAAAATATTACTAAAATTACATTCAACATACTTCTACATACAACAATGACATACACCAAACCTCCATCCCCAGATTTTATCATCAACCTATTTATTACCCAATACGTGCTTTGCTCTTATTCCCTTTGGTCCATCTCGCAGCTTTCATCTCATTACTTACTTAAAACTCTCGATTTCCCGGTCCAGGGAACCAAAAATGTCATGGTTTGACCCTGGCACAATGCCAGGGCCCCCATGAAGGGTATATTTTCAAAATGGTGGCTGTGAGATGTGACCCGGGAACAGAACAAAGCAGGCTCTCATTCGGGGATGGAGGGGAAAAAAAACATAACACTTTATTTATTACAAATCTAGAAAGGAACACATACTAAACTAAGAATGAAAACCTTCCAGATACCTTCCTCCTCCCCCTCCCTTTTCTCCAGAGATCCACCACCCCTCAAATTATCAACCCTCAAATCCATCAGGGAGAGAGGAGTCCCCCCTTGCCTCATAGGCCTCCCCCGGAAGCACAATTGAAACCTCCTGTGCTTCCGTGTCATCCATGGCCCCACCCAAAGAACATCGGCCCTCGTGACTTCTCCCCCCCCATGTCCAGTGCTCTCACCACTGGACACGGGCCAGGACTGCCTTTAGGGCTCCCCGTTTAAAGATGCTCCACCCACTTCCAGAAACAGCAGTCTCTCAACTCTTGGGACACCAGTCCCCCCCAAATTTCACCCCCTGGGGCCGAGGGGCCTCATGAACAGAGATCTTCCTCTCCGTGGAGACAGAGGGCATCCCACACCCCCTTCAGCCGTCTCTGTTCACGCCGCTGCTTCACTCTTGACTCCCGGGTGTTGCCTCCCCCTAAATACAGTCTCTGGGTCACAGGGAAAAAACACGGGTCTGTCCATGGCTATACAAGAAAGAGTCCAGCCCAAGGCCACTCCATCATCTCTTCCACTCAGGATTCTTCTCTCTTCCAGCTTTCCTCACGCTTGCCCATCTCTCATCTCTCTCTCACCTCATCCTGATTCAGGAGGATTCAGTATTTGTAAGGTTTCTATTAGTCTACAAAGGGGTTAAAATCTTCAACTCTGCCTGCCTGAGGACTCCCACATCTGCCGGGCACCTTCTCTCGACGCATCCCCCGCTTCTGGCCGGCTGAGTTGCCAGCGCAATTTCTGTCTCTCTCTCCGGGGGGGCTGCCCAGACATCTCAATTCTCATCAACCCCTGCATGTTCTCCTCCACCTCTGCACCTTTTGGGGCTCCCGGCCTCCTCCCCATCATGGCCTCCCCCTCCCCCACCCAGACGCAGCTGGGCAGGGGAGAGGCCAGACCTTACTCACCAACGCCGGATTCCCAAAGAGGATATTCTCTGGGAATCTCCTGCTTTTAACCCCTGTGTGTTCTCAGAGGCGTATCCAAACCCTTAGTGGCTACCTTAAATGCCAATTTTGAATTTGGCCCCTGATTGGCCCGACTTAGACCTTTCCAAAAACACATTTCCGGGCCAAACCACGACAGAGGCTTCCTGCAAAACAAGCCCTTGGCACGTGAAACCAGCACTGGGTGCAAAAGCTGCATGTCCAGAGGCTTTTGTGACAGTGCCAGACACAAGGCACCTTTGGACTGGGCTCTGCAGAAGCAGCTGGAACCAACTGGCTGCCTTTGAGCTTCAGTCCACTGCCAACAGCTTCCAGTCAGGGTCTCCTGCTCATTCCTGGAAGTCCCAGGAAAGCCTTGGGAATCCTGTCCCTTGCTGACAGTCACTCACTTCAGCCTTGGTGCATCTCTGGCTCTGGAAAGAGAAAAGTGTTCCTGGGAATAAAGAAAAGGATTTTTCTTCCTCTTTGCTTCCCCCACAATAATGCTAAGCTTGCAAAAAAACCACAAGAGAGCAACTGAAAAGAGGTAGAAAATGAGGCACTACATCAGGGCAGACACTTTCAAAAGCTTGGCTGGGGAAGAGAAAGACACCCTGAGTTTTCTCACCAAAAGATGGTGCTTTCTGTACATTTTGATGCTGATGCCTCATTACCAATGTCTTGTTTTCATGGTGTGGGAAAAGGTGAATGAGTGGATGGTGCTGTTGGATCTGTGCTGGCTGGGGCAGCAGCAGCTCAGTGCTGATTCACTAGGCAGCTGCAATCACCCCACGTTGCTCTCAGGGCCAGGTCTCCATGAGCTGGGTGATGCTGCCCAGAGGTGCACTGCTCTGTGTCCATGGGATAACCCCAGGGTGACTGCAGTTCTGTGCAGCTGCCACTGCTTTGCATGAAAACCCAAAGGCAGAACTTGTCCTCTTGTATCTTTTGACTTCTGCCATTCAGCAGCACAAAGCATCTTCTGCCTTTCCTGGCTGTTCATTGCATCCTTAGACAATAGCTCCCAAAAAGGGAAGATTCCACATGGATTTCCACTTTGCTTTCTTGCTGCTGCAGGTGAACCTGATCAACCAAGGAGCTCTTGATGCTCCCTTCAGCTGCATCCCTTCAGCCACAAAGGTGGGCTTGGGCTTCAAGTTGGCACCTCAGGAGGGCATCATTGCAGCACGTGGGAGCCAGACTCTCCAGATCTCCTTCAGTGCCACCGTGTTGGGGAGGTTTGAGGAAGAATTCCGGTTCAGTGTGGCTGGATCTCCTACGCCTGCCATCCTGACCATCAGGTAAGGACCCTGGGAGCTTGGTGGGCACATCTGCAGCTGTCTCTGGGACATGCCCCAGCTGCCTCCTGTTGGGGTGGAGCAGAGAGAAAAGGTGTTTGCTGAGGTCTTCATCTCTGCTCTGATGCTGGCATTGCTTTAGTGGGAGGATGCCTCCTGCCCTGTGTGGTACCTGGAGCTGGAATGACTCCTCCCTGCAGGGATCTCCCTCTGCCCTGGGCCATGGCAGGCAGTGGGATGGATCAGCTTTGGGCAGCAGCTGCTCTGGGATGTCCCAGCTGAACAGCCAGCAAGGCCCCCAGGGCTTTGGAGATGGGCCAGCCAGGGGCATTCTGCAGCAGCAGCAGTGCTTTAAAAACTTCTGTCAATAATCCATGCCAGATGGGCAGCAGCAGCCTCACCTCACCTCTCATGGCCATGCTGTGGGGCACAAGCCGTGCTCCCAGCTGCTGTGCCCAGAGTGCTCTGGTGCCTCCTGTGCACAGCCAGGCAAGGGCTGATGTGGGAGTCAGGGAACTGTGCAGCAGGAACTGTGCCAAGGACTTGGGCATCATCCCCTGGGCTGGTGCCATGGCAAGAGATCATCCTGGCCCAGCACAAGGGACAAGGGGTGATGATAAGGGAGGCAGAGCTCAGTGCTCAGCACCACAGCAGCACAAGGTCTTGTCCCTGCCAGCCTGAGCCTTGTGCTGCTAGGATAATGCTATGGGAGCAGGAGAGCTGATGCTGGCTGCTCTGCAGCTTTAGAACTAGGCTGCTGCTCCTGGGAGGCACTGGGGCAAGGCAGTGAAGAAATGAAAGCAATCTGCACTGGATTATAGCAGTAAGATAAGGGAAATGGATGAAAAAGAACAAGGAAGTTATTACTTCACAAGAACAAAGTAGTGAGTAGGTCTGCCCCCAGTGGAGAAAGAATGATGCTGGCTTTGTTCTTGGAGGAAAAGTGCTGCTTTTTTATTTTGGAGATCAAGAGGGAACCTTCCACCATCCAATAATTGATTCTCCTCTGTCCCTCCCCCTAAACTGGTGATGGGATGTTTGTGCATCAGCAGCTTTCTCCTTGAGCAAGGGCAGGTGTCTCTTGTTGAGATGTGTGGAGCAGAGCCAGGGGCAGTCCTGTGAATCCAACAGAAGGCACAGGTCACTAGGCCTGGATTTTTAACCACAAGGCAGAGTGGGCATGGATTGGCATCAGCCATGAAATCAACTGGGGAGTGTTGTGCAGCTTCAAGTGCTGCTTTCAGTGGGTGTTGGTGACTTTTGGAGTGTGTCTGCTGAGTTCAAGGACAGGTGAGGTGCTGTGCTAGATTCAGGACCCCCTTGTTTGGTTGTTGAAGCTGTTGCTCTTGGCTGTGCCAGCTGCTGCACTGCTGACAAGCTGGTCCTTTCCTCTAGGATTCATCTGTGCCCTGTGTAGAAGTGTTGCTGCTCTTTTCAGAGGATGTTTGGGGCTGCCCTGGGTTCATGGCTCAGAACTGTGTCTGTAATGATGGTGTGGGTCAAACTCTGCTGAGAAAGCTCCTCCGTGGAAACAGCAGTTCCAGCTAAGAAGTAGCAAAGCAGGGAACCTGTGTCTGGCAGGGCTGGTTACAGAAGTTTGTGGGGACACCTTGATGCCCATCCCATTGCAGATGGGGAAAGTGAGGCCCGGAGCCATGTCTGGCTGTGTGTTCAGGGTCCTTCATGGGACCAGCAGCATCCCGGGGGCTTTTCCTGCCTGCCCTGTGCCCAGAGCCCATCAGTGGCTGTTGGCTGCTGGCCACTTGGCTTTAGCTGCCTCCTGTGCCCAGGGGCACTGTGCTGAGCACATGGTGTGTGCTGGTTTGAAAGGCACGGTGCCCTGACACCAGGTTGGTGCCCCCGAGCCACGACAGCCGGAGCTTTGCAATTCCTTGAACCAAGGCATTTCCTGCTCTGTCCTCGCCATGCAGGGGCAGCGTCACTGGACCGAGTTTGCACTTCGACCTCCCTGAGCTCGACTTCGGGGACATCTCTTTTGGTGAGTGCTGCCTGGGCTGGGACACAGCGGGAGGGATCTGTGCCTTCCGAGAGAAAAGCATCCCTCCCTCCTGCTCTGCCCCAGCAGCCTCTTCAGGGTGGGAACTGCAGGGCTGCTGGTGCCGCAGGGAGCATTTGGCCATTGTCAGATCAAACAGAAGCAAGGCATAGAAAGTCAGGATTTTCTGGTGTCTCTGTCGTGCTTGAAAAGACAGATGTCTGCCAAGGAAGGTGGGAATCTTCCTGGAATGGAAAGATGAGCCCCTCCCTCCAAATGATGATACTTTGAAATGACAGGGCTCCCGGGCAAAACTGTGGGAAAAGGAATAACAGTTCTTTCCTAGACTATATCAGGAGAGCCCAGAGAACAAGAGCAGACGTTTGCCAGCTGCCAAGTCCCGTTTTTGTCCTTTGGTGCAGTGAGGATCCCAGCAGGAGGAGCTGTAGGGTCTGGCAGGGCAGTGATCCCCTGCCAGCCGGCAGCGGCAGGGAAGGAGGGAAGGAGGGAAATGCTCCTTTTGCAAAGGGACAGAGGGCAGGGGGATGTGGGCAGTGGCTCAGAGCAGCAGGCAGCAGCGGGGAAGGCAGGCAGGGTGGGTGCCAGGCTGAGCTGCAGCCAGGGCAGTGCCGGGGCCAAGCACACAACCTCCCGCAGCAGCACGCGGCCGAGCTCCCATCCCCGAGCGGGAGGAAGGGAAGCTCCGCTCCCTGCCCAGCCTCAGCTCCCACTGCACAGCGCCCACGGCATCACGCCACAGCTGCCAAAAACCCCCAAGGGAAAAGCCCACCCCCAGGGCCAAAACCCCCAAAACCCCTAACCCCCTTCCCAGACCAAGGGGAGCATTCACTACCAAGCCTAAGCCCAGAACAAGGAAGGTCATGGACTTTTTAAGGAAACTACTTGCCTTTCCTGAGCTGCTTCTGTCCCCCCCTGCATCACCATGGAGGCACTTGTCAAGTTGCCTTTTTGAAGAAATGAAACAAGAAAGGCAAGAGATGCAACTATGGTTCTGAACCAGGAGATCGATCCTGCTGGATCTGCTTTCATTCCTAAGGTCTCTTCAGCTGAAGGCAGCTGTTGTATCTTTGCTTCTTTGGAACTGTTGACTGTTGTCTGCATGCAGTGAGCTCAGTCTCATTGGAGGTTTTGCCATCTGTGTTTGTCCTTGTTGTGCCTCTCTTGCCTCCCTGCTGGAGTCACTGCTGGAGCTGGCAGTGCTCACTGGGATGGGCACAGAGAAGCTCTGGGTTGCAGCTGCAGTTGTTTTTTCTCCCCATCTGTGTTCCAGTGCCTCTTGGTGAGCAGGCCCAGGGAGAAGTCTCCTCCCCACAGAGCTGGCCAGCCCAGCCAGATGTCCACTGCAGAGCAGCTTGTGGCTGCTCTCCGGGCTCTGCAGGACATCCCCACCATGAGTGGCTGCATCTCTGGCTTTCCAGCATGGAAAGCAAATCCCAGAGCTCCAGTGGGGTAAAAGCCTTGCAGGCAGCAATCCCAGTGAGCAGCATGGGTGTGATGTCCCCGTTTGTTGGGTGAGGTGGGAGCTGGTTCCTCATTGCCAATCTCCAAGCAAGGCTTGGGTGTGCCCCCAGTTGAGTGGGCTCTGAGCTGTCTCGTGCTCAGTCTGTTTGGCCCAAACCAAGAGATGCCTTTAGGATCCTGCAGAGAGAAGCTGCATTGGGGTGCTTTGCCTCACGTTCTAGTTCCTGATTCCATCATCTCTTTTGCTGTAGCTTCTTCTCAATGCTGACTCACTGTTTATCTATCTTGAAAAGGGTGGGAGTGTTGGCAGGCTGAACAGGGAATTTGACAGCTTGAATTCTCAGAGGAAATGCTCGGTCTGGGTGCACACTCATCACTGGGAGATCACTGGTGCTGGTTTGGGGCAGGTGAGGCAGCTCCTCCCCATCGCCAAGAGAGAAGCTTGCAGTGTTCAGCAGGGCCAGGAGTGGGCATTTTCAAGGCTGCAGCCTGCAATCTGTGTCAAAGGGAACTGAGTGACGATTCATTCCTCATGCAGCTTCTGGGTGAGCTGTAGTTCAGATAATCCAGAGCTAAACTCCAGTGCCACTTTCATTGTGCCAGGCCATTCCCAGCAGGAGTCAGGCCACAATGGGAGCCTCAATGGATGTTGGTGTCCTTTCCTAGGCTTTCCCTACACCCAGCGCTGCCGGCTCACTAACAGCTCCCCGGTGCCCGTGACGTTCCAGCTCCGCATGTCGTTTGATGGCACGCAGCCGGCTGTGGACAGCGTGGATCAGATCCGCTGCCACAGTGACCCAGCCTGGAGGAAGGGCGTTCACTTGTATGTGGAGCCCCGGGAGTTTACCATCACTCCCAGCCAAGGGACCATCCTGCCCCAGGGACACCAGGACATCCAGGTACGGGCAGAGTGCAGCCAGAGACGCTTCAGCACCAGGGCTGCAGCTGCACTGGAGCGTGGGAGGGCTTTAGCTCTGCTGCCAGCTTTGAGCATGGTGTGAGTGAGAGATCTGCTCTGAGGCCTCTGCTAGCTGCCTTACTCGGGGTGTTCCTCAAGGAGCACTGTTTTCTTTCCAAAATCATATACTGAGGTCACATACCATATGGTCAAGGCCAGAAGTCACTCTTGGGTTCTTGAGAGCCATTTATTTGATCGCAAGTGGGCAGAGCAAGGATGAGGACAAAAGGTGGCTGTTAGATAGATGTCATTGTAGAAAGCAGTTAGCTTTTCTTCTTGGTCTGATTTCCCCTCTCCTGGGGAGCAGAAGGATTTGTGTTCACGGCAGGAATCTCCAGTGGGGACAAAAAACTCTGCAGCCATGAACTGCCCAGCACCTGCTGGGCCACACTTTGCCCTCAGCTTCCTGCTGTAAAGCTGAACTCGTTGTGTTCAAGTCGGATTTGTTCTGCTTTTATGTCATTGTAGTCAGATGAGAAATTGGGCCTTAATTTGAATACAGTGGTTCATAGAGCTTTAGTCTAATGTTTTAATGTAGCTGAGCTATGCCCTGATAGCAAGGTGTGTTTAACACATCTGCTATTGCCAGAAGGCTTTTGTTGCTTTGAGACTGTGCTCTACACATGGAGCAGCAGCAGAATTAAGACAAAATCTTCCCTCAAGGGCTGGAGGATATCACACGTGGATAATGAGCTTTTGTAAGGAAGAATTTCCTGTTCTTCTCTTCCACCAGGTGACCCTGTGTTCCAACTCGGTGATGGAGTTCTACAGGAAAATGCTGGTGGATCTGGAGGGTTTTGGCAAGGGAGTGGCATCATTGGTCATCACAGCCAGGTACCAGCCCTTCCCTGGCCTCCCCCAGCCCCTGCCTTGCCCAGGCTTTGCTGGCTGCAGCTGCCAAGGAGAAGTGCTGGTTCATGAGCTCATGTTGTGCCAGCTGGGCATGAGAAGAGCAGAGCTTGGACAGCAGCCTGTGGTGAAAAGCAGCCCTGCTCCCAGCCCAGCAGGGTCCTGGGCCCTTTTCTGAAGGCACCAGGAATGAGATCATTTCTTGGCCTGGCTTTTGGTGCTTGAGGTGGAACAAATTTCCCCAGGGCCTCCTCTCCTTCTTGCTGCAAGAGGTGGAGTTGTGCTGGGTGAGAGCACCGTGCACTGGTTTGGGACACAGCAAGCAGCCTGCTGAGAGCCAGGCTCTGGTTCTGTTCATGAGGGCACGTGGCAGGGGGGAAGTGGCTGCCAGCAAGAGTGCTGAGGGCAAGGTCTCAGGAGGGGAAAGCAGCCCTTGATGTGGCAGCTCAGCTCTAGATTTTCTCCTTCCCTCTGCTTCCCACTCTGAGCTTGAATGTTCTCAGTGTTGAGAGCAAAAGTGGTTGTTGCTGCAGCAGAATTCCATCCTGCTGTGCTGCTGTGGGTGTCAGTGGAATGCCAGGAGGGATGCAGTTCCCTGGGGCTGTTCCTTCTCCCAGGCAGAGCCATCCAGGCAGTGCCTGGGCTGGCATTTTGTCAAGCAGGTGGGGCTGGGGACAGTCAGTGCCTGGAGCTGTGGAGGGAAGGAGCCAGGGAGCTGTAGGGCCTGGGAGGGGCTGATCAGCCACTCTGGAGGGCAGCTGGTGTCTCGTGCCCTCCAAGGCTGGGGCAAGCAGCTGAGTTCCCAGGCAGGGCAACAGCACCATGGCAGAGAAGGGAGTCATTTTTCCTGGGACACTGGAGTTGTGTGTTCCTTGAGCATTAGTGAGCTCTGATCCTTGTTGGGAAGGCTCCCCCAGAGCTCATGGGTCACTGGGAGTGTTACAGGAGTCCTAGCAAGCCTTCCTGGGGAAAGGAGGGGCTGAGGCAGCTGTGGGACAAAGTGCTCTGCCTGGGGCACTTGGCAGCCTCTGGCTGCTGCCTCTCAGGGTTTGCCCCTCCTTGACAAGACCTGTTGGAGTGGGAAGATGTAGAAGGCAATTTCTCACTGCAGGGCTGTTCAATGCCCATTTGACAGTGACCAATGTGTTATGCTCTGTTTTACAATCTTTGGGGGTAAATGTTCTCCATTCTCTCAGTATCTCTGATTCCCCTGGGCTCATCTCTTTGTCCAGATGTCTTGTTCCTAAGCTGCAAGTGTCCCCCCACGTGCTGCAGTATGATGAGTGCCTCCTGAAGGTGCCCTACGAGAAGAAGTTCATCATTAGGAATCCCAGCCACCTGCCTGGCTGCTACGGGCTTATTGAACAGGTTTGGCATCCCATCCACCTCCCCCTCTCAAATATTATTGAGGAGCTTATTAGGGGGAAAAAGGGTTTGGACGTGACCTTGCTGGTTTCTATTCAGTCTTAAAGATCTGCTGAGAACAGGATCCTACTCGAATGTAAACTTGAGGATGCAGTTTAACCTGCTGAGGGAACAGTTGATGTTCTAGTCTTCAGGGTGTTTTCTTGTGGGAGATCTTAGAGGGCTGTGAAAGCTGCTGCATCCACAGACAGCAGTGCCTGTGCTGGCAGTCTCCTTGCAGGATCCCCTGGGAATGCTAAGCCTACAATTCTTGCATCTTGTTTGTGCCTTTTACCTTTGTCCTGGGCATTTTTAAACACGTGTGTCAGTTGCTGTTGCGGTGGATGTTAGGGAGTGTAAAGTTTCTTCAGAGGTGCCTCTGAAGCTGCATTTCATTGTGTCTCTTGCAGAAACGCAAGGAGGACTCTGCTGTGCTCTACTCCAGCCCCAGGCCCTGTGGGATTGTCCAGCCTCACAGCACTGCAGAGATCCCAGTGCTGGTGGAAGTGCAGGTGCTGGGCACGCATCGCACCAATGTTCTCATCGGCGTGTTCGGGGATGAGAGAAACCCACTGGTGAGTGCAAGGGAGATGTGTGCCTCTGTGCAGCTGCTCCTGGCAGGCTGCAAAGGGCACAGGGATTCTTCCGGGGAAAACAGGCACAGGCTGCTGTGGAGAAGGCCAGGAGGGATGGGTGGCACAAACAGCTCGTGCCTCACGGGTGGTAATCTCAGTGTCTGGCACAGAACGTCGTTGGTCTGAGCTGGAATCCAGGGTCACTTTAGTGCATTACTCTTGAAAATGCTGTTAACTTTGGAAACATCTGTTTGAAAATGGCATCTCTCTGAGCACAAAGAGGATGTCAGAAGACTTCTGGGAACCTTGAGCTTTCTGTAAAAAAAAGGAAGGCTGGCATTTCAAGAGTGGTTGCAAGGATTGAAACTTAGATTAAAACATAAGGAAATGACAATGCCAAATTCCCTGAATGGCACCAAACATCTGAACCTGGGCCATTGTGGCACTGCATGTAAATCAGTGAAGAGGAAGGACAGGCAATGCAGGCTGTGCCAGGGAGCATGAAGTTTGACAGAACAGTTTCTTTCAACTCTGAGGCTGCTTACCTTAAAGAGGAGGGTTTCTCCCCACCAGAGGAACCAGTTGTTTAACTGTCAGCCTGGCCATAACTAGAGATTTCTTGCAAAGCTTTTACCTTTGGGCCAATCCTTTGTAGTTTGAAAGGTTCTCTTACCTTGATCCTTTTAAATTTGAAGGTGAACATGTAATTATCTTTTTCTTTTTTCCCAAAAGCCCAGCATTTCAGCTGGAGAGTGGTAGCTGTCCCTAAAGAAATACCTTGAGCAGGGATGAGCTGTTTAAGGTTTTTTAGTTTTCCATGTTCTGGTTTGTTTGAGTTTTTTTTTTTAATCTTTCTTGCCTGCTTCCTGGGACAGAGAAAAAAGTTATGGAGCTCTGGACGGCTGGCAGAAACCTCCCCAAGCCCAAGGCTGATGGAGTCTGGCAGGATCCCAGCACTACAGCCGGTGTATGTATGTCTGTATGCATGGGGAATGCCACCTGAGTCCCCTGGGAGTGTTGGAAAATGTCAGCCAAGCCCCCAGCAGTGTCAGGGAAACATTCCTGATAAATACCTGCTGGAGCTGCAGAGTTTCTGGCGTTGGGCCCTGGGGGGGCTGTGCTGGCTGTGCTGGCTGTGTCTGCCCCTGGATGTCTCAAATCTGCCCTTTTGGCTTGCCTTCTCTGTCTTTTCCTCTCCCACTGTGCTTTTTGCATGCCCACAAGGTGTTCATCCCTGTCCTCTGCAGTTCCTCAGTGCAAGCAGTTGCAGCTGCTGCAGCAGCTCAGGGTCATTCCTGGGCTGCCTTTAGAGCAGACCTGCTCCAGCCTGGATTGGGAAGGGCTGGATCAAAGCATTTCTCAGTTCAAGGTGCCAGCAGCCAGCCAGGGGCTGCATCCTGACCAGGAGCTGCTGGTGCAGGTGTCCCTCCCTCCCACTGCAGGTCTCTGTTCACAGTTATCTTCTTTTCCAGAGATGAGCTTCATCCACCTAAATTTAATCCCCAACCACCAAAGGAGATGAGAACATGTTTGGATTGCCCAGCGTCTCGATGGAGGCACTTCAAGGCTGGAAAGCAGGAGGCAGCCACAGCCCTGACTGAAGAGCAGGATTTGACCCAGTCTTCAGGAGCAGAGGTAGATTTTCTTGTACACCTACTGCTTGTGCTGCCTCCTCAGCCTGCCACCAGCAAGTCATGCTCCTGCTGAGCTCCCTTTTTGCTGCCCTGCTGTCCTGTGCCCTGACAGTGGCTGGGCAGCAGGGCCAGTGGCTGGACATGGGGGGAGTGGCAGGGAGAAATAGGAGAGTTTTCCTTGGAGAAGCTCACTCAGATCCTACAGGCCTGTGTTGAGTGTGGCATTTTTTGCCTTGTTGCCTTCCCAATGCAAGATGAGGCTTTTATCTGCATCATGATGGGAAGAGCTGCAGCTTCCTTGCCCACAGCAAGCTGGGATGAGTCCTGATCTCCATGTGCCCTCTTCCCAGCCCAGCCAGACTCCCTGTTTGCAGGTCTCTGCTGTCACCCGAGAGCTGCTCTTGCACTGCTGGCCCTGAAGCTGTCTTACAAACTGAGACTTGGCAAAGTGGCTGTCTCTTCCTGCAGGCGTAGGGAATGGCTTGTTTTTCAGGTGCCACCACAAGCTCCTGCAAACCCTCACCTCCCAGCAGGCCTGGAGGGATTCAGGTGCTCCGTGGGCGCACCGCACACTGCCCTGGAAGCGGAGAAGGAAGAGGGAATCTGTCTCCCTTGCACACTGGCAGTGTGGCAAGCAGGGCTGGAGCTGCCAGTGCCACTGGTGGCCCTGAGCATTGGCCACAGAGGGGCCTCCCATCCCTGCAGGCCCAGCACAAAGTGCTGCTGGAGCAGCTGGGTGTTGGAGAGGCCGTGCAGGACACGTTGTGGGGCTGCCCAAGGACGCTGTGCAGCACCTATGGAGGGCACTGCTCCCCCTGCAACTCCTCAGGTGGTCCAGAGGAAGGTTTTGCAGGAGCTTTTGCTGTAGCACCTTGAGGAAGCAGCATTTAAATCAGAGAGAGAGGGGAAGAGCCTCAGGAGTCAGATGAGCTGGGCTGGGAGTCCTTTGCTCAGCTCCAAGAGCTCTCACTCTGAGTCTCCTCCTTTTCTAAAAGCAGTAAGTTTTGAAACTTTTTCAAGGCAAGTTGTGCATCAGAGAGAATTTCTAGTGCCAGGAGACATCCCAGTTCACTTTCATGTCATGTACTAATGAATGCATTGACCCGTGAGGATGGGAGGAGATTTTCCCCATGGTCCCTGCACTGGTCAGTGGCATGGATGCAGGATGAGATCAGGGTGATTCTGGCAGTGTTTGGGGAATAGGCCCCTCTGGCTGCAGCTGCACTTTGCTCCAAGCTGCTCTTCTGCATCCATTTCCATGCTCAACAGCTCCATCTCTCCTGTCTTCCATGCAGGCTTCCAGTATCCTGCCAGTGTCAGGTGTGCTGCAGCCAGGAGAGAGCCAGCAGGTCTCCTTGCCCTTCTCTGGCCACCTCAACAGCATCTCCAGTGCCACGGCGCTGTGCCACGTGGAGGGAGGCCCCAGCTCCGAGGTGCTGGTGCCCGGGGAGGCCTCACGTGTCAGCTGCTCCCCGAGCCCCCAGGAGATCAACTGTGGCTCTGGGGCACCTCTCAGGGAGAGGTGAGTAAGCCTGCCATGGGTTCCTGCTCTCCATGGGTTACTGTCCCTGCAGGGCTTCCCTGCTCCAAGGACTCTGAGCTCAGAGGTGCTGCATAGCAAAGGCCAGAAGCAGCACAGGGATGGCCACTCTTAGCTCCCTGGCTCCCAAGAGAGGAAGCACCTTCTTCTGTTGGGACAGAGCATCTTCTTCTCTAGTTTAGTGGTGAGCCCTCCTGGCTCAGATGCTGCCTTCAGGGAGCTGGGCTCTGGCCCTGCCTTGGCACTGCCTCTAGAGGTGTCTTTAGCTCCATGGTGTTGAGTCGCATCTTCTTCATCATCTCCCTTCTTCACCAAAACAGTGGGATTGTGGTATGGGCAGGCGTGGGGCACAGACCAAACCTTGGTTTGGGTGCTCGTGCTGCTGCAGATGAAGTCCTTGCAGTGCTGATCTGCCAGGGTTCTCCTGATGGTGGGACAGCAGCCATAAAAGCTCCTGTCCTTGAGGCTCCCCTTCAGCTGCAGCAGTGAGCAAGCACAGGAGAAGCTCTGCTCCAGCAAGGCAGCCGAGCTCAGGACACACAGGCAAAGTGTGCAGCTGGGAGTGGGGGCTGCTTAAAGCAAGCCTGTGCATCAGGACTTCCTTCAGGCCAGGCTGAAGTTGGTTTCGTGGGGAGGAGAAGGACGAGGCTGCTTCAGATGGTTTCCATGGCAAACAGCACCAGCTGGCTTGGTCACAGCTGGCTTCCAGCAGGAAATCTGGCTGACAAGAGCCTGTCTTGCTGGAGAGAAGTTCCTCCAGCCTTTGCTTTCTGACTGATGGGATTATTCTCATTTAGGATCAGGCTATGAGTCATTAATACCGAGGCTCACGGACAGAGACTCTCTAACTCGTTAAAGTTAGAAAGTGGTATGTTTATTAACCCCGGCGGGCAGCACCAGAGTCGTCCCTACAAGGCGTGACCGTGCTGTACAATGTTCTTTGCCCTCTCTTTATTTCCCAGGATCTTACATACAATACATGTGCACAACCCCAGCACCTCCCCTCCCCGCTCTGTATTAAAATGAGGTCATTAGTCCTTCACACCTGTGCAATTCTTCTCTGGAATTGGGTTGGTGGTCTCCTATTGGGCCAGTGGTCTTAAGGGATGAAGTCAGGAATGTCTTCATCAGGTCTCTGTGACCCTCTGGCACCATCCAAGGTCCCCTGCTTAGTGACTGATTGACATAAAGCCCAGGTGCTAACCATTGTTCTGCTGGTTTCAAGATGTTCTTCTAACAGTTCACTTACTCCACTTCCTTCTATCAAGAAGCTCATCATGGTAAACAATATAACAATCAGCTCTGGCTTAAGCATCTAATCATCATTAACCTATGGTCTACCTGTCTAACTGACATCCTGATCAATGTGAATTGCTTCTAAGCCTCAGGTGAAATCTGAACTCACTGAAATCCTGCTTCAGCTCTGCCCAGGGAGAAGGGAGCTGAATGAGCTGAGTGAGAATTGCAGGAGAGATCAGCAGACGTTGGCACTCTGTGCTCTGCTTGAAACTGGGAAGTCAAGAGACAAAGGGCGTTTTCAGGCACAGCGCAGAGAGCTGGTGGATCAGCCTTTGGCAGTGGGCTGGAGGTGTCTGGCTGTGCCTGGAGAGGGAGCTTGCACAGTCAAGCCCTTCTGATGGCAAGGCTCAGGCTTGGCTGGTCCTGGAGGTGCCCTTCCACCACTGCCCTCTCTTGGGATGTTCCCAACCTCTGTGGGTTGAGGAGAATTCACGGAAATGGTCTGGCGCTGCTGCCTGGCCTCAGGGTCAAGGAATGAAGTGCAGGGCCAGCCAGGACGAGTGAGCCCAAGGTTCTGGTGGTGACTCTCAGCCATGTTTTCTGTTTTGTCTGCAGAAGGGAGCTGAAGCGGCTGTCTCCAAAGCTTGAGGAGGAGGCAAAAGCCTTGGCGGAGGAAGTGAGGCAGAAGGAGAAAGAGAAGCAGAAGAAAGAAAAGAAGGGTGTCTCTGTGGGGAAGGAACCTCCAAAAGCAGAGAAGGGGAAAACCAAACCCCCAGAGAAGAAGGAAAGCAAGGCCCCAGAGAACAAGGACACCAAAATCCCACCAAGGAAGGAAATCAAAGAACCAGAGAAGATGGAAAACAAACTTCCAGAAAAGAAAAACAAACATCCAGAAAAGAAAGAAACCAGATTCCCAGAGAGGAAGGAAAGAAAGGCCCCAGAGAAAAAGAACACGAAAGCATTAGAGAGGAAGGAAACTAAATTCCCTGAGAAGAAGGAAAACAAAGCCCCAGAGAGGATGGAAAGCAAACTCCCAGAAAAGAAATACAAACCTCCAGAAAAGAAGGAAACCAAATTCCCAGAGAGGAAGGAAAGCAAGGCCCCAGTGAAGAAGGACACCAAAGCATTAGAGAGGAAGGAAACCAAATTCCCAGAGAAGAAGGAAAACAAACTCCCAGAAAAGAAATACAAACTTCCAGAAAAGAGGGAAACCAAATTCCCAGAGAGGAAGGAAACCAAAGTCCCGGAGACGAAGGAAATCAAAAGCCCAAAGAAGGAAAGCAAAGCCACAGAGAAGAAGGAAATGAAAAGCCCAGAGAAGAAGGAAAGCAAAGCCCTAGTAAAGAGGGAAATCAGAATTCTAAAGAAGGAAACCAAATCTCCAGAGAAGAGAAGCAAACCTCCAGAAAAGAAGGAAACCAAATTCCCAGAGAGGAAGGAAATCAAAATCCCAGAGAAGGAAATCAAAGCACCAAAAAAGAAGGAACCCAAAGCCCCAAAGAAGGGGGAAGCCAAAGCCTGAAAGAAGGGAGGAACCAAAATCCCAGAGAACCCAGCTGAGCTGGAGAAGAACTCTTTATTTTATTCACACAACTTATTTTATACAGTTTGCCAAACCTAATGTGCAACTTTAGGTAGTTCATCGATTTCTTATTACTAGTTATGCCAGTTATTCTGTTGGATAATAAAATATATTTTACTTGTGCATCAAATCTCTCTGTTGTATTCTTTGTATTGTTACCTATTCACTGATTCTCATGGGACAAATCCCTTGTTCTTGCAGGTGCATTTGTTTTTCACCCTCAGATCAGATTGTTCACCAAGTCTCATTCTCAAAATAACTTCACATGGGAACTTGTGACTGCTTAGCTGCACTTAGAAGAGATGACAGGCCAGCCGTTAATATAGCAGAACAAGGCCTGATTTCATAAGGCCTTTCTTTTATCATTATTCTACCTGTCTCTGACATCTCCCCCTTTTTGTTCATTTTAAAAAGGCTCCTATGTTCTGATGTTGAAACAGCTCGCTCTTGGGAGGGTATGATCTCATGAAGGTTATCACTGGTTATCTGTTAGATGTGGGATAAGATACATAAAAGACCAGTTCCAATCAACAAAACTTACCCAATTCTGTCAAGTCATTGACACAGGGTTTTGCAGCATGAGCAAACAAAAGAATAATGTCCAATGTCTCTTAGGGAAATGGGAAGAAATGACCATTGTTTCCAATTAGCTGAGAAGTAGGAGAAGGTCCATTAGCTGGAAATGTTGATCTTGGACATCACTGAATGTCCTTCTGGCAGCTGGAACAGGGAAGAACTGAAGAAGGTTGGGAGGAGCACTGTCCCATGATGATGCCATGAGGCTTTTGTTGGCCAATTGCCTCTGTCAGTTTCCAGGCACAGCTGTGTCTTGGCAGTCCTACTCCTGTTCCTGTTCTGGCCACAAAGGCTGCAAGGGGATGAGGTTATTTCTCTTTCCACTGGGCCTCATTTCTTCAGAGCTGATCAGTATCTGATGGAATGAACAGGTGACTGCTTTGAGCTGTTGGTGATAAAACACAGGCATCTCTTCTCCTGAAGTTAATGAATCAATTAGGCTTCCCTGTGGGACACTCCACTGGGATTTAGATGGGATGACCTTTTTTCCAAGTTTCTAATGTAAATATTGCATGATTCAAAATGATTAGTCGTCCAAATTTCTCATGTACATATTGCATTATTTGAATGTTCTTAAGGAATTCATTCCTCTTTTTTTTGTTTTTTTTTTTTTTTTTTAATAAGAATGAGATGCATGTCTTTTGTTATGAGTATGAAGAAACATCGTAGCGAAATAATACATGTAGTGGACAAGAAACTTAGAGCAATTAGGAATAATTTAGATACAACGATCGGGAATATTTCTAATAGCAGACAAAACTAACAACATAGGTGGAATGAAATAAACAAAAATCTCTGAAATAATGTGCCATCATCCCAGAGTCTGCAAACAGCTGACAAACCTTGATTCAGTGGGGACTTGGATAATTATTTCCAGATCATAATTCCCAAGCTCCCTTTAAAAATAGTTCAACTGTCATGTACAGACGGTGAAATTGCAAAGTCAAAGCAACTCCAATCTAGTTTTGATGCAGAAAACATCTGGGTCTGTTGGCAAATTCCTGTCCAGGTAGAGCTAAGGCCTGGCCACCACCCAAGCTCTAAGTGGGAGAGAATTCCCTAAATGTAATTTTAAACAAGGCTCCTAAGAATAGCACTTAGGAGTAAAGGTCTAGGGGTGAAAGACTGATGAACCATCCAATAGCTGTCTCCTCCAGAATCTCCTCAGCATGGAGGTGCTTTAAACACAGCAAACTGTTGGAGTGGTTCTGTAATAACAATTGGGACTGCATCTGATTGCTTAGAGTAGATGTCACAATACCATCAGTTTAGAGAAGACTTCTGACAAAGCTGAGATATCATTTCCTGGAACTCTGAAAAATACTTGAAAATCATGAGGCAGCACTAGGTCAAACCATGGAGCCCCAGTGCAGAGCCCAGCTAGAGGGGTAGTCTGGTCTAAGAGATACATGAGCAGCTGGAGAACAAAGGAGGGATTCTGAAACGACATGTGTCTTGTAGATAATTACACCAAAAGATGGTAAAGCATATGAAAAGCTGGCTATAAAAACAGGAATACAAACATTTATTTATTTATGACAGAAAAAATGCAACAAAGGAAACACTGAACAGCTCACTCATAAAATTTATGATACATCTGATTAAATAACACTCAAACCTGATATAAATTAATTTGGACAGCCATAGAGCTTAACAAGATGGACTTGATAAAACTCAGCCCTAAAAGGATTTCTGTCGCCAGCCGGGGGCTGTGTAGAAATCCCGAACGGGACGGGACTGCTGAGGAACGTGCCTTGAGCTGTTTTATTTTCCAGCATCAGTCTCGTTACATGGTTATGACAATGGGAAGATGCCAGCAGCTCACATCCCAGGCAGCAGACTAAGAACTTAATATTACAACTTACTTTGTAAATTTTTTGACCAATCACACAAAACAAAAGCATATTGACAGTAGTTCCATCCAATCACTATAAGCACACATACCTTTGGTTAAAACAATGCTTGCTTATTTCAAATACAATACCTGCATCTAAGTATTAAACACAATGCACACAGCTCCATTATTAAGCTTAGAATTTGCTAATATCTTGCTAGATATACTTTTCTGTAGCTAAGGGAGCTCTTCTAGCCAAGCATTAATAGACAATCCATTTTTTTTTGTCCTTACTTTTCTACTTCTTACATAATTTCTCTGATGATCAATCTTATGGCTACTGTATAATCACAGTTCTGCTGTCTCTGAGGCCTGCCTTTTGCAGCTTTCCCAAAACCCTCTGATTTCAAGGATTCCCACATTCCCCCCTCTCAGTTCACCTTAAAAGAAACCTTCATAACCATGTCATTTATTAACTACTTTGTGTTTTGTAGTTGTACTATAATATATCTGCTTATTACTAGCTTAAAGCATCTTTTTGCTTGCACCAAGCATTGCTATATTACAACACAGCAATTTTAATGCTGTGAAAGTCCAGTCAGTTCAAAGGGCATAAGTCATGTCTGATAACAATTACAAGACATTGTTCAAAAAAGTCTCGTCAGTTCCAAGGTCTTAATTCAAAACCTTCCTCCATGTCTACACCTTCATCCATCATCTCTGTGAGATTTCGAGAACTCTCTGTGAATCCATTTCCTACCTCTCTCTCCTGTATGATAGAAACTTTTTTGATCATTTTGTGCATCATTTGTCGCACACACCAAAGTATGCAAGGTATTACTACTAGTATCACCACCAAAACACCCAACACATATAAACCTATTTTACAAAGTTCCCTTAGCTAGGCTGCAAAGCTCCATTCTTGGAACAAATCACCTAACCAGGACCCACCATCTTCTTTAGTTTCAGCTGCCAAATCTTTCAGCTTTTGTATGCTTTTGTGGATGGATTCAGAATGATCACACAGGTTCATACAACACAATCCTTCAAATTCCTCACAACCGTGTCCGTGTGCCAGTAAAGAAAATCCATTGCTGCTCTGCTTTGAAGGGTAGCATGTCAAACACTGTTAACATCTGTCAGCATATCACTGATTGCAGTGGATGTGGCATTAGTTTGATTACTCAGCCAACATCCAACCCCATCGAATTGTTTCAATGCCATTGCTGAAGCCAGCTGGGGTAAAAACAAACCTGCTGAAACCCTTTTGGCAGCATTCCAAGGCATGAAATCACTCTTACAATTCTCATCATAATGATGAGCAGATCTTGTTCCCCTATGTTTCTTCTTAATGACTGCTTTAGCAGTAGGGGCTATCCCAGTGAGCATTCCAGTCCTACATGGGCCACCTTCAAGGCGTGATGGAATGCCCTGCCCAGCCCTATCTCCACCAATGAACCAACATCCTTTTGGCAATTGTCGTGGATATTGGTCAGCCTCGGAAAGCACATCCCAACTGTCTGAATAATTACACCAACAACTTGAATTTCTGTATGCAAAACAATGGGGAGTAACTTTGTACTTTGGAGGATGACCTTCTTGCCAATCATTAGCTGTAAACGTAAGGCAGAAATCCATTGTTAAAGGACCAAGGATTTGTAATTCTTGGGCTTCAGACAATGCTTTGGGAAGTTCTTTGGCCCAAATGTTCCAATTCAATACAGGACTGCTCCCATTGTCAATTTCACCAGGCATCCTACTGAATTGCTTTTTGATCACAGGCAAATCCTTTACTGGCACCGACTAGACAGGTTGAGAAAGGCTTTTCTGGTTAGGCAAACATATGGTGTCCGAGCCTCCTTCCCTGGCTAAGATCACCCAAACATTTGATTTTGGTTGTTCCACAGGAAAATCTGTGCTACAAGAAGCAATTAAAACCAACCAACACCGGTGTAACATTCGATTTTGCTCCATCCTTTTCATGAGCTAATTTTTGGCAAAAAATCCTCCCATATATATCAATTTAAAAACTTTGCTTTTGACCTTAAAATAACATTTCACCTTTGGAAGTCTAATAGAGGGGATAAAACAAAAACCACACTTTTGCCAAAAATCAGCTCTATGAAACCAGCAATTGACACATCTATAAATACATGAAATCAGAGTTTGCAGTCTCACATTGGTTGCCAAAATCTGTCTTGGTTTGCTGTCACTATAGGACATGAAACCACAGGACGTGGACACGCTGCTCTACCAAGGCAAGAAAAAGCCTTTTTTATTTCTGACTCCAACTTTTATAGATTTCCAAAAGTGACAGTGGATTGGAGACTGAAAGTGCCACCCCTCCAATGACACTGGACAAACCAACAGTCCATCAAATTTCTCCTCCTCCATAAACAAATGAAAAACAATAAGTTATTTACATAAAGTGTTGAGAAAGTTTGTTAGAAGAATGCAAACATCAGAAGGCTTAGAAAATCTTAAAAAATCAGGGCAACAGTTTGGAAAGCCAGGTGTCTGCTAAGGAAGGCAGGAGCTTCCCCTGAAATGAAAAATGTAAAGCCCCTCCCTCCAAATTATTATAATTTTGAAATTAAAAGGCTCTCAGGCAAAGATATGGGAATAGGAATAACAGTTCTTTACTAGGAAAACTAAATCTACAAATGCAGTAGTACAGACAAAAAAACCACTGGCAGGGTGAGAACAGGAGCTGACACCCTGAGGGTCAGGGTGCTGGCAGCAGTCCCACTGAACGGCGGCTGCAGCCTCCTGCAGTGCCAGGTGTGGCTCTGCTGGAGCAGGGATCCTGTGGAAGGGTGGAATTTTCCTCTGGAGCTCCAGGGGTGCTGTAGCTGCCGTCCGGGGGCAGCTCCGGGGGCGGGAGGGGCAGGATCCGGGAAACGGCGGCTGGGAAAGGACCGGCACGGACTGGGACAGGCTGGGATGGACTGGGACAGGCTGGGATGGACTGGGACAGGCATGGACTGGGACAGGCATGGACTGGGACAGGCTGGGATGGACTGGGACAGGCTGGGATGGACTGGGACAGGCATGGACTGGGACAGGCTGGGATGGACTGGGACAGGCTGGGATGGACTGGGACACTGGGACACACCACACCCAGGACTGGGACCCACTGGGAGCAGGATCAGAGCACACTGGGACCCAGCAGGACCAGAACTGGGGCAACAGTGATTGTAGTGGCGGCAACTGGGATATACTGGGAGTGACTGGTAGAAAGTGGAACCGTATTGGGTTAGCTGGGTGTGACTGGGAAGGACCATGAGTATGCTGAGGGCAACTGGGATATACTGGGAGTGTCTGTAACCATACTGGGGGAGACTGGTGTGACAGGGACCATGCTGGGGGAGACTGGGATCACACTTGGAATGACTGGGCCAGTGCTAGGGGCAACTGGGAGCAACTGGGATCGTACTGGAGCAACTGGGACTACAGTGAGGGTGACTGGGGTCATACTGGGATGATATTGGAAGTCACTAGGAGCAAGCTGAGAAGAGCTGGGACTATGTTGGGGCAACTGGGATAAACAGGGAGTAACTGGAATCATGCTGGAGGTGATTGGGAGTCGCTATGAGCAACTGGAATCATGGTGGAAGCTACTGGGAGCAACTGGGAGTGCGTGGAAGCACACTGCGGGCAACTGGGATATACTGGGAGAGGCCAGGAGTGACTGGAATCACTGAGCAACCATAAAGGAAGCTACTGGATTAATATACTGGGACTATCTGGGAGTGACTGGGATGGTACTGGGAGTAACTGGAACCCTACTGGGTGACTATACTATACTGGGACGATAGTGGGGGCAAATGGCATTGTACTGAGAGTACTGGGAGTGACTGAGATGATAGAGGGGTGACTGGAACCATACTGAGAGAGGCTGGAACCATCCTAGGGGTAAATGGTAACACCTGGGACCATGCTGGGATCATAGTGGGATCATACTGGGAGTGACTGGAATCGTACTGGGATTGTACTGAATGCAACTGAAAGTGACTGGGATCATACTGGGTGTGACTGGGAGCTACAGGGCCCATGCTGGGAGTGACCTGGGCACCCCTGGGGGAACTGGGACAACTGGCCCAGCTGGGGCTCAGGGTTATTCTCCCCCAGGGCTGCCCCAGGTCCTGCTGCCATCTCGGACCCCACAGAGCCAAGGGACAGGGGACAGGGACAGGGGAGAGATGAGGGACAGGGGACAAGACAGGGGAGAGCTGAGGGACAAGGACAGGGACAGGGGACAGGTGAGGGACGAGGGACAGGGGACAGGGCAGAGCCAGGGAACACGGCCTGGCCGAGGGACACTGAGCTCCAGCCCTTGGGGCTGTTGCCCTTGGGCTCCCAGCACAGCCCAGGGGCAGAATCCCCTCCAGAAACTGTTGTTTGCTTTCAGCTTTGCTCTGGAACATTCCCCAGGAGCCCCTGCAGCGGCTGCAGCCCGGCCGGGTGCCCAGGGCCACCAAAGCTGCTCTGGCAGTGCCCTCCTGCCCCAGGCAGGGCACACAGCAGCCAAGGAAAGGCTCCTGCTGGGCTCAGGGCAGGCACAGGGCACTCCCCTGGCGCTGCCACAGGCACAGCAGAGCTGGCCTGGGCACAGCATTGGCACCCATGTCCCATGCAATCCCAGCAGGGATTACGGGTCATTGTGTTACAAATGAGAAGCTTGACTAGGCCAATATTCAAGCAGCAATCAATTTATTAATTAATATGGTAAAGTATGAGCAATACAGGCTGGGTATAGTGGGGGAAGCTTTCCCTCCAACTGCACACCGATAGTTGAGGCTTACAGGCATTGATAGGGGTACTCATAAGCTTTCTCAGCAGTTTCCATTCCCAATTTTTACATCACAATTCTATACACTATTATGATTTAGTTTTTTTCAGGATGTATCCCAGAAAGGAGTATCCCCAGATGGTGGGGTCCGGCTTCCAAAAGAAGAAAGAAGTCTCCCAGCTGGTGAGGTCCCGATTCCAGATGTGGGTCCACCTTTTAATTGCAAATCTCATAACAGTGATGTCCACCTTCCCTTGGTCGACACTATCAATCCTTGAGTAGATGTTCATCTTCCGTTCTTAACCTGCTTTTCACTGTTTTTTTAATGTATCAAGATAAGCATGTTTCCTTTTTACATATTCTAAACCTATCGTTTCAAAGATCCTTACTACAAGCAATATTCTAAAATTATACTTCAAGAGGTTATTACTGCAAAACTCTTTAAGGCTTAGCTAAAGCAGAAAGTTCCTGTCAAACAGCAACATCCTTAAAGCTTTAATTCAAATGATCCTAAATCAACTCAGGACTTACAAAGGGTAATTGTGAACAAAGGATAGGTTCAAAGGCCTTCTTCCATGCTTTACCTCCTCAGTTATTTATTAGAATTCATCTTTATAACTGTCCCATGGTCAGTTTCCACATATATCACAATCACAAATATACACGTTGCCTGTATGAACCTGACACGAAACACAGCTTTGTATTTCACAATTACACTGCTGGCATGGCATTGGTCATCCATTCAAATCATTTCCCCATGGAAATCCCATGGCAATGGGTTAGGGTGAGATCCATCCATGGAATTCTCACCTGGCTGGGATGAGAGTGAGATCTGGCCATGGAAATCGCATGGCAATTTCTGCATTCCCAAGGCCCCCATTCCTCAATCCCACACTCCCACAGGAACTCCCCTCCTCCTCCCACACCCACCTTTGTGCTCCAGAGCCTCCCAACCATGTCTGATGGATTTTGGGAGCTCTTCCACACAGCTGTGTCCTAGGGAATGCTTCATCTGCTCCACCATGATCCCTTTGCATTCCCAGCACCTCTGGCTGATCCAGGTGGCACCGTCGGACACTGCAAAGCTCCCGGAGCCCAGCTGGAAGGAGATGAAATCCCACCCCTCGTAGCCGTAGAGATCCCATCCCAGCCCCTCAGAGTCCTCCATTCCCACAGATCCCAGCCCCCGGCTCCCCCCAGTCCCCCCACTCTGGTTGTACCTGCCCCGTCTCCAGGGCACTGTCGGCCACGGGCCCGTTCCTGTCCTTGATCCAGGGCTGGCTATCCCAATATTCCAGTCCTGGCCATCCCAACATCCCAGGTGTGGCTATCCCAATATCCCAGCTTTGGCTATCCCAGTATCCCAGCCCTGGCTATCCTAATATCCCAGCTGTGGCTATCCCAATGTCTCAGCCCTGGCTATCCCAATATCCCAGCTCAGCTCCCCCCACCATCCCCGCTCTCTGCGGCTCCATCCGGCCCCGCTCGCTGCCCCAGCGCTCGCAGGGGTCCCGTCCACGTCCCCCACAATCAAGGACTGGGGGACCCCAGGCCGTGTTCTATTGTGGTTTATTCTCCTTGTTCTCAGTTTGCAATGGTTTCCCTGATGTAGCCCCGCTTCTTTCCTGAAAATGCTTTGCCCCAAGTGCCTTCCCTCCTCGGCCATGTCAATCCTCCCTGTGGCTGCAGAGCCATTCCCCAGTCTCCTCCCTGGGCCCCTGTCAATCCCTCGGCCTCCCTTCCCCTCTTTCCAGAATCTTCCCCCAGGGGCGTGGAGTGATTGGGCAGAGGTCAGGGCCCTCCCTTAAGGTGCTTCCTCATTTGTGCTCCTTCATGTCCATCTGCCCGGTTTGCACACCCCCCGTTTCCCCCATTGGTTGTTGGATGTATCTTTGCCTTGTTTGCGCCCCCCTTTCCAAGCTGGTGCAGGGGCTGAGTGTGTGCTGTGTGCAGCAGGTTGCCCTGAGGGTCAGAGCTGCCCTGAAATAAACCTTGGCTTTCCCCTGCCCAGAGTGGGCCCTTTCTTCCTGCAGCAGCGTCTGCCAGCTGCTCCTGTGGTTTAGGGCTGGCAGCCCCGGCCGCTCTCCTGTAGCCTGGGCACAGGGGAGTGTCCCCCACAGTCGAGCGTGTCGGGCTGGGCGGGCAGGGCCCGAACGGGCACTGAGAGGACGCGGCGACAGGGCCGGGCTGCGACAGCGCCACTGCCAGGTACTGCAGGGAGTGCAGAACTGGGGGGACAGCGAGATCGGGGAGCTGGGGGGCTGAACGTGAGAGACTGGGGATCCAGGGGGGTCAAGAGGCCAAGGAAAGGGGGACTTGAAGGGCTGGCCGAGCTGGGAAGGAGGTTCAGGGGCTCAGAGTCAAGGAAAGGGGGTGCAGGGACTGGGAGAGCTGGGATGGGGTGTGCAGGGAATCCTGTGCCCAGGAAAGGGGGTGCCAGGATGTCCTGGGAGTGAAAAAAGGAGGGTCTGGGGGCTGGAAAATGCAGGAATGGGGGCCCAGGGATCCCAGGCCAGGGAAAAGTGTGTGGGGCTGGGTGCTGGGAGAAGCGGGGGCTGGGGAAAGGTTGAGTTGGTGCTGGATAAGGGGGTGCAGGGGGGTCTCAGTGCTGGGCAAAGGGGTAAAAGGGGGTCTCGGGTCTCAGGAATGGGGGTGCAGGGGGGGATCAGGGTCACGGAAATGGTGGGGCAGGGATGGGGAGAGATAGAACGGAGTTCCAGGGGGCCTGGAGCCCAGGAAAGGGGGGTCCAGGGTTTCCCAAAAAAGGTGGGACATGACATAGGGACACCCTGGATATTCCAGAAGGGGGAGTTCAGGGCATCTCTGGTTTTTGCAGAAGGATGGGGCTGGGGGCAGGGAAAGGCTGGAATGGGGGTCCAAGGTGTTCCAGGTCGTCCCAGGGTCAGGCACACGGGAAGTCTGGAGGTGCCCAGGGAGGTGGAGCTCAGCCCAAATACTCTGGGGGAATGCCTGGGTTGGGATTTTTTTGGGGGATGTTTGGAGAATGAAGAAGTGCAAGGCTGAGCGGTAAAGGCCCCTCGTGGGGACATCGGGGGGTGACGGTGGCGGCTGGCGGCAGAGGCAGCCTGGAGGAGCAGAGCCCTGTGTCCCCCAGGAGCCCAAAGTGGGGAGCCCAGAGAGGGGGGAGCGCCGCCATTGGCGGGAGCCTGCAGAGGCTGGAGAGGGGCAGGGGGGACTCCTTGGAGCCCCTGCAGCCCAGAGCAGAGAATGAGGGGAGAAGGGAGCCCAAAAGGCAGCCCGAGAAGCCCCGGCATCCTGAATGGGCAGAGTGAAGAGGGGGCAGGTTTTGGGATTGCTGGGACTGCCAGCAGGCTGGGGAGGGCGGGCACTGAGGACAAGGGGGACCCCCAATGCAAGCATGACCCCAGCAGCTGGGACAGGGGGAACCCTTAACAGCAGAGGGTAGGGTCGAGGTATGGGGAATTCCTGGGAGGCTTTTTCAAGGCTGAATCTTGGTGTTTGGGAGGTATTTCTGGAGCCCAGATGGCCGGTGACTTGTAGAGATGGACTTGGGCAGAAAGACCTTCAAACTCATCATCCTCATCCCTTGTTTTTCCCAAACCAGGATTTCCCATTCTTGTGAGGCTGTGAGGAAGAGGAAAATGCCCCTGAACACTGAGGCAGGTGAGGAGGAAGTCAGTGCCCCTTTCCCCCTCTCTCCTGCTGCATCTCCCAGCCCAGCACGGCCCCGGCTGCAGGACAGCCTGGGGGCATCTCCTTGCCCTTGCCTGTGGCCCGGAGGCAAATGCCATCCTGTCCTTGTCCTTCCTCCCCCAGAGCAGGAGCTGAGCATGGAGATCAGGGAGGACAAATCCCCGCGGCAGAACCTCGTGGTAGAGGCCGTTTTGAGCGGCTCCACGGCGCAGGAACCCAATGGGGAGGAAAAGCCCCGGAGATGCCGCACGAGGAGGGGCTGCAAACGCAGATGGCAGGGATCTGAGGGGGAAAGAGCCAGCCTGGGCCGGGAAGGCGGCCGGAGATGGAGCCAGAGCTCGGAGCTGGTGGTCCACGAAGAGGTTCCTGATGGAGAGAAGCCCCACAAGTGTGAGGAGTGTGGGAAGATCTTCAGCAGGAGCTCCCAACTGATCATCCACCAGAGGAGCCACACTGGGGAACGGCCCTACGAGTGTGATCAGTGCAGGAAGAGGTTTCAGAGCAGCTCCCATCTCCTCGTGCACCAGCGCACGCACACAGAGGAGAGGCCCTTCTGCTGCCCTGACTGCGGGCAGGGCTTCAGGCGGAACTCCCATCTTGTCAGACACTGGCACATCCACACTGGGGAGAGGCCCCACGAGTGTGAGGAATGTGGGAAGAGCTTCAGGCACAGCTCCACCCTGATCCAGCACCAAAAGATCCACTCTGGGGAGAGGCCCCACAAGTGTGAGGAATGTGGGAAGAGCTTCAGGCGGAGCTCCACCCTGATCCAGCACAAGAGAACCCACACTGGGGAACGGCCCTACGAGTGTGGGGAGTGTGGGAAGAGCTTCAGGCAGCGTCCCCACCTGATTGTCCACCAAAAGATCCACACTAGGGAGAGGCCCTACGAATGTTCCAAGTGTGGGAAGGGGTTTCGGACCCGCTCCCATCTCCTCCTGCACTATCAGAGTCACACAGAGGAGAGGCCCTTCTGCTGCCCCGACTGCGGGAAGGGATTCAAGCACAACTCCCACCTCGTCAGGCACCAGCGCATCCACACTGGGGAGAGGCCCTACGAGTGTCCCCAGTGTGGGAAGAGCTTCTCCAGCAGCTCTAACTTGACCCGACACCAACGGAGGCACCGGTGAGGGAAGCCCTGCGAGTGCCCCGAGTGCGGGAAGAGCTTCGTGCGCTGCTCCAGATCCATCCCCCACTGCAGGACCCATGCTGGGCACAGCCCTGGTGACCCACATTCCCTGTGATCCCTGTTGGGAACACACCTGCCCGCTTCTCCTTTTGGTTTGGCCTTAATTTTTTTCTGTTCTTCCTCTCTTTGTACTCGAAAAGCTAAGAGGGATGGATCTGTCACCTCAAAACCACTCAAATCCCACTGAAAACAACTGAATTTTGAGGCTCAATCCCTCCTCAAATTGCTTGTTCCCTCCTCAGAAAAACTCAATCCCAGGCCAAACTCACTCCATTCCACAGGTCCCAGATGGGGTTGCGAGGGGATTGGGAGCACTGGGATCCCAGTTGGGAGTGGTGGGATGGGGATTGTGTGGGGCTGGCTGGGTGGGATGTATTTGACAGCAAATAAAACTTTCAGAGTTACTGATTTCGGTCCCATTCATTTTCAGTCAGTTCTGTTTGCAGAGCGCCGCCTTCTCAGCTGATTAATTTGCTATAAAAATCCCATTTTTTAAATCATCTAACCCAAACAATCCAAAAACCAATATCCAAATAAAAGCACTCACCCACAATTAAATTTTGAAAAATAATTTGAATTGTTTTAGAGTACTTTAGGGTGTTATTAAAGTTTAATTGTTTGGTTAAAATGTATGAGAAATTATAGTGGTGCTTGGTTTTGTGTTTAGTATATTTGGAATATGAATTGTTTTACTAAGGCATGTTAGATTGTATGATAGTTTTTTTAGATATTTTTAATCTAAAGTATATTAGTTACTGCGTTAAAACTTTCAGAAGGTATTTCTTAGTATATAATTTGTTTATATTTATTGGTAATAATTGTTATTGTTGTTTTGGCTTAAATCATTGGAGTATCGTAAGGAAAAAAATTTCATTTTTATTATAATTGATTCATTGTAATTATAGTTTATTGATTTATAATTTTGTTTTCAGTTGTTGAGAGGAGAGGAAGGAAGTTCAAGGGCAGGAACATTTTTTTTCTCCAGCTTGTGCAGCCCAAGTCTGGGTGCTATTCAGCCCAGAGCTCTGGGATAATATTGTAGTGCCTCCCACACACATTCTGCCTCCAAGAAAAGCTTGGCTTGGCTTATTAGAGTGAAATAAATAGAAGAGTAATAAAATGGACAGTTAAACTCATCCCTCTTGAACGACTCTCTTGCTTTCCAGTGTCAATCCTGCACATCATGCTCCCAAGGCTTGGTATGAACAAGTGTCTGAGATTGCTTAAAAATTCCCAGGCAAGGTTCAGTAAAAACCAGATTGAATATTAAGCAACAGCTCAAGAAAATTCATTGGCAACATTTACATTATTACTTACTGCTTGGTTACAGAACAACATAGGGAAAAAAAAGCAAGAAACAAAATTCAGTCAATGGAATGAGAAACATCCTGAGAATTATGTGTGTGTGTGTGTGTGTGTGTGTGTGTTTAGGTGCATTTGAGAAAGGGACAGAAAGGACAAGGATCCAAAGGAATGCAGCCTAAAAGCTTAACAGCACTCGAGCTGAGCAGTGGTTAAACTGGAGCCTCCAGGAGTGGGATCCATGGCTGCTCAGTCATGCTGCCAGTGCAGCAAGCTTGAGAGCGCGCTGGCTCTGCGAGGCCCCACTCAGAGGGAGGTTGCTGCTGGCACCTCTGGGCTCCGGGAGAGCCCCAAGGGCCTCCTTTGGGAGCGCTGTTCATGGGCCACAGGCGAGGGGCCTCAGCCATCAACGCTTCATCGTGGCCGCAGCGTGGGTCAGCAGCCTGGCTCTGAGAGTGGGAGAAGGAGGATGTCATGCCATTGAGGCAGGAAAAGCGGTTTCCAAGGCAGTTCACAGGACACCCCAGGAGCTCGTCAGACAGCACAAGTGCCTGGCAGCGCTCGGTGTCTCTGGGAAGCTCAAGAGGAGCTGGGCCCAGGGGCTGTTCAGCAAGGCCCAGGCCTGACAAGCGTTTCTCAGGTCACCGTGTGGCCGGACAAGGCCGGGGCCATTCACCACCACAATCTGAAGCACGAGGTTTTGATGTAGGGTAAAAAGGCATGGCCCAGTGGAAGTGGGCCGTGTCCTCAGGCCTGTGGGAGAATCACAATGCAGATCCTTGTGCTACTGATTCCATCTCCCCCACTTTTCTGAGTTCTTGGTGGCAAGGTCATTTAGGTTAGACACACAGCTCTCTGAAGCTTTCTGCAAATGAATTAAAGTGAAATTGCACATCCCAAATCGTGTTCTGTTACAGTTTAACTGATTGATTTAAGAAATTTCTGGAGCAGAAAACTTGCTTCCTCAGATATTTACTGTGTGTTGCACCAAGCACAGAGGAGAGGTTTAATGTCAAAGGCATGGCCCAGGCAATGCTCTTTTGACAAGTTCTGCCCTGAGCTGTCCTGAGGAAGATCTGAAAGGTTCGATGTCACTAGCACAATCTCCTGCAGTGGCTGCTGGCCAGCAGAGCAGGGCTGTCAGCTGTGCAACAAGTGTTGCCACAAGCAGCAGCTCAGCCAGGGCAGCAAATCAAGAGCTGGGAAGGAGCTGATCTGAAGGCCAAACCTCCTTAGCTCCTAAAAGAGCTGGAACAGTTCCTCATTCCAATGAGGTGCAGTGTTGGACACAGCTCTGTGTGAGCACTGGACACAAGTTGCTCCCACTGAGTGCTGTGATGGTTTCTGCAGGAGCTCCGGGCTCCTGTGTGTGCTGGACACAATGAGGAGAGAAGGAGCCAAGTGCACTGACACACCTTTGCCTTGAGCATGACCCGGCCTGGACCAAACACACTGCAAGGTTTCCCCTTTGGCCCATGTCTCAAAATGTCAGGTCAGCTGTTGGACGACTCAGGTTGGTTTGGTGTCAAGGAATTTCCTCAGAAATACTGGGTTGGTCTTCCTCTGTGCCTTCCCCTCAGCAGCCTTGGGGCTGCTCCTGTGTGAAGCCATGTGTCTCACACAGTTTGGGAGAACTTAATACAGGACACTCTGCAATGAGTCGTCTCCTCTAAAGTGTTCCAACAATCCCTTTCCAGTAACAGGAAATTAATACCAATAGATGAAAGTGGAAAAAAATTGCAACAGTTTATTAAGAAGCGGAATAGCTGAAAAGCAAGCAAAAAGGCCAGTGAGTTCTAGATATCAAACTGCCAGACCTCACCGTCCCCCTGCTGGGACAAAGACCCAGAATGCCGGAGGAAAATACCCCCAGGACACGCGTTACAAGGTGGTGCTGGGTTCTCCCTCAGGAAGAACAAGAGCTGTCACGGAGCAGCTCCAGCAGCAGATGAAAGCTCCATGCTTGTCCAGCGTCGACTTTCTCCCAGAGGCAGAGCTCTGTGGAGCGGTCACGGCAGGTGAAGCAGCTGGGCTGGAGCCCCTCGGTGTCTTTTCTCCCCCGCGTGGCTCAGCTCACGCTCTCAGGCTGGGAGCGGGGCTGCTCCACTCCTGCCGGCACCATGTCCCTGGGCTTGGACAGTTTTCTGCCAGGAGAGCCCAGCATGCTGTTACACAGATCTCTCATAAAGGCCCAAACCAACTCCAAACACTCTGCCTACAGCAGCATTTCACAAAGGGCTGCAGAAATCCAGGACAGCTGCAAGTGAGTGTCAGACGGCTTTTGTCTTGTTCTTGCCAGCAGAATTCTTGATGAACTGATGCAATTTTATTCAGATGTAACATAGGAGCTGTGATTTTTTATTGAAATATTTAATGATGAGTAACAAGCCTTGGGAGCATGAGGTACAGGACTGATGTGTGAAAGCATGAGCATATCCTCCAAAGCGACCAGTTTAATTGTCCATTTTATTACCCTTGTATTTATTCCACACTAATAAGCAAACTCAAGCTTTGCTTAGATATAAAACAGGCACGGCATACCCTACGGTCTCTTGCAGGGTCACCAGGGCTGGCAGTGACAAAGCAGGCAGTCTGCTTCATTGGGAATCACTACAGATCTGCATCACAATGTGTTTTTAAGTAGCATGGTATTATTAAGATCTTCTTTTCTACATGAGATACAAAAAGGAGGTTCTGAAATTATTTCCATGCAAGCAGGCAGTAAAGAACTGGCTCTGCTATCCTAACGAAGCTTTGGCTTTGGCAATTGCACTCTTCCCATTCATCTTTTGACACAGACACTCCAGGTTTTCCCCACACCCCTGCAAGGCTGGCAATCGCTGTTTCCCATTTACTGTTCTTCCCTAGAGCAAGTACAGTGGCTGCTTTGAAACTAAAAGCCCTGAGATCTGGACATCTTGAAGGAGCATGAAATGCTAATTAAGTGTTCCCATTGGTAATACCCAGGTCTGCACTTCCCAGAGCTCTGAAGCAGCAGCAGGAGGACCATGCATCATTCCTGTTGGTGGATGCTCATGTTGCTGGTGTGCAAGAGCAATGGCTTTGAGGAGGGACGAAAATGCCCCTATTCAAACAGTGGCTGTGCAAGGAGATGTGAAGTTTCACTGCCTTTTTTAGGATAGTTTAGAAAGATCTAAGGATCTAAGAGATCCATACTGTGGCATGGAGCAGGTCCCTAATTTTGTCTCCAGAGAAATCCCCAAAGGATACATCGGCTCTGCTGGTGATGGCAACCTCATAAGCTCGTGGACTTCTTTTCCCTGCAACATGCCAGCCTGCCTGGGCTTTACTAGGCCAGGACTAGACCCATAGCTATGCCAACACATGCAGCCACGTGACACAGAGTCAGACAAAGTTTTCCTTCAGGAAACTCAATTAACACATTCACATGCAGTTTCTTCTAGAACATCAGAAGCTGTCAACCATGAGGACTTTGCTGTCAAAAGGTTACAGTTTGCACTGGGCCCAGAAGTATTTTTCCCTAAGGCAAAACAAATTGAAATGTGAAGTTTAAATCTTCAAATGACTATGAAAGGGATCTGTCGAATAATTTCTGGAAAGGCAGCATTGTCAATGATCATGCAGCCCACCAAGAGCTGGAGCAGAATCCAGAATTGCTTATTCCAGCTATGCAGGAATTCATTACCCTAGCAAGCACCAGTCCACGGCAACAAATGATCCAATAGCCCTGGGCAGAATGGCACCCAGGCTGGAGTGGAAATAGATTTGAGGAACCCTTGTCACTTGTTATTGGCCTCACAGCCCACTCATCCCTTGGCAAGCAAGTTGCAAAAAACACAGTTGGACTGCTGTCCTGGGTAAATCTACATACAGATGACTTTTCCAAAGCAGGGCATCTTTTCCCAGTGAAATACATATCCTCTTCTTACCTATGAAATTGTGCCTGAAGTCACCTGTGAGCCAGATCTGTGTGAGATTGCAAAGGAGCAAAGCTTTGGCATTTGGGCACCTTCTCTTGGTTTCTTTGCTCAGGCCATCTGAGAGCACAGAATACATCTAGGTAGAAAACTTTTGACTCTACAGGATCTTTTGTTTCCATTGTCCCCAAACATGTCAATGTGTGGCCCAGTTGTAATGCCAAGTAACAAAGAGGAGCACAAATGACACAAAGAAAACGTGGCAAAAGAGGAAGAGGAGATGCGCAGTGAGGAAAGGATGTGGTGAGACACTGGCACATCAAGCAAGCTGCACTCCCATAATCTCTAGGCTAGCAGGTCCTGGTCTCACATTCTCCTTTTGGCTTATTTAAATTATTATTTTTTTCTAATCATCAAAATAAAATATATACAATTATAAAGATGTCATCAATATTGAAAGATACAATCAAAACCTTTATTCAAAACGACATCTAAATATCAGAATATAAATCCATCTCTAACTATGAAGCCTAACACATAAATCCTATTCTTGTGACACTCTTCAGACAGGCAGCAGCTTCTTCCTGAGCTTGGAGGAATTAGAGCTCTTCTGGATGGGAGACAAGGACTTTGTGGGTAAGAGAAAATTGGAAGTGTCCAGAGAAAACTGCTTGGTAAGGCTGTAGGCAGTCAGATCTGCAAAGGGGGACACAAAGTGTAACAGAGACAGCAATACAAACCTAAAGCACATGAAGCTCCATATTTCCTGGGACACATTTTATGGAAACTTCTAAACAGCTGCACAGAGAAACATGCTTCTGCTGGCAGACACTTGAGGCAGGCTGGGGGCAAAGCCTGCCCCACATCCACAGAGGCACCCCAGGAACAGCCTGGCCTCTGGGCTGCCCTGGGACAGCAGGGAGCCCAGAGCCCTGTGCTCTCCAGCAATGGCTCAGCTGCACATGCACCCTCCTGCTCCTCTCCCTGCCCCACAGCTGAGCAGCCCTCCAGCTGCACGGGGCACTGGCAGCAGCACAGCTCATTGCAGGGCCACATGCAGGGCACAGCTGTTCCCTGGCAATGTGCACAGCCTGGCTGGGCTGCCACAAGACCCTTCCTCCCAGCAGAGAGCGGCCCAGCTCCCCCCTCACCTCTGTGTGAGCCTGAGCCAAGCTTGGCCTTAACCTTGTCCTCAGTCTGGAGTCGCTTCAGGCCCCACACGCCATGACTAGGAAGGGAGATGGAGAGAGCAGGGGCAGGTGCACGCCCTTCCTTAGTCTTTTGTCATTTTTGGCACAGCTAAGAAGTCACATCCGGAGGTGTCCAACTCAGCTCTTGGTCAGCTTTCTGGAGAACATGATGGCTTCACCAGCCCAAAAGGCTGTTGAGGTTTTCCCGCACGTGGGGAGGCTTGCTGGCAGCACACTTCCTCAGCTGGGTGCCCATCACCTCGCAGAGGGCACAGGCCAGCTTGGTGAGCACAGTGCGGACGCTGGCGCTTGGCACAGGCAGCGCCTTGTTCTCCAGGCAGGACCAGAGCACGGGCAGGGCGCAGCGCTGGACCACTGCAGGGCTCCTGGCATGAACCCACTCCACCAGCACTGCCGGGAGAGAGACACAGCTCCTTACCCACCAGCCTCAATGCAAACAGGGATCTGCCTCTGCTTGTGCTTCTTGGGAGCCTCTCTGGCTGAGGTCAGTGAAACAGCACACAGAGCCCCATGACCCAGAAACGGGCAATGCAGCTGATCATCCTTGAAACAGAACCACCGACCCCTCAGGACTAATTTCTCCAACCAGAGCCTTGTCCCTGTGGCAGACTTTGTACCTTTCCTAAAGCATTTCACAATCTGTTTCTGCAAGAACAATGACTGAAATGTCAAATTGCTTTTTATTTCCATTAAGAAGTTGTCTAAACTCACACTGAAGATTTGGAAATGCACCCTAGAGAGGCAATTGAGAGATTTCTAATAAGAGGGATGATTCAATTTTTGTAACTTTGATGTCAAGGGCCAGAAGTCTAACCTGGCTCTCCCCTTTGCTCAGTGGTGCACAGCAAAGGGCAGCATTAGAACCCACTTCAAAACTCCAGCCCACCAGAGATGGGTGCTGCCTGACAGCTGGATGAGAAACACCAGTGACTAGCTGCTGTCTTTGGCAGAATGCTTTTGAGGCTTCCAACAAAATGCTGTTTCAAACCTCATGGCATCTTAGAGAATTACCCAGACCCCATTGCTGTGGCATTTGGACATCTCCACATTTCAATGGCATTTCCACTCCCAGTGTTAATGGCATTTTTTCTTATAATGTCCACTGAAATAAGAGCATAGCGAGAGAAAAATGCTGCACAGTGGATGGAAATTTAACCAAAACACAAGTGTTCTCTCACATTGTCTCTGAAATTTGCACTCTGCTCATTTTCTGAACTGAACTATATCAAACACAGACAAAAATTTACTACCAACAGGCTTCTTGCATGGCAGATTGGGCTGGGAGATCAAAACCTGAAGTGCTCTGGAGACCATTCTTATTTTCTGAGCAGGCAAAATGTTATGTAGCAGCTATTTACTATCCTGTGGTGGAAGAGACTTCATTTTCTCTATGCTGTTAATCCACCAGCACCTTAATGCAGCAATTCAACATTGAAACAGCTCCTGAAAGACCTCCATCCAATTCTGCTAAGCAGGGAAAGGGTTATGGTACTCCCTTTCTAAATGGGAGTTCATTTGAGTTTAAATGTAATTAAAGACATTGGTGACTATTGAAGGTGAGAAACAGCTGTCTGTTCCTACTAAATCTCAGAGAGAACATCTGCTCTTTCTAAAGTAGTCCTAATTTATGCTTAATTCCTTTATTTGAAAAAGAGTTCAAAAGAACTGCAAAACTAAATTCCCTGTTGCTGGTGATCTACTTTATTCAAATGCTCTATAACGGGCCTTTGACATTCCTAATCACTGAACATGCCCTTTTGAGATTCCTAATGAAGACACAAAGTTATTACACCTTGCATTTAAAGATGCTGGCATAATTAGCAGTGGATTTAGCCCCAGCTAAAGCAAGGCTAACAATTGTCTTCTCTGCTATATATTGAGATTATAATTTTTCCATTCTTTGGCTACTGCTGACATAGCAAGCTCCTCTGAGGAATCCATTAACAGCTGCATTTGTAGCATTTGGGACAGTGCTGACACAGGCAGACACTGTTTGCACACCCTGAAATGCTCACTCCAATGCCACTTGGATTTCAGCACAGGCAGGGAGCCCAGCACTCTGCTTCTGCCCCTGTGCCCTCAAAGGCTGCCTTGCACTAAGTCAGTGCCTCTAAGACGTGTGTTGAGGTTTGATCTAAGCTGTGACCCCCAGGCTCTGCACGGTTCAGCCTCAAAACTTCCCAAGAGAAAAACAAGAATTCTGTGAGAACAAAACAAACTGTTTCCCTGAAACAGCGTTTGCCACCATTTTCCCTAAAGGATCACAGATGTCCCTGAGCTCCCAAGAGAGGAGCCAGCTGGGGTATTTGAGCCCCTCCCTTTCCTGCAGGTGGGTTCTGAGATGCCCCAGTGAGGGATCAGCCCTGAGGCCGAGCGCTGCCCCATCTCAGGTGCTGCACAGCTCTGCAGCAGCCAGGGAAACCTGCCAAATACACCTGCCTTGGCTGCTGGGCAGGAGGGACAAGCTCAGCACCTCCTGGTGTGGAGGAGCTACTCTGCTGTCTGCTCACAGGCATTCCCTGTAAATACTCCCTGGGAGACCTCTTGGCTTAGAAGGGGAGGCCATACCTGCGATACTCCCGGTGACATCCAGCAGAGCTTGGCCACTCAGATGACTCCATTGGTGGCTGAACTCTTTCAGCAGTGATACTTTATCTACAAGTGAAACACATGTTTCTGCTCACTTGTCTGAGGTCATAGGAGAAAGGAGAGTGGGGAGGGAAAGGGCATGGCAACCCCATTTTATCAAAGAAAGTAAATTTCTGCTGATTTCTGAATTGTTTTTGACTTTCCTTCCTGCCTACTTGGCAGGGTTTAAAATTCCAAAAGAAAAGCTCTCCTTTCACATTTGCAAATCCAAACTCATCTCCTGTACCAGGAGCTATGTTAAAGCATTTCACATCAGGGACCTCAAGAGGAGTTCAGTCACATGTAAGAAGCAGTGAAAAGGTTTTGCATCCCAGAACAAAAAGGAAGAAGCCCATCCTTGGCACACAGAAAGGCACTGAGTCAGGCAGTTCGGGACTTCACAGAGCAGCTGAGGTGGAGAAAGTGGAAACTGCCCTTGAAGATCTGCCTTCTCAACACTCCATTTTTCAGGCATTTTCAGAGCTGACATAAGTCTATGTGGCAAAGGAATTTAGAGCAGCCCTTGCCCGTGTAGTTCTTTGCTATTGCCATCTTGCCCCACACAAAACAACACATAGAACAAGGCATGGTTGCAGCTGGATTTAGACTTGCTTGTTACAAAGAAATTAACTTGGTGAATCATAAGTTCCCCTTTGAAAAAAGAAGAGAAAGAAGAAAGGTAGAACATAGGCAGCTAATGCCTATAATGTAGAGCCTGCCAGGTGGCTGCTCTGCAGAAGCTCTGATGGGCCAGTGTCCCTGCATGCCAACAGCAAAGCTGTTCATTTGGGAATTCAAATGGGGACCAAGAAAACTGCAAAACCCCTTTCCCTCTGAATTGTAGCAAAGTTGTAGTCCAGGACTTGCTCTTCAGACCTGCAGCACAGAGCCAAGGGCTGCTGGGACTGTTGGGCAATGCTGCTGCACATTCCAGCCTGCTGGGGACTGGTGCATAAGGACTGCACCTGCACAGCTTCTGGTGGCTGCCAGCTGGAGCCTTCCACAGACAACAGCAGCTACCAAGGCACTCAGCGTTCTCTTGTGTGGCAGAGACAGAGGCACAGGAGAGGAGAGTCCGTGCCAGGGCTCAGCCTTACCCAGATGAGCAATGGATTCTTCCAGTGCGCTCACAGCTGCGGCATGAACCCCGGGATCCTTTGAGTTCAGGTTCTTTGTTATTCCCTGCACCAAAGGGATCATCACCGGCTTCAGGGCATCTTCCAGGAGACCGATGATTTCAGCCAGCACGTCCAGCACCTTCTGCTTCACTTTCTTGTGGCTGTCAGATATTCTCAGGACAAAATAATCAAAAATCTGTGAAGAGAACAAGCAACATGAAAGCTGGATTAGAATGTCTTTGTTTGAAGAGTGGATATAGCACTCAGCAATGTAAAAGATGAAAGTGATCCTCTCTCTCAGGTCAGCACTTGCTTGCACAATTTCACTCTTTTCCTGTGGGCCACTCACTGGAATGGTAGCGCAACCTCATGCTGCTTGAAAGATTTTCTTCTGTTTTTAAGAAGTTTGGTTGGGGACAGAGTAGTTCCTATTGTATTTCTCTCCATCTAGAAATCATTAAATCAATTCCATTTGTTAATGCAAAAGGCTACCCTTGCTTTACAAGTATGTAAGCAGATATTTACAATGCCCATTTTTCTATACAGTTGCCTAAAGTACTGAGGACAGCTATGATTTTGGCAAAACTATGGCTGGAGAAGATCTAAGTTGGATGTAGTCTGTCTCAAAACCTGTGTCTGGAGAAGGGCAGGGCTCTGATCAACTCTTCCAGGATCCAGACCATTTCTCAGTTAACTAAGAGGGAGACTTCTGAAATGAAATGTGTTGTACAGCTCTCCTTAGAGCAGGTTCAGTCCCTTGACAGCCACAGCATCAGGCACCATATTCTGGACAAAGGGAAAGAGCAGCTACTGGGAGGAGAAAGGATGGATCTGTCCTTAGCTGTTTTCTTCCTTTCCAAAGAGAACAAAAGGCCCCCCAAGAAGGGTGAGCACTGTCTTTACCAAGAGGAATAGGGACAAGTGGAAAGGAGTTCCAGAGTTGTGCCTGAGCAAGACAAGATGGAGTTTACAGAAAAATTCTTTCAAAAAAACTGGGTTTAAACCAACCCAGCCTAATACTTCTCTTCCCCGTGCAAATCCATCATTTCTCTAGAGAACAACAGCCACGCTTTCAGTGGCTGGATTCCCTTCACTTAACCCAACTAGCAGTAGGAGACAGCAGCAATTACAGCAGCAGAAAATTCTGCCATCATCTGATGAACAGCATCAATGGGCACCTGCCAGACAAATGCAGCTGGACTGAAAAAACGTGTCCTGAAGCCTGAACCTGGTATAAATCTGTCTGGGTAAGAGGGACCAGCCTGTCCCAAACAGCCAGGATGGAGTGTCAAGACTCTCTGAATTAACTTTACTTCTGCAGCCTTAGGAAAGGAGCTAAAGAAAAGGGACAATGAAGACACCCTACATACTTGGACAATGTTAGCGGAGATGAGCTGGGGGCTGGTTTTGCACAGGTCTAGGAGGAGTGCCACTCCTTCCATGCGTGCCTGAAACCCTTGGCTTCCAGGAGATGGTAAAGCTTCTGGAGCGGCTCCGTTTCTTCCACAGCTGCAGGCAGCGTGACCTGGGCTTTGGCACGGTGTACGAGGCGTCCATCAGAGGTAGGTTTCACCCTGGAAAATAAATCCAAATTAGGACCTGTTGGTGACAATGCCTTCAGTTAATTCTGAGCAAAACATCTTGAGGAGCTTTCCTAATGATGTTATTTCAAGCTAGAAAATCATGAGGCTCAGAAGAACAACATGGACCTTGTGACTATCATCATGGGAGACAATCTGCAAGGAACATTCTCCCAGTGCTCACTCAGGAAAACCAAGGATGAGATGCATCTGATCTATCTTCAGATGGCTTCCAATGCACATGAGTTACACTGCTTTGTGGGGAAAGAGAGACACTACTTCCAAGTCTAAATGCCTCTTCATATGGGATGTGTGTGCCTTATTATAAGGAAACTCATCACTCTGGAGAAGTGTCTCTACAACCAGGCATGACAATCTGCAAAAGCAGCTCAGATGCATCTGAACAGATGAACAGAGGCATATCTGAAGGATCCAGAAAATCAGTAACAGAGATAAAACCAGAAGCCAGACATCCCAGAACTATGCTCACATTTTGTTTGCTTCCCTAGAGACTAGATGCACAGCTCAACAACCCCACAGGGAACAATTCTCCTGGATCAACCTGTCTCTTCCACAAGCATGGAAAGATGCTAGAGCCATGCTGCTGAGGCATGTGGTCATGTTCCTGCCACTGCTGAGCATGACAGAGCTAAATAAATCCCCTCTGTTATCAGAGGAGCATAGGTAGCTCTGCCACTAGCATGAAGAGACAGCAAGGACCAAATTCCTGTCTTAAATGCTGATTGCAGCACAGGGGGAAATAAACCAAACACGCTTTCCATCGAGTAACATATACGAAAGACAGGAATATCAAGATAAAAAGTCCACCTTGAGACACCTGTTGACCAAAGCTGCAAAGGAATTGCCTTGCTACTTCCTACTCAAACTTGGTACTGTCTGAAGGTAAGAAAGCCATCATTCACATGGATGAGACCTGCATCTTTGAGGAATGGCACCTTGCTTCTAGTCTGGGACTCCTCATCAAAACACCCATCTGAAAAAGACTCCACTCAGATTAAATAAAAAACCACTCTAGTTCAATTTACTTGTCCCAAGTCAGGCAGCAGAAAAGTGGACCTCTCCTAGCCTCCACAACCCTGCCCTTGCCACTGCACTGGATCATCTGAGCTGCAACCAATGGATGTCTTTTTGTCTCTCCATTTTTTGTGGAAAGCCCTCCAGAGAAGTTGTGTTCAGCATAATGCAGAAGTAGACATTTTTTATCCTAGAGCATTTGTAGGGAAAGGAAACAATCTCTGGCACTGGTCATCTCTGCCAGAAAGATTTGCCTGAGGAGGAGGCATGTGAAGCTTGTCATGGGCTTTGTCACATCTGACAAAAGTGCTCAGTACCGTTTGCTAGAAGGCAATGTGGCCTGGGGCTTCTTGGCGCCATCGTTCCTCTTCTCCACCGGCTCCTTGACAGATGGGCGTTCACCCTTCTGGTTTTCCATCCCCTAGAGAGACATAAAGAAACCCCATCAATCTTTAGGATATAAAACACAAGTTAGAACCAGAATCACTGCGACCAAGGCCTAGGGAAACATTTCCTAACTTAGAGAAATAAACAGACCAGAGATTCAGTGTTGCCAACTCTTTGTTTTCAATAGCCCAAGGCAGGTTATGGGTGCTACCAAACTGAGCAGCAGTCTAAAATCCCAAATTCATTAGTCTTGAGCACAAATGGGAATAATGCAAACTGGTAGGCAATGAGTGGTCTTAAAGGAAGCAGCAGAAAAAGTTGGGCTCTTTGGGGGTTGGCCCATTGTGTTGGAAGTTGATTTGGTTCAACACTCACTCTCCCTGTGCCTGCACAAAGGACCACTCCCTTCTATAATGTTGATAAGAAAAATAAAATCCCCCTCCTAACAAACAAAGGATTTTTCACTGGATGCTGCTGAATTCACCAAGCTTCTTCCAGCTCCACAGGGCTTGACAGCAGGGCGGTATTCCCAAAAGACAGACAGTAATTGTAGTAACTAGGATTGACTTGGACATCTTTTGTATATTTGGAAGTTTTCTTGTACTACTGCTTCCGTGTCTTTTGCAAAACTCTGTTATCTTCAGACTCTGTTATGTTCAATTCTCACTTAATTGCTTTACTGGGGGTAGAGCAGGGAGAACATGGTGGGGGCTTATCTTAAATGTAAACCCATTTTCTCCTCTTTCCCTTTCCTCTTTGTGACCCATATTCAAAGTATTCAAAACCCCACTTATTCCCTAATAATAGCAGTTCCTTTGTGGCCTGCAGATGATCACGCTGAGGATTAACAGCTCATTCCCGGGAGTAAAATGATTCAGCAGAAGAGGAATGAGATAAAGACACATTGGGTATGCTTGATCTCATGTAAGCAGTGGCAATACTTGCACAAAGGAGACATTTCTCCTGTCAAGCACTTACTTTCTTCTTAATTCTTGTCAGAATATCTTCCAGGTCATGCGTGGAAAGAGATTGTTCCAGAAGCATTTTAAATTTTTGATGGCTCAGCAACATCTTCACCATCTCCTGTCCATAATGCCTAAGGAAGGACAGAAGGAAGGGCAGGAGAAAGGAAGACAGGAAGGGAGGGAGGGAGGCAGAAAGGAAGGCAGGCAGGAAGGAAAGAAAAGTGAAGAAAGGAAGAGTGTTAACAGAAGAGGCTGACACCTTAAACTCATCAGGTGCAACCCCTGCATGAGAAGGCATTACCTACTCAGCAAAGAGGGAGATTTACCTCCACTGGACACTGCACAGTGCTGTCAGCTGAACACAAGAGGCAAGAGGAGAATGTGGGGCCATAGAAAAATACCATTTCACTCTGACACTGTGGCTGTTCCCAGGGAATAAGCAAAACACATCTGCTTTGTTGTCAGAGCCTATTAGCAGTGTCTTGCTGCCATTGCACAAAAATTTGCCTTTCTTTAACTGGCAGGGAAGCCAGGACAAAACACCTCCTGCATCCTATTGATTATTCTACACTATATGTATGCACAGGGGTAGCTAGTTTCTCTGGTGTTCTTGACAGCTATTAATGGGAATTTCATCATCAAAGTAAGGGGATTTTGGTGGTTTGGGTTGATTTTGCCACTAGGAAACCACAGTTTTCTTCAAGAAGAAATTTGGAGGTCATTGAGCCACAGATAACAGCATTCTAGAAATCTGCAGAAGGGATTTTAGAAAGAGTGAATACATTGTCTAAAGACCCCTGAAATATTTCTAGGAATGTCTTAAGTTAATGAGAAGCAGATGTTTGGGATCCTTCAGTGATGAATATTAGCCAACACTTCGGCTTTGTGTTTTGCACCTAAGGCCAATCAGAACGGTTGGACTGGCTAATTTGAGCGCTTTTGATCTCAGTAAAGAATCCTTCAAGTCACAGGAAGTTGGCAATGCTCCTTCTTGCTGGCCAGCCTCAGGTTACCCAGTACAGTCATTTCCCCAGGCATTCCAGAGCAGTGGTCACAGCACCAAGTCTGACTGAACTCGAGAAGCATTTGGACAATGCTCTCAGGCACATGGAGTGACTCTTGGGGTGCCCTGCACATGACCAGGAGCTGGACTGGATGACTCTGATAGGTCCCTTCTAACTAGGCATATTATGTGATTCTATGACCTTTATCCACACAGTGAGGTCACTTATTATTTCCTTGAGTTTCCACTCTTTTCTGATTTTACCTTTAAAGCCAAACACAAAACGGTTTTCCTGTTTGAGGAAGTGAAATGAAGATCATTACCTTGTGTCCTGGTGACAGTCCTGAGCAAGCATCCCTGCCACCTGTGCCAGCCTCTCAGCCCTGGCTGTGCCTGCCAGCTTTGTGACTCCCATTTTCTGCATCAGGGACAGGAGGAGTTGGGCCGCACACTTCCGCACCTGGGCGTAGCGGCTCCTGGGAAGGAGAGAGCAAACCCTGGGGCACGGGGAGAAGGAGCAGCAGCAGCACAGGCCTTGGCCAGAGCCTGCTCCCTGTCCTTGCTGGGGGAAGGGGGCCTGGCTTCTCCCTGCAGCTGCCGACACCTGCAGGAAGTTCTGTCCTCAGATAAACACAAAGTTAGCATTGGGCTGCTCTGTGCAATGATCCTGATGATCCTGAAGGGCCCCTTCCAACTGGCCATATTCTACAGTTCTGTGATTCTGAGAACTAATAGGCTGCAGGAGGGCAGAAATAGGTGACAAGAGGAAAGAAATGAGGTTGATCAGAGAATGAAGTCACTGAGTTCCCAGAATGTTGTATTGTGCTTTTTGTTTTATTAGTAGATTTATGGTTTGATTTGTGATTTGGTGGCTTTCCTTGGTGCTGTTTTCCTTTTGACTCCGCCTTTTCCCAGTTATTTCGTCAACTAGTTTCCAGTTTCTATTTCTCCAAATTTTAGCCATTTATTGAAACCGCTTTTCCTCCCTTGGGATGTTATTGGTTCACTGCTGTTATCTCCGCCTAGCATTTTTACTCCCAACTCTCCTGATTTGTTGAAAGTTGCACCTTCCCCTGAGACCTGCCCACACTTAAAAGTCTTTGTTCGCCCCTTGATCGGGGTCCCAGGAGAGGAAAAGGGGAAGTTTACCATCAAATAAAGTTTCCCTGGGACCCGTGTGCGCTGCCTGTGTTTTATATTGCGCCGAAACAATTGACAACTGGGATTCAACAGAGCTCCAGGGGGAGCCTGCCGCCACCCCTCTCTTGTCATCAGCTAGCCGGGAAACGGCACTTTGGTGCTTCCAATGTGGGGCAAGATAAGATCATTTACGAGCTCCTTTTATGACTCTAAGAGGAGCCCATCGGTGAATTTTATGGTTCTATAGACTTTCTCTGCCCTTCCTTCTCACTCAGAAGTGGAGAAAGAAAGCTTGTGGAAGACTTGACTGAGTCAGGGCTTAGCGCAGACAGCAGAAAAAAAGCTGCTGGGCTCCTGCAGCAAGGCAAGGTGTGTGCACTGGGACAAGCACACCAGGGACCCACAGTGGCCGTGCCCTCAGTCTTGGGAACAGGCTTTGGAGCACCGGGAACACCCAAGTCCCTGGAGGCAGCAAGCCGAGAAAGAGAAAGTCCCCAGTCTGTCAGCGATCAGAACATCAGTTTCAGCGCACCCTGATGAGAAGTGGAACTGCTGTGGTGGTCAACCAGCATCACTCATCTGTCAGAAGAGGGCTGGCTGGACGGATATCTCGTCTCCCAGGAAAAATCGGCCAGAGGCCCAGCGCCAGTGGGTGAGCTGTGCCACAGCGGGGGTTTTTATATTTTTTCTTTTTTCTATCCCTGGCGGGTGGAATTTTCTCAAGGGCCCGTGGCCAGGCCCGTGAGGATCTTTATCTCTGGCACGTTTCCCTCTCCCACCTCATCAGAAGGTCCTCCTCTTGTCCTTCTAAGAAGGACAGGAGCAAGACAAAAGACTTTCACAGGTCAGCAGCACACTGGAATTCCCCTGTTCCCTTGTCCCTCAGACTTTCCAAAAAAACCCCTTCCCCTCCCCACCTCCCTGGGAGCTGGCTGGCCGCACTGCTCCGAGCGCCCGGCCGCTCGCTGTCCAGGCCTCAGTGGGGAACTGCAGCGAGTCAGGCCCCCCACCCTGCTCTTTGTCTAAGATGGAGGATGGCCATTCCACCTTAGACATGCTTTCCCCGCTGCCTTCTTTTCCGGTCCTGAATCTCTCCGGCAGCCCATCCTCCCCTGAGGGGGCCACATTCCACGGGGAAGGTGTCAGCCCGTTCCTGCTGAGGGGGAGGCGTGGGTCTGAAGCAATGTCTACTCCTTCTCCCAGTTCCGCCTCTGGGGACGAGGACCCCAACCCGGCCCCTCCCCAGAAACCGCTCTCCTTGAGAGCCCCCCTCCCCTCGGGAGGGGAGCCCTGCGGGGAAGAGGGAGAATTGGAAACCCGATCTGGTAATCGCAGTCTTGCTTTCCCCCACAGGGCAGCGGGCCCGGATCCATCCCCTCACATAACCCTAATCACTTCAGCAGCCAGCAATTGTTTTACAACATCTTCTGTGAAATTCAGATTGAATTAGCATTTAATTTTTATAAAAGACCTTTTAAATAATTTAGGATTTTAAAAAACCCTTGTAAGAAATTTTCAAATTATAGACTTGTGAATTTTAGTGATTGCAAGAAACAATAAGTAAGCAGAGAACCAAAAGAACAATTTAGAAGGTTTTGTTATTTTTATGCAACTTTATATATTTTTAATTATTAAAGTATTTTAATTTTTAACTCTAAGAAGTGCTGCTCAAGTTTCCCTGTCCAGTTTCCTAGTCAAACCTTGCCCAATGTTCCTTTTAATTTTATATTACTATAAATTGGCAAAAGCACAAATTTTAATTCAGTTTATATTTTGACAAAATTGACAAGTTTAAAAATTCAATTATAGAATTATCCTTTAAACCCTGGGTATTGCCTTTTTGCAAAGGGCCCTGCAAAGGCCATACTCACAGTGATGATATTAAAGGGTGAACTTAAAGTTTTTGCTTTAAATTAATTAGAGGTTTTATAACAATTGAGTTTTAATAATAATTAGTTTGTTAATTTGAAAAGTTACTAATGTGATTTGAAAATGCAAAATACCTTTTTAAAGGTTTTTAAACAGTGCTTTTTACAGAAGTAAAAGATTATTCATTTGATTAAATTTATAAAAGTTCAATTACTATACAGGTTTTCAGTTTTGAAGAATTAAATGGTTTTATTTTGAACATATGTTTTTGTATGGTTTTTAAAAAAATGAGTTGTTTGTCATATTTGAAATCATATTGGAAAACTAACCCAGTTGTTCAGTTGCATGTTATAGAAAGAAGAATGTTATAACTACACCAAAGTCTACTATGCTACATTTGATCATGACCATTTTCTGAACTGAATTTCCTTGAAGAGAGAAAACCTTCAAACTTGAGTTTCCCAACAGAAGAACAAGATAACTGAAGTTTTGAAACAGAGAAGATCAGCCAAATTGATGTGAAGAACATCTCACTGCTTTGCTTTGTATTATGAAATAAATTGTAGTTGTATTAATAAAAGAAATGTTAAATTGTTAAAAAAATAGTAACCAGGAGCCAATTGGTTTTTAATCAATTTAATACCATACTTCAAGTTTTAAATCATAAGTTTTGAGTCAAAATGAATAGAAAATTTATATTTATTTAACATGAAATAAATTCGTTTGTTTTACACATTTAACTCCTGGAAACTATGAAACATCTTTCTATGGAACATCCTTTTATGAAATGGTAAGCTTTCTATGAAATGTTAAATTCTTTTTAAGTTTGCCACTTTTGAGTTTTTGTTTGACAATTTAAAACAATTTTTTAATTACCTTTTGAGCCCAATTTTTACCAGCTAATTATTCAAAAATTAAGATATTATTTCGCAGTGAATTGAAGAAATGAATAAAATTATAGTTAAAATGCATAATCAGTGAAAAACAAGACAAGTATAAGCTAAATTAGACATATCCAAAATTATTTGAGTTTTTGAAAAATTTTTAAATTATAATTAGTTTTATTTTACGTTTGTAAAATTTTATGATTTATAACACTAATAACTTTTGTTCTTTTAGATAAACTTTAATGTCCTTTTTGTATTTAAGAACGGGCAGATGTCGTATCATGCTTTTTGGTTTATTAGTAGGTTTATGGTTTGATTTGTGATTTGGTGGTTTTCCTTGGTGCTGTTTTCCTTTTGTCTCCGCCTTTTCCCAGTAATTTTGTCAACTAGTTTCCAGTTTCTATTTCTCCAAATTTTAACCGCTTATTGAAACTGCTTTTCCTCCTTTGGAATGTTATTGGTTCACTGCTGTTATCCCTGCCTAGGATTTTTACTCCCAACTCTCCTGATTTGTTGAAAGTTGTGCCTACCCCTGACCTCCCCCCACATTTAAGTCTTTGTTTGCCCCTTGATCGGGGTCCCAGGAGAGGAAAAGGGGAAGTTTACCATCAAATAAAGTTTCCCTGGGACCCGTGTGCGCTGCCTGAGTTTTATATTGCACCAAAACAATTGACAAGTGGGATTCAACGGAGCTCCAGGGGGAACCTGCCGCCCCCTCTCTTGTCATCAGCCAGCTGGGGAAGCGGCAGTCCTAGGCATGAAGATGCTCAGGATCTTCCACAGATGCTCAGCAGGCAGTAGGATTGTGGCTGGATGTCACTCTGCAAATGCCAGTGGCTCAGCTGAGAGCTCTGGCAGTGACTGACACTGCACTGAGAGGGGCCACAGTCCTGCAAGGGTCTTTCATCAGGAGCAAAGAGCAGCCTGGAGGGTGGGCAATGCTGGATCTGTACCACTGCGTGCTCATCCTTCACCTGAATGTGGAGATGCCCCCAAAGTTGCCATGCATCACTTTTTCTTTTTCTCCTGTTGGGTATATTTTGGAGCAGCTGTTCTACGTGGCTTTTGATGGTGATCCTGTGGGAAGCAGCCATTTGCCTGCTGTGCTATCCTCACAACTAATACAAACTCTTCATTTCCGTTGGTTTTATTTGGGGTTTTTTATCTATTTGTTGGATCAGTTTGCATGGGTTTGTTTGTTTCTTTATTTGTTTGGGTTTTTGTCTGATTTGGTTTGAGTTTTTTGTTTGCTTTTTCATAAATGACTGGTGAAGTTGGCAAAGCCAAACTCAAGACAATGTAAACCAGGATCAACTTTCCAGAAATTACTTTTGGCTGGGTTTAGCTGCATCCCCCAGGCTCAGGATCACTAGTATATTTTCAGGTTTTGCTCTGCGTATCAGCCTGCCCACACTCCACTTAGTGTTTCACAAATGGAGAAGACAATGGACATTGTGCCAAGCTTCCTTTCAAACAGAAAAACCTGGGTCAGCATGACAGAAAAGAAGAAAAATAATAATCACTAGTTAGAACAGAACCAGTGTCCCACCATCTTCCTCTCCACTGTTATTAATTTTGTACATTTAGAGGCAAACCGGGGTCTAAAGCTTGCATCTCTCAGTTCCTGATGCTATTTGCTACCCTGCAGCCTTGACTGGCCCTGATGTGACTGACTGCTGGGCAAGTGGGGTTGGGGATGCTCAGCCTGGAGAGAGGAGACACTGGGAGGCCTCACTGTGGCTCTGCAGGTCTGGAAGGGTCCCGCAGGAAAGAAGGGGACAGAGTGTTCAGCAGGGCCTGTGGTGACAGGACAAGGGGGGATGGCTTTCAACTGCAGCAGGTTGATTGAAGCTGCATCTAAGGAAGCTGCTCTTTTCCACTGGGCGTGGTGGGGCACTGGCCCAGGCTGTGCACAGAGGCTGTGCATGCCCCATCCTTGGCAACAGGGCTCTGAGCAGCACGCTCTGGGGGAAGACTGCTCAGCTGGGAACAAGATGTTGTTCTTCAGGCTCCCTTGCAAGCCCAACCGTTCAGGGACTCCATCATTCCATGGTCTCCACTGTCCACTTCAGATGGAGCCTGGGAACTGTGATGTCACAGCCCACGCTCCAGCTGGAACGTCCAGCGCCCAGCAAAGGGCACAACACAACCCTTGGCCGCTGTGCTGACACGCTCTGCACCTTGCTCCTGCCCTCGCCTTTCACTCTTCTTATCCCCCCGATACCCCGATCATTCCTGACAGCTCCTGAGTGCCTGGATTTCATCATCCAGCCCTGCAGGATGCTCCCATTTGTTCTGAGGAAGGTCTGGTGCCATTCCATGGAGGTGGACACCCCCCAGCTGCCCGGGTGGGCTGGAGCTCTGTGGGCATGGAGTGGGACAGGGACCCCACTCTGAGGTTTTGCTGCCTCTGCAGGCTGTCCCAGACAGAGAGGAGGACATGGAGGTAGATACGAAGATTGATATGGAGGAGGACATGGAAATAGACGGAGAAGACTCTGGAGAGGAAGAGATGGATGTGGATGAGGAAGAAGAGATGGATGTGGATGTGGAAGAGTCCATTGAGGACATGGATATTGATTAAAAAGGTGAGGAAGAGGCCATGATCTTGGCATGAAGAGCAATGCCAGCAGCAGGACAGGCAGAGTGGGTCTCCTGTTGCCAGGCTGGGGCTGGGCTGGGTGCTCCCTGCTCAGGGACATTGTAGCCAGGGCACTGGATTCTGGTGGCCATCCACAGCCTGTCCTGTGCCTGCTTTGCTCCACACAGGCTCCATGCCAGACCCAGCCAGGCTCAGTTCTGGTAGCAGAGTCCAGCTGCTGGGCCAGCATGTGCCAGCCTGGGGGCACATGGAAGAGCCCCTCTGTGCCTGACTGGAGTGACCGTGGCATTTGCTTTTCTTCCAGGACCGATGGACATCATGGACAGAGATGCCACCCTTTTGTACATACCTTTTACATGTTGTTGTTGTCTTATAGGTTTTAGGGCTTTTTGTCTTCTGTAAATATGTTTCATCTATTTTTGTTAGATAGGTTCTTATGTATATATGTTCTATTGATTGTTGTTGTTGCAAATATTCTTACAATGTAAATGTGTTCTGTATTTTTGCTGCTGTTTTTCTGTAATAAACAAATTTTATTTTTCACACCCCAGTTCTCCTTGCATTTGCTTCAGGCACAGGCAGCATTTTGCAAAATTGTAGTTTCCACTTGCTCCAGGTTCCCAGGGCTGGAGGTCCCTGGCACAGCCACGCCAGGAGTGGGGGTCCCTGTGCACAGAGGGGTCCCACTGACAGAGGTGAGCCTCTCCTTGCAGTTGCTCTGGACACACTTGGGAGCTGTAGGGGCAAAGCCCAGCGTGCCCTGGCCCATGGATCCCATGTTGGAGCAGGGCTGAGCCTGTGTGCTCCTGCAGAGCCTCAGCCATGGCTCTTCCCTGGGCAGCCCCAGGGCTAAGGAGGGTGCACTGGGCTGTGGGCAAGCCCTGCTCCTGGGCACCCTGAGGGGCTGGAGCCAGCCTGGAGGGAGCCTCAGCCCTACATGGACCAAGATTTCCTTTGGAAAACCCCCTCTGTCCACAGACTCTGCTGAGCACAAGAATTGATCCTCCTAGTTAAAGGTGTGACGTTCATTGGCACAAATGTGTCCCTTGCACTTTCTAGCACAGCAAATGTCAGTGCTTGTAATCCCTGTTCTGCACACTCTGCTCAGGCAGCAAAACATCTGAAGCTGAGGGAACATCTTGAATTAGCACCAACCTGCAGAGAGCTACAGGGGGAGAACCTACCCCCAAGCACCCAGAGAAATACTTGACACTGATAGTCTGGGGCAGAGCTGACACTAAAGTATTTTAATGCCAAGAGAGAGGAATTTTTATTGCTGAATTCATTCTCCAAGAACAAGAATGGGAGCTTTTGCTCTCCTCACCTGCCACAGATGTGTATTGCCAAGGTTTGCTTCTGACTTATGACTGATTTTGATGAATCTGTTCAGAACTCTGATGCTGTTCCTGGCTAAGGTGCAGAGATGATATTTCAGAGCCAGTTGAGCTCAGCACATCTTGTGCAATGCAGAATTTCCAGAGCCAGACATTCAGGCCATGCAAACTGATACGTTTTCATCTCTGTGCAAAGATCAGTATTAGGACATCAATGATGTACCACACACTTCTCAGAGCTGTCCCTTTCATCCAGCTCTCCCCAGTCACTTCACAGACTTCAGTCCAAGCAGTTTCTGATAGAGCTCAGTAGCACGTGGGATTTAATCCTGGTTTTTCTTCATCTTCTCCAGAGCTACCTCCAGACACGGTGTGTGGGCACTGTCTGACAGCAGCATTAATGTGTCACCTCCCTGACACTGAGGTTCATGTCACTACTTTTCATCAAAAGCAGCAAATCAATGATTCCCACTGGGTCCCACACAGCTCTGTGGGGAGTTTGTGTGGCTGCAGTTCCAGCACCAGCCCTGGTGCTCAGAATTTCAGGAGAAGATACAGAAGGAATCAGCTATTCATAGAGAACAACATGAGTTTGCAGGGCCCAGATCCCCACAACTCTGCAGACTCTGGTAAGCCAGACTCTGCATTTACATTTTGGCCTCTGTGCCTTACTTTTCCTCTCACTAAAGTCCTGCCAGTTTCCCTCACACTCAGATTCCCAAGATAATTCAAAGCAGCTTTAGGAGCAGGGATAGATGATGGGAACTGTCCCAAGGCTTGACAAAATTTCTCCTCTCAGGCCTGACAATTCCAGCCAAGGAGAGAGGAAAAGCCTGCATGAAAGAGGTGTGAAATCAAAGCAGTAATCAAATTGAGGTATAATGAGAGCAGCTGAAGAGGTTTTCAATGTTCAGAACAAGATTAGCAGCTCCAGGCACAGGAGGGATGTGACATTTTCCCCACTGTAACAACTCTGTGATGCAAATTGCATCTCAAATCCTCCTCCCCAGCTCTGGGACCTGTTCAGCCACAAACGTGGTGCTGAAGTTTTAAAGCAAAGTGGAAGCTGGTCAGAGAGCTGGTTTGCAAATAAAAATCACAGAGGGCAGTTTGGAAGCACCAGCTGGAGCACAGAGTGGCAGAGCCTGGCCCCGAGGTGCAGCACAGCCAAACATGCCTGAAACTCTAAGAAATTAAAGAACTTGCCACTTGTTTTCCCTCAGGAGCTACAGAAGGTGCTTTATGGAATCCCTGCCTCCTTCACACTGTATCAGCATGCAGGAGAGTGCAGGGATGAAGATTACAGCACCTTCTGCTGCTGCTTCCATCTCCTGACTCAAATCTCACCAAAATCTGTCACTATTGGGCCTTCCCAAAGTCTCAGATTCACTTGGTCCTTGCAGGATTTCGGTTCTGAGGAGCATGAAGGGAGATAAAGGCACTTGCAGACACCAGAGATGCAATTGGTGCCTGAGGTGCATTTCACTGCCCAGGTTAGTGCCTCTAGAACCATCAAAACAGCCCCTTTGACAGCACCAAGCCAAGAGCAGAACACCAGGGCCTGCACATGGCTGGAAATGCCATTGTTTAATATTCCTCTCCCAGTCTCTCGTTTCATGGTGCCATTACAGGGGTTAATCCCATCACTCAGCAGCAATTCTTGGCAATCAGCTTCAGATGGATTTTTAGTGCTGAGCAAATAAGAGGCAATTTTACTTTGTCTCCAATGAATGAAATTTCACCTAAATCAGACAAACTCTGTGTTCTGAGGCTGGTCAGGCACTAACCACTGCCAGGTCCCCAAGACTGGATGTCAAACTGCTCTGATATTGAAAAGTTAAATTTATTTATCTTTGTGTACAAGGTTATTCTTTTTCAAAGCAATTGGGTCCATAGAATTGTATTTCCAAGCACTAAACTCAGACCAGCCACAAAGAGCACAAGAGACAAGAAAAGGAATAAAGATTTCTAAGGAGATGGAAATTGAATGCTGAGGTTTTCCCATTATAGAGTTCCATAAATTATCACCTGCCAGCTCCTTGCCTTCACTTGTGTGGCCACCACTGAATACACTCACAGATAAGAAAATGTTTGTCCTCCTGAAAACTGGGACCAGAAGTAGAAAAAGGCTCAGATATCTGAATTAAAAGGCAACATAATGAAAATAGCTTCCTCATAATAGGAAGATATGATGGACAGCAGGAATGACTGAAGCCAGCAGAGATAAGTCCATGAACTAGTCATGCTACAAAGATTTCTGACAAAACCTCCAATAACCCAAAAGCAATGTTTTGTCGGGCACAGCTGATAGGAAGCCTGTGCATTTAATTCAGTCATTGACAGCAAATGGAGATCAGCTTGAAGCTCCTTTGGTCCACTTCTACTTAATTTTTTTCACCCAGAAAATGAAATTACATCTACTCTTTGGGAAGAAATTACTGCTTTGAGTGGTTCAAGGCAAAGAGTTTCTTTCCATACCCACTTGTAATCAGTCACCAAGAGAAATATTTTCTAAAAAGGTCTCTTCAAAATTTTGGAGTGACTTTCAACATAAATAACTTGGTTATTTTGCTCAAAATGATAAGGGAATTGAATTGGGCTCCCTCAGCTTTCAAAGAAGTGTTTCTTCCTAGTTCTTCACAAAGACGAACAAAACACTTTGTTGCAGCAAACTGAAGGGAGGAAGAGGTTCCTTTCCCCCTGAGCTGCACAATAGGAGACAATTTTGTTGCCAAGAGGCAACAAATACCAGCCAATTTCCAGGTTTTTTTGTGTAAGGGAAAAGCTCTGAGGATCACAGCTGTGGGAGACACAGAGAGGGAGGAGCAGGGATCTGCTGGGGGTTTTTGGGCTGGGGGACAGATGAAAGACATGTTCAAGCAAAACCTGTGAGAGCTCAAGACTCCATCCCTCAGAGGAGAAACTCACTTTGACCCAAATGCCATTCAAATCCAACAAACATTGAGGCATTTCCCGAAACTCTGCTGGGCCATCAGGTACCCCCAAATCACTCTGTGGGACCAGGGCAGCAGGGCCCTGGCACAGGACAGAGATGCTCCCCTGGGAAGCTGCCTGCATTGCCCGTGGGACTCAAGATCTACTTCTGAAGACCCCAACATCCAAAAAACTCCACACTAAAAGCCTTTAATTTGGGGTTTCACTTCTCCACTTGTCTATTGTCACTAGGCAGCTGCTCCAGTTCAACACCCTTCTGATGGGTACAAATGTTCTCCTAATTTCCAGCCTAAACAGGAAGTTACTTCCATTCATTCTTCTGTAAGTAGTGGGAGCTTGTACCTGATTTGCTCTTCCTCTCCTAGTGTGCATTTGTGCAGATAAAATGCCTAAGCCAGGAGCATTTCCTTGTTTAAATACTGTCATTTATTCCATTCCCATATAGTTGCACGGATTTAGCACTGGCTCCACACTCAGAATGTTGACAGCACAAAGTCCAGTTCTCACACCAACTCCTCCAAGTTTTGGACCAATTCTGCAAAGAAGGAAATACAGCAAAGAAATTCCAAACAGGAGCCCTAATAAAGATAATAAAATGCCACATGCCTATGTTTGCTGCAGGGAAGAACAGCGCTATTTATTAAATCATTACAAACAATTAAAGCAGCAGAGGGGAGGAAGACAGTGCTATTGTTGGCAGCTCCCCAGTCCTCTGCCCCTGGCATGAATTTCATAAAGCACAAATCTCCCAGCAGAAATCCCTCAGCAATTGATTTCCTCCTCGTGGAACACAGCAGGCACACACCCTGGCTTTCCTGGCCAGAAAAGGAGAATTTGCCTCGTTGTTTTTCCCAGGCATGCAGCTGTGATGTCAAATCCCCCTCCCTGCCCTGCCAGGAGATTCCTCAAGTGACAAGTTTCTGTAGGGTGACAACCCTCTGGAGAGGCACAGAGAGCTTTGTGTCAGTGTAAGGCACCCCCACAAGGGCAGATCCCTCATTCAGGCTCCATCTTTGTTCACAAGCAGTTCCCAGCAGAAAATTCGCAGTGATTGCATTTCCCCAGAACAGGTAATTTCGAGCACATTTTTCTCTTGAGCTGTTCTGCCTTTCACAAAAGCAGCGTGCCAGGGATTGCTTTGGAGCATCAGGAAACATAGCAACACCCAACAGCCAAGACCATCCAAAGCCACTTATCAGCACATCTCCTGGACTCACTTGAATGCCCGGGAGAGTCTGAAAAGCCAACTGTTTTCCAAGAAACTTGTTGTTTGTTGTGTAATTGAAAGGTAAATGACAGGGACAACCAGCCCCACACAGGTGCCTCAGGCAGGGGAAGGAGCAGGAGGGATCCATCCCTAACTGGCAGAGGTGCAGCTCAAGTGATGCTCACTCACTATTTGGGTTGCTTTTTGTTGCTTTTACATTAACAACGCATCTCCACACCACAACTGTTCTCCCTCCCTGCAGCCACATGGAAAAAATTCAGTGGTCTCTCACCTCTTTCTGTCCTCTCTCTGCCTCAAATAAATTTTTCCCTGATACAACCAGCAAAACAGGGTTTGTTTTCATGCTGGAAATAAGTCCACAAACTCTTGACTGATTTCAATAAGGAGAACATCACTACAAACCACCCATTACTCAGATGCCCCAAGGCAGCAAGTGAGGGAAATTTGACAACAGAGGTGGCAACACCAGCCGTGGGTAACAGCATCACATTCTGCCTCTCTCACGGATGCTTTTCTTTCCAGTCCAGAAAATTCCCTGTCCTTTTTAGGGCTGTAGAAGGCTGCTGTCTGCCCCACAAAATGAGGAGCAAACCAAGCAGCAATGCTGCAGAACATCTCTGTTCCTATGATATTATTCTGCTGAACCCATAAATTTGCAGAAGAATGGGCACTGCCAACTCCTGATTGCAGAGGAGGGAGTTCGTCACATTCTCCTTGTAAATTAGGATTTATCAGAGATGGAGAATTGATTGCCAAGTAACCTGCAGACACAAAACTGCTCTGCAGTTTTCTAGGACTCATTGAGCAGTACAAAAAGGTTGTTGATGCAGTTGGGGAGTGTTTCTGTACAGGATGTGCACCTCCTGACATCCCAGGCAGGGAAAAATTTACTTAACATTTGCAAGGAGAAAGCAATTCTTATTAAAAAAAAAAAAAAAAAAGGAAAAAAATAAATAGAAAATCAACTTCATGGCAAAGAGCCTCAGTAAGAGTTTGCAGAATTTGGTGAAAACAGGTCATTTACAAGGAAATAATATTCATCTGCCTTCAAGTGGAGTTGTGAAGCAGGTGGAGATGGAGATGTCTCAGGCACTGAGTGTGCTCCTTATGGACAAAATGACACTGATATTATCAAGTATCAGAAGTGAAAAACTTCAGTGATAACTCAGCCCTCCAACACAAAACACCTTCTCCCACGCAGTCAGCACTTGTCTGAAATCATTCCCCTTGGCAGGAGGCCCTGCATGGCCTGGCTGCAGCCATCGCGCTGCTCCTACTCCCTCCCAGCATGATCCCAGTATGGTCCCAGTACAGACCAGTCACTCCTACTCCTGGCATCCCCTCTCTGCATTCCGCCCTGTCCCGGCTCCATCTCCGCTCCTCCCGCGGGCTGCGAGGGCTTCGGAAATGGGGGAGGAGGAGGGAGGGAGGAAGAGGTTGAGCGGGAGAGAGGGAACCACGCCGCTCCGGCGCTTCCTGAACCCGCAGCGCCCTCCTGCCAGGGAGCTGTGCAGAGCCACAAGGTCCCCCCGAGCCTCCTCCTCTCCAGGCTGAGCCCCTTTCCCAGCTCGCTCAGCCCCTCCGGCTGTTCCAGCCGGGACAGAACACCAGTGCTACACAGAGAGCAAGGGACAGACCTGACAGAGGTGCCTCTAGCACCACATTTTAGGCTTTCGCTAATACTTACAGAAAGACTCTTCAGAAAGTTATGGCAGTAGTTCAATTGAGAATCTCCTTTGAAAATCACTGCGGCCCTGCCCTGGCCCGGCCCCGGGCCGGAACCCGGCCCAGCCCCGGCCCGAACCCGCCCGGCCCCGCCCAAACCCGCCCGGCCCCGCCTGAACCCGGCCCGGCCCCGCCGGAACCCGGCCCGGCCCCGAGGTTCGGGCGCCGCGGTTGCCTGGTAACCGCGCGGGCGGCAGCGTCTGTGACAGCGGCGCGGCCTCAGTTGCCCGAGAACGCGGCCCTGGCTGGGTGTGCGCAGCCTGGGCTCGTACAGGCAGCTACACTGGGCGATTCGCCGAGTGAATTGTTCACGGAGCATTGGTCTCTGCGAGTGAGTCCTTTGAATTTGCGGAGCATTGTGCCCCGCTGAGAATTCCTGAACGTGCAGAGCATTGGCCTCTGCAAACAACATCCTGCACGTGCAGAGCATTGGCCTCTGCTAGGAGTCCTCAGTTCGCGGAGCATTGGTCTCTGCAGAGGATTCCTCAACGTGCAGAGCATTGGCCTCTGGAAAAGATCGTGAATTTCCTTTGAAGGTAAAGATTGACTAAAGTTGAACTGTTTGGTTTTGTCTCATGTGCACTCTGAGAGAGAAGGCCAAAGGGAAATACAGGATGGGATAATGCCAGTCTTCTGCTGCAGCAGTTCAGTGGCATGCACAGCTGAGTGGATGAACAATAGTTCGTCTACTGATTGTGCTTTTTTTTTGCACTGAAGAAATGCAACATTTTCTAAATGTACTCATCTATACTTTTTTTTCCCTATAGTGATTGCTTAAACTGCTTCAAGGTGAATGAGTTCTGTTCAAGTTTCCGTGGGTTGTTATCATCTGGTTATTAAAATTATTAGGGAGAGGCCTCTGAATTGAGGTGCAAATGAGGCAATTTGCCAAAGTCAGTAGTCTGGATTTTATGGAACAGTAAATGTGAGGAAGAGAGAGAAGGGAATAGAAAAAGGCGGGGGGGGGGGGTGAAGGGGGTGGAGATGGGGTTGGGAAGAGGGGGAAGAAAGAGAATGACAGAGACAGATGAAGTAAAAAATATCACCATTCCATGGATCCCATTGGCATACCATAAAATCCTCTTCTGGTCTTCTCTGTGGTGAGGTATTGCAAAATGTAAGATTCCAATGGATTAATGCAGATTTGGGCAAGGTGGGACCTCCCAGGTACCTCCCTGGGGTGGGGCAAGTTTGACTGTCTATTGCTACTTTCAAGTAATATAAAATCTTCAGCACCAGTATATCCTTTGAGTCTGCCATGAATTGGGTTGTGGATTTTCAGATCTGTTGTGTTACTTTGCATGCCCTGCAAAATCATCTGGTGCAAGGGCTCAGGAATGGCTCTGGGGGCACTTTGGGGGTCTTTGATGGACTATGACACCCCCTGCAGCGTCTGTGATGGGAATGTCCCCTGGATGTGGCCTTCTGGGGGTGGGGGGTTTTAGAGCTGAGCCAGTTTGTGTGAGGGAGGATGGGTGTCCACTGGCCCTTACCAGAGGTTGCACCACAGTCCCAAAATTCCCTCCTGAGCCTCTGTTGATGGGAGGTTTGTGTGCAAACCTGGCCTCAGCAGAGGAGTCTGTGACTATGACTTGCCCAGCCTGAAGGCAGATAGAACTGATTTTCAGGACAGCTGCTGGCTTTGGCTTTGTTGTGGATCTATTTTTCTCCCTTGGCCTTGTTCACTTCTCTGGAGACCTGAGCTAATGGGACAATAGTGTCACCTTTATCTTGTCTCAAGTTCCCTTGTGGGGCTGAACTCGCAGTCCCAAGTTCCAGTCAGGAGGCATTTTCAGGGAAGGGTGGGCTTGGGTGCTCTCAGCTTCTTTATAGAGTTTTGTCACAGTGGGCAAAACGTCCTTTATAGCAATATTTAAGCCATGAGCCATAACATTGCAGTCTCTCCCAAGTCCAGTGAGGAGCAGCTGAGAGAGCAGGGGGTGTTTAGCCTAAAGAAGAGGAGGCCCACTCAAGCTGATTTTAAGTAATATTTAAGCTACAGCTTTGTCTGCTCTAAGCATTATTAATGTTCAGCTTTTTAGCTCCAGGTTTCAGCAAGATCCATTTTTGAATTGCACAAGGGAGCCATCTAGTCCAAATAAAGTCCAGCTAGAGGCCTAACAATACTAGCTACTTATGCCAAACAAGCACTTAGCTACTTTCAAATGATATAAAATGTTTAGCAGCATATATGCGTTGAGTCTGCCATGAATTGGGTTCTGGATTTTCAGAGTTCCATTGTTGCTCCTTCCAGTTTTGCTGAGGCCTTGTCGTTCCTCTGTGACATCCTCCCTTCAGAATGGCTTCTGGATTCCCAAAAAAGACACCAACACCTCGTCTTTTGCTGAGGGAAAGACTGCAGCCTAACACTGTGAGTAGCCACTGGGGCTGTGCTCAGGCTGGCAAGTGCCCTGGTGTCCCTGGTGTCCCTGCCCCTGTTGTCCAGCAGTGCTGGGAAGCTGCAGAGCCCCTGCCCAGCTCTTTGTGCTGTGCTGCTGTTGGTGGGGGCTGTCCTGGTGCAGGAGGGAACACTGTGTGATGTTTCAGGGACAGCCCAGCGCCTTGCCTGGCTGTGCCACGGGAGCCAAGTGAAAGCAATGTGCAGCTGAAGCCCTCAGCATGTGCTTCTGTGCCTGCCCTTTGCCACAGGAAATCCTTCTGTCAGGCTGGGCACTGCCCTGTGCTGCTGTGACCAACCTGCCCTTGGGCACCTGGGCATGTGGGGGGAGAGCTCAAACTGTGCCCAAAGCCTTGAGAGCCACGGCTGGTCCCAGCCAGAAGAGCTCCCAAAGCAGCTGTTCTCTCTCAGCTCCTGGGTGGGCACAGCTCCAGCCCTGCAGGCAGCACTGCAGTCAGGGCCACCAAGGTCCCTTGCTGTCTGGAGCTCACTTGGCTGAAGGTGCCCCAGTGCTGAGGCTCTGCCAAGGAGATGCCTCTGTTTTCTTCTCTGGAGGGCTCTGTCAGCCCAGACAGAGGAAACAAATGCTCATTAACAGAGAGAGCTAAAACTTGGACACATTCCTGTGCACCTCCCTCTTGGTACATCTTTTCTTTCTTTCTTCTCTTGGACTCAGCCAGCAGTGCTGTCTCCTGCTGTGAGTTGTGAGTGTTGTGCAGGGATGGAGTTGGGGCAGTTCTGAGAGCTCCTCCCCACTCTCTGAAAAGGTCACTGTTCCAATCCAATGAAATGTAAGAGGAAACAAATGGCCAAAGAGCAGAAATCCCCAAACATGTCACATCAGATCACAGAGAGACTAATGGGCCACAGCCATGTTGTTGGAGTATGTGTATTGCACCCTGTATTATTTATTCTAGCTATTGCATTTCAGCAAGTAACTTCCAGGGCTTCCAGAACTATCCTAGTGGCTGTGATCACAAATTATTTGCCAGTGCCACTTGCTCAAGAAATGCCTTTCTGAACAAGCACATCTCTGAGCTTCTTGCTGATATTGTTTTTTTTTTATTTGTTTTGCCTTTCAGCTGCTTCCCTCTAAGTTCCAGCAGGAGAAGTTTGCCAAGATGAAGAAGAAGGAGGCCAGCACTGGGGGGAGTATTCTGCCCAGAATTGGCCCATGGCTAGACCTGAGCAAGACTGGTCCAAAGGTAGCCTTTTCCTGCTCTTTTCCTTTCTGCTTGATGGCAAGTTTGAAGAGGGTGTGTGCTTGTGACAGGCTTGCCTCCAGCAAAACACCTCCGTGTCCAGGTGCTGTTGTCATTGCAAGCTGCTGGCAGTGGTGGACTGGGAGTCCTGATGTGCCCTGAGGCAACACAAATAACCTCTGCTGCAGCTGCTGGGCTGTGCTGGAGTGTGGCTGCCATTGCTAAAACAATGGGGGAAGGCTGGGGACACAAAGGCACAACATTGCCATGTGCCATTCCCCTGCTGAAGGAGCCACCTCTTGCTTTGGTGTGGTCACCATCAAACGCTCGGGGTCACAGGATTCCCTCCACAGTGGCAGCGTTGGCCTTGGAAGGCCGAGGACCTGCAGGAATTCCTTCAGATTTAGCAAAACCAACTGCATTCCTGCTTTGGGTTGGAACAATGTGTTGGACCCTGGTGGGGTGTTAGATTTTGCAGGCTGCCAGATGTGCAGGGGACTCGGCCTGGGCAGAGGGGTGTGGATGGATGTGCTTTCTGTGGATCAGTGCCTACTTAGAGGTGTGTTTCAAGCTGCTTTTATGGCAGGACTGGCTCAGTAGAAAGCACAGTCCAAAAGGGTAGGTGACCAAGGTGGGCTGTTGTTATGAATGAGGTCCTATATGTCTAATTTAATAAACCACAAAATTAGAATTTAGCAGCAATTTTAATTGAGCAGCAATTTTATATAAAATTATGTAATCAAATGTAATCAAATAGATACAAAATAATTTGGCAGTGGTTAGGATAAAGCACAAGCAAAACTGATTGGGGTACAATCAGGGTATGGGGGGGTTTCTCACCCTGCCTCCCGTACAAAAGAGAAAAGAACCCAAACACAACTTATATACTGTATGCTAATACATGTTCATCAACAATTTTATGTAAATCTCCTCCTATTTTCAATTCTTGAAATCTATATCATTGTACTGCACAGTGCATGCTCAGCTTGTTTCCAAGGGGTCTTTTGGCTTTTCACTGGTTGCTTCCGACGAAGGCTTCTCCTCATCGTCACTGTCCTTTGAACAACCCCACAGGCTGCACATGCGTCCCAGGTCTTGTGTTATAGAAGCCAGCATTATATTCCAAAAATAAGCTATATTATTTCATAAACACCTAGAATCATCCTAATTTTGTCCATTTCAAGGCCAATTCTTTAATTATCTCGAAGCCTATTCCGTTTTGGGATTTTACTTATCTCACACTACATCCTGTCTCCTATTTTCTCATGAACATCTGAAAACATCTGTTTTGTGACACTAATTACATATCCTTTTCCTCTAGGACTTTTTAACATATATTTTCTAAAATATCGATATAGTTCCAATTGTTAGCACGAATCCCATTCATTTATCACACTGTTGAGCAGTGAATTGGCAGCAAGAGACATTGAACACACTGGTTAAGGATTGCCTTGGAGAGGGGCGTTGGGAACACCTCAGGGAAGGGCACAAGTGGGGGACAGTGTGCTGCAGGCACTCCCTTCAGCAGGCTGTGTCTGCCCTGGAGTCACACAGGAGAGCTGCTGGTGTCTCTGCAGTGACAGCAGTGTGGCTGCAGAAGGGGAGAATTTTCTCCAAGTAATGTCTCTGCTCCAGAAGCATTTGCTGCTGTTGTGTCATTCCAGACATGCCTCTACAATGGTATCAAGTAAGGTAGCAATAATGACAAGAAAGCACCTATTTAAAGCTCATGGAAAAAGGAGATACCAACTCTACTTTTACCCAAGTTGCTGAGAAAATAACTGAACCTTATCCTCATTCAGCATTCACTTCATTTGTCTTTTTCCTAACTTCTGTGTTACTTTATTTTTGCCTTTACCTCTGTTAGAAATGCACTCACTTTTAAATACAATGAAAGGGGACAAAATCATTGAAGCAAAAGGAAACTGTTTACTAGTAAGGACTCAGCTGAGCTGGGCGTGTCTCCCTCCCCCTGGAGATGAACAAACACACCCTCTGAGAAAATGGCAATCTTTCTATCCCCTTTATACCCGGTGAGGGCTGTTCTGTCCCCTTTCCCTTTGGATGGGTACTTGGGAACTTCCATTCCCTCCAAACGCCAGTTTTTCTGTCCCCTCCCCTCTCACCCTGCTTCCTTTTGGTCAGGTCTTCAACCCTGTTCCTCTCACAGCAACACCCAAGAAACCAACCTGAACAAATCCAAACCCCAAACAACACAGAGAATCAACAACTTTCATTCTTTAACTTGATAACCTTTTGGCTTCAGCCAAATATCACCTCATCTCTCACACCTCCTCTGCTACTGGTGCCTAAGTTCTAGATCAAAAAAGGTATTTGCAGTTGTGTGGGCCTTGGTTTCCCTGTGTCAGAGTGAAGGACATCGCAAAATCGTTTCCCATGGAGTCTGATGTAAATGTATGGGTTTTACTTACTCCATGAGTGCTCAGGCAGTGCCCCAGAGCTCTGTGACCGCATGGGCACAGGGCTGTGCTTAAGGTAAGTGCTGCCTGGCATTGTGGAGAATGAAAGCTGGAGAAATACATGTCAAAAGAGCAGCTTGGCTCAAGCCTGCTCTGTGTGGCCAGCAGCTCTCCATCAGCTCCGAGCAGAGGTGGGTGAGCCACTCTTTGCCCAGTGTGGGCTGGGCAGATGTGCTCCCCCCAGAGTCTGCACTTCACTGGGGTCAGTGTAAGATTGTCCTTCATGAGCCTTCCTCCCAGCAGCTGAAGCTGTCCCTGCTCTCTCTCGCCTCTCCAGCTGCCGTCAGCTCCCCCAAAGCAGAACTTGGTGCAGATTTCCCCACCAGAGGTGATATTTCAGAACTTCAACACTCATGATGTCTCTGAAATGACAGTGTCTCTCATGAATGTGGACAAGGTAAGTGCTGGGATATGGAGCTTTATCGGTTTCTCTGGGTCGGGATTGAAGGCACTCGAGATGGTAGTTCACGTTCAGACTCAGGTGTTTATTATTTCTTATCAGTAAAACAGTCTCACAACCATGAGTTCGGCAGCTTGTCATTAGCAAGGCACAAAATGGCTAACAATCTCTTGTTACAAAGTCTTTTAAGACTAAGCTATCCAATTCAGAAAGGACACCTGGATTATTTTCCCTTTTAAGCCAATAACTGATCCCTGGAAGCATGCAATGCGGACTTTTCTGCCCAATTACACAATGCCACCCAAACCCATGAAGAAGAAGGAAGAAGATGCATGAAGAAGAAATTCAGGATGACGCTCTGTGCCCTCCATCTTGCTTCTATCCACAGAAATCCCAAAACCTAAATTTCTCAGCAAGTGATACACCTACACTACTCTCTCTAATCTATTTCACGCTTTTGTGGATTCTAGCCTATATTGATGTCTAGGAAAGTTTCTCCATAAATGAGGGTCAAAGTCAGTGCTCCCCTGGGGGTCAGGACAGCCCAGAGCAGACAGAGAAATATTCCCAGTGCCCTGGCCTAGGTTTCTACAGAGCTTTAACACTGTGCTGGAAGAGGAGAGAGCTGTAATTCCCGAAGTGTACAGCAAAGCAGGGTATCTGCTGCAGCACGTCCAGAAGAAAATGTCTCAGCACCTTTGTTCTGCAAGATGGTGGAAAGCTTCCTGTGCTGGGAATTCTCCCCTGACTTTGGCCATGTGTTGACGGTATCTGTCCCAAAGGAGGTGCCTTCTCTTGAAAGCTCTGGATTGGTAGGAGTGTTGAGGCCTGTACAGTTCTTATCTGCTCTCGTGCTTTGCCTTGAGTGTTTACCACATCCTGTGTCTCCTTGGTTAATCTTGGCTCCTCTGCCTCTCTCAGCCTGTTGGGCTCCCTTTGTGCAGCTCACAGTCAAAGCTCAGGGGCTGAGTCTTCTGCACTTTATGCTGGAATAACTTTTCATTAATGGCATTGGCACTGCAGGAGGTGTGTTCTGAAGCAGCCCTGGAATCAGAGTGACGTAGCAGAAGCAGAGGGAGCCCTTTAGGTGCCACTTGAGGCTCCTGCTAAGCTTCATCCAGCTCTGCTCAGCTTTTCCAAAAGCAACACTGTGCTCTGCTTTCCCTTTGGAGAACCACAGCACATCCAAAGCCATGTGCTCCTGGAGGTTTTCACCTTCACTTGTAGAAATCGTGGTTGTTTTGCAGTTTGCCAAGAGAGCTTTGAGGGGAAAAGTTGAAAAATGTCAGCAGTTGTGTTCCGCTGTAAAGAGGAAAACGGAGACCATTGGAATTTCAGTCAGGGAAAACATTTTCTAAAAAGAGGCTTGTGCCAAGAGTGGGCTGGTGAGAAGAGACAGGAGGGAGTCAAAGTCATCTGGTTTAGACTTGTTGAGAGCATTTTGGTGCTCATTGGTTGGTGATATCTGTGTGCTAGAAAATGCTTGTTTGCTGTGTCTGTGTATCCCAGAGGGCAGAACCTGGCATGATGGCTGCAGGCAGGAATGCCCAGCAGCCCAGCTTGCCTGCACAGGCAGCAAGAATCCCTGGAGAGCCAAAATTGCCTTTCAGTATTGGAACCACACTGCTGGTCCTGTTTCTCCAGGCAGAAAATGCCTTTGAAGCCCATAGTGATAGGCACAGCCTGTCTGTGTTTCTGTCACTTTTGACAAGCTGCTTGCTCTCATGGTTTTATGACTCTTCCTTGCTGCTTTACTGCCCATTTAAATTCTCTTTGCCATCTCCTTGTTTTAGGGGTTGTCCTGCTGTGTTCCTTCTTTGGCTTTTCAGGTTTGCTTTTATTCCCAGTAAGGCCACAGTGTTTGGTCTCCTTTCTTGCTGGTCTGCCTGCATGACTGTATCCCCAGAACATCCCTACCCAAACCTGATGTACTAGAAGGGAATTTCTTCCTTCCCCAAGGACAATGTGCTGGTTTGCTTTCAGGGAGCACATTCCCCCTCTGGAACACGACTGCATGGCTGTGTGCTGGCAGGACCCAGCAGGTTTTTTGGCCTTGTTGAATGTGCAGATGACTTGGTTCAGGTGCTCTGTCTCCATCCTGCTGCTGCTGACCTGCTTGGCCCTTCCTTCCCACCAGGCACCGCCCTACTGGGCCTGGTCAGAATGCTGGAGCCAGACAGAAGGAATTTGAGTTCACCCTCATGAATTGTGTGCCTGTACATGCACAGCTGAAAGTGCTTTGGAAAAGGGGTCAAGGAGGGATGACACCAGGGCATGGACAGGTCTCCTCTCATCCTGTTTCCACAAGTGACAAAATCATTGTTTCATGTCTTTGCTGCAGTTTCCTCATGTGGTGAAGGTCTCCATGGAGAGATCACCTTACTTCCAGGTCATGGGCTCCAACGATGCCTACCGTCTCCTGGTGCCGGCCGTGTCTGTCCCTGTGCGCATCCGCTTCAGCCCCGGCGAGAACAAGGTGAGCCTGGAGGAGCCAAAACACAGAATGCTCTCCAAAGCCACTGTTTTCCCTGCACTCTGGGTGCAGCCCATTCCATGCTGGGAGCTTGGCTCCAGGCCGTGGGCAGGCAGCCTGCAGCCAGTCCCAGCTTGGCACGGGCTGCCAGGCACTGCAGCCAGGCCTGACAGGCTCTGCTTCCCCTCCCTGCACATCCCTGAGCATTGCCAAGGGAAGATGCCCAGGGAACAGGATGAAAATGACAGAGGGCTGTTGATAGATGTTGGGCCATCTCTAGGTACAGTGGAAGGGGTTTCATGATGATGGAAAACACTGGAGGAACAAAGAGGTCAGAGAACTTTCCTCCTTCCTGCCTGGCAAGAGCTTCCCTGCCTCTCCCTGGGTTGGAGCAAGGACGGTGCTTTTTCCCAGCCCCTGTTCTGCAGCCTTGCAGCCGTGCTGTGCCAGAGCACAAGTGAGCATGGTGCAGCTGCAGGGCCAGGGCAGAGGATGTGCTGTGCCCGTGAGCCCGGCCTGGCACAGGCACAGGCACACTGTTGCCAGGTTTTTAGAAGGTTTTGGTGGGTTTGTAGAAGGTTTTTGGTGGGTTTTTAGAAGGTTTTTGGCGGGTTTTCTGAATATTTTGCCAAGTTTTTAGAAGGTTTTTGCCAGGTTCTTTGAATATTTTCCCGGGTTTTTTTTTTTGCTGGGTGCCCTTGGTCAGCAGGAGGTTGCTGAGCTGCAGGGACTTGGACAGCTGCCTGCAGGAGCTGGTGTAGGGCAGGTGCAAGCTGCAGGCAGAGCTGTGAGCCCAGAGCCCGTGGCAGTGACGCTGCTGTGCCTCTGTCTTCATGCCTGTCCCTGTGCTTGCTCTGTCAGCTGGCACCCATTGCGTGCCAAAGGTGCTTTTGCCTGGAGGTTTGAACAGCAGTGCTGAGACCCTGGCAGGTCTGATCTCAGTGCTGGGATCTGGGGGGTCAGTGTTGTGATCTGGGGGCTTGTTCACCCAGAAGGGTTGAGGACATGGCATGGAAGGGAGGAAGCCTTGCAGGGAAACAAAGAGAGGCTCTTTCCAGCAGCATCCTGCTGCCTCTTAGCACTGTTCTCCTCCTGACTTGGTTGGAGAGGCAAAGTTGGAGGGGAGTTCTGAGGCAGCTGATGTTTCTACACCAGGCCAGAGGTGCAGGAGCTCTTTGGGTGCAGCTCTTTTCTCATCTTTTTTTTGCTGCTTCGAGTCAGTTGAACACTTTGTCCTATTCTCAAACAGTGGGAATATAGAAAGCTAAAAAGGAATGTCCTGTGTTCCCTAGCTCCATGTTCCTTAGAAGGGACTTAGGAATTCTTTAACATCATTAAAATGTAGAGTAAAAATGATGGTGGCCTAGGGCAGTTCTCTGGATGACCAAGTGACACGAGAGCTTAATGCCACTGAGACAGGTTTTGCAAAGTGCGCTAGTGCCTCTAAAATGTGACATATCAGTAGAGCTTAGTATTCATTTAGGGTGGGATAGGTAAATTGATGCCCTTGAAGGGTTATAGGAAATGGTTTTTCTTCTGCCATGGGAACGGCACTAAATGCCCTGTGCTGAGGCAGTTTCTTTTCCTGCAGGATTATTCCCACAAGCTGCTCTGTGTCACTGAAAGGGAAAGGATAGTGGTGCCAATTCGGGCCATTGCTGCCCGAGCTGTCCTGGACTTCCCTGACCAGCTGGACTTCTCCACATGTCCAGTGAAGTGCAGCACGCAGAAGACTCTGCTGCTCCGCAACACCGGGAACCTGGAAGCTTGTTTCCAGCTGAGCACCCAGAGGTGAGGATCTGTCCTTGTGCAAAACACCTTTGGGTGATAACAGGGCTGGGAAAGAGCAACAAAAGGAGCCTGAGCATCCCTGCAGCCCTGGCTGGAAGGGAGCAGGATGGATGGCAGCTGCTCTTGCCTTCAGTGTTCTGAGCAGGATGCAGCCTTTGAGCTTTCTCTGTCCCAGCTTTCCTGGAGGCTGCTGGAACATGTTGGCAGCTGGCTTGCACCCTGCTGAGCACAAGCAGCTCCTGAAATGCTTTCTCAGCACTGTCAGCCAAACAGAGCCATTCTCTGGGAGGCCACAGGCACGTGGCTTTGCAGGGGTCCCTGCATCAGATGCCCAACATGAGCTGTGCTGCAGGCAGCCAGTGCAGTCCTGTTCCTGAAGCTGATCTGCTTTCCCTTGTCAGCTGAGGGCATCAGTCACCTCTTGTGTTCCATGATGAACCTTTGAAAGCCAGTTTAAAATTTCAAACAGATGATTTAAATCTCTGAATAAGGTTGTGCCCCCTTTTCATTGAGATTTCTTTTTGAATACTCTGAAGTTCCTGTGTTTCTGCTGGTTTTTTTCATTTTGGTTTAAGTGTTTGCCAAAAGATCATGAATTCTTCCTTGGGAACTTTCATGAAGGTCGAGCTCCTCTAATGCCTATCAATATACCACATGCCCATGGGTACTTGCAGAGGTGTGTAGGAAATATGAGACATTTAGTGAATATTTGAAAATCAATTGGGCTGATTTAGAAGAGAAAAGTATAGAATAACTTTTGGAGGGGAGCTCTGGCAATCATCTGAGCAGACACACTGCTCAAAGCAAGAGCAGTGTCTGGGGATTGCCAGGTGTCATTGGGAGATCTGGACCTGCCTTTAGATGCCATGCAAGGAAACAAACATCCAAAGGGCCCTAGTTAAAAAGCAGAAGAAAATAACCTATTGAAACCCTCTCCATACCTTATCTTTTCTGCCTGTCAGTAGTGCGGTAGTGCCTGTCAGGGTGCAGTAGTGATTCATTGAAAGGGTAGATCTAACAGGATGAGAACTATCTTAAGGAACAGCTCACAATTCACAGATAAAAGGCCAAAAATTTAGCTTGCCAGCCCCATCTATTGGCACTGGTATTTTCATTTGGTTATTCCAATGTCAGGGATGTCTCCTTCACAGCTCTTCTATCTGTGGGCTCAGGGAACAGCTTAGTGATGTTGGCTGAAATTCAGAGGAGTTAAGTTCAGCTGTAGAGCTTGTGTCCTTGGGTCTTGGGGAGCCAGGTCTGTGTGAGAGATGACTGCTACAGCAGGAACAGAGGAGTCTGGTGGGTACAGCCCAGGCTGGGATGTAGGAGATGCAGGGGCTGATTTGCACTGATTTGCTGGTTTTTCAGTCCTGAAAACTGAGTGCTGAACTTGGCTGGATCCTCTTCTCCTGATAATTTGAAAAGAAGAAGATCCCTTCTTTCTCAGGCAAGCCCTGAAGTCTCCCCCAGGAGTGTTATTGCCATCCTGCCATCTGAGGGCAGGAGCATGTAACATGGGGCAGCAGTGGGAATGGAATGGAATGGAATGGAATGGAATGGAATGGAATGGAATGGAATGGAATGGGATGGAATGGAATGGAATGGAATGGAATGGAATGGAATGGAATGGAATGGAATGGAATGGAATGGAATGGAATGTAGTGCTGAAGTGTGGCCAGGGATTCCCTTAACTGGCAGCTTCTCTGTTCCAGTGAAATTTTTGGCAGAAGAATAAGAACAAAATGCTGTGCCTTGCCCAGAGCAGACACTGATCCCCCCGAGCCCCAGCAGAGAGCTGCAGCAGCCCTGGCATCAGCCCTGGAGCACATGCAGGAGCTCTGGGGCTGCTGGGGCCTGTCTTTCCACCCCTCTCTCCAAAGCCTCACATCCAGCACATAAGCACTGCTGTCCTAAGGCTTCTCCCTCAGCCAGCAGGGATGTTCTCACCAGGGGTAATGGGAACTGGTCAGGCCCATCATTGCAGCAATAGGTCCTTCATGAGCTGAACCTGAAGCAAGTTCATCACTGCTGACATGAACAAAGTTCAGCTTGGCAGATGTTCTCTTTATTTTTGTGTGTGATGCATTCATCACCGAAGTCCCCAGAAGACACTTGGAAGTGACAGATTGAGCAGCAGCAAAGCACCAAGGCCAGGAACTTTTGTTTCCTCAGTGGGGCTGTACAAAAGCACAAAGGCCAGCAGCTGCTGGGCAGAAGCACATTTCCCCTGAGCTCTCCCTGAGCATCAAAGCAGAGAGTCTTGTATTTGTCAGGCAAGAGCTCTTCACCTGGTGACCAGTCCTGATTGCTGCTGTTAAATCCAAAGTGCACCAACACATCTGCATAATTATTTCCAACACATTGCACAGAGTTTCTCTGCTGGGCCAAGTAAACAGTTACCAGCGTGGGTGACAACCCACAGTCCCAGACTGCATTGCTGGTAAATACAGAGAAACCTCCTGTTCTGCTTCCTTGATGTGCTCCTGTTCATGGTGCTTCATTGAGCTGGGATTGGATCCTTCAGACTGGAAATGGCATCCTCCTTTTGGGTTTCCATGTCACTGTATTGCTCTAATGTGCATTTGCACTCTTTCAGAGTTTTGACTGCTCCCTTTCTTAGCGTAGCTTTCATTGAAGTACTGCTAAAATGTGCCCTTTTTAGGCTGAATCAGGATGTTTTCAAGGTAAAACACACCAAAGAACCACACTGCAAATTCAACAGTTATTATTCCTTGGTCTGTAAAAAAGGATTAATACAACATCACTTTCCAACATCACACATATAGTATTCATTTTACTATTTGCAAAAAGCCAATAATATAATCGGCATTTTTCACAGTGCTGGTAACATGGAGCTGCAACCCAGCTCTGTCTCCCCTTCCCAGGGAAGTCCTGCTCCATAATCTTTATCTGCCTCCCCCAGCAGCTCAGTGGGAGGAAAAGCCACTTGAAGTGGCTGGTGGATTCTCCCTCAGTTTTGGCAGAGGCTTTGAGCCAGGAGGTTCCCTTGAGGGATTCTGGCTTTGGAAAGCTCTCCTGAGCCTGCAGGTGTGGAGTAAAACTACCTGCTGTGCCAGTGAACAGCAAGTTATCCTGTGATCCCTCTGAGACCCCAAGAGCTTGGGGTCAGCCCTTGCTGGGGAGCGGCTGCTTGTGAGAAATAGCCACTCACTTTTCCTAAGTTTAGAAAGGTTGATTAAACCTTATCAAAAATACAACAGAAGACTGGATAGAGAAGATGTTACGGAAGGATTTTCCCCAGGTGTGCTCACCCACACAATGGAGGTTTTGCCTTTTAACCCTTTAGCCTCTCCCAAAATTCTGACCATTGACCCCTTCTTCACTGTCCTGTGGTGGAGTTCACTTCCTCCAATCTTGATTGGAGGTCAGATGTCACCATGGTGACAAGCCGACCCTCCCAAATACCCCAACCCCGGCTGTCCCTTGATAACAACTCAGGGGGTAAAAAACCTTTTCTTAACCTATAAACATGGTATTTGTCTGTTAATGGTGAGAGTCAGTCGTGGCATTGCTCATCTGTCACACTGCTGCTCCTCCCCAGGTGCTTTGCTCTCCTGCACTCACACTTCTCTCTGCAAATCTGTGGCTTATTAAACGACCTGCTGGCTTTGTCTCTCCTCTGGCTGCAGGCAGAGTCTTTTTGGGCAGTCACAGAGAGAGCTGCAGCAAGAAAAATTAATGGAGGAGAAAGAAACAGGGAAGGAGAAGGGCTCTTGTGAAGATCGTGCTGCCAGCCTGAGAGCCTCGGGGGAGATGGCAAAGGTGCACCAAGACCCCATGTTCTCTGATGACGTTTCTGTCATTGAGCCAATGGTAAGTGATAGCTGAGAACCTCATTTTCCTCCTCTTCCTCCTCTCCTTCTTTCTCCTCCCACCCACTGCAACCCTGGCTGAGGTCACTGGGCAGATCCTCAGCTGGTCCCACATGCTGGGAGGGAGGGAATTGAGTTTCTGGTGCAGCTGCAGAGCTCACCTAAAAATGCTAAAATGCTCAAAGCATTTCTGGCCTGGAGGGTCAAGGCAGGGCTGGGAGCCTGACAAAGCCCAGCTCTGCTGCCAGGGCTGGAGCTCAGGGCACTCCGTGCGTGTCCCTGCAGTGTCACAGGGAGCAGTTCTTGTAGGCAGGGGCTGCCCCCACACGTGGGGCTCAGCAGAGGCTGTTGCAGCACTGCCAGCTCACACACTGACCTGAAGCTGGCAATGGCTGGCTGGGAAAAGGAGGCCAAACTCAGCCCAAGGTTGATCCCAGAAATGCCAATGGCCTCCTGTAACCACGCCTTGCACTATTTCTGAGTCTGCCTTCCAGTGCCATCTGAGAGCCTGGACACAAGGCTGGAAGGTTTCACTGGGCCTTTTGAGTTCTCCTGCACACAGGGACAGAAAACCTTTTCCTTTTCTGTTTGTGCAAGCAAACTGCCACGTGCTGCCATCAGCCAGAGCCTTGATTCTGAGCACTGGCATTGTGAGAGATGATGAATGCCTGGTGTGTGCACAGTGCAAAATCCCTTCTCCCCTTGGAGTAAAGCCCAGAATAATCCCAACCTCTGCTTTCTTTCAAAACAGGTTAAACTAATATTTTTATTTCTGGGGGAGGGGATCATGATCTCTCCTTGTGAAGAGCCACCAGTGCACATTGGCAGTTACATCCCACTGCAGCTGACAGCAGCATGATGTGAGCAAGAGCTTGTGTCAGAGCAGTAGGAAATTGTGGAGAGTGGCAGCTGACCAGCATTGAGAGCTTCCAGCACTGTGTTGAGCTGCCTTTGCAGGGTTTCCTTGGGCTCCTTGTGTTGTTCACTCATCACTGATGCTCTAAACAAAGGCTGACAGGACTATGGTTGAAAACAAGAAATGTGAAGTTTGAAGAGAAATGTTTTGCTGTTTCTGTTTTAGGAGGGAGAAATCGAGCCGGATGGTTTGGCCAAAATCAAGATGACCTTCAAACCCCTGGAAGCAGTGGAGTATCAAAGTGTGGCTTATTGCAGCATCTCAGGTGCAGCTCCTTTGCCCTGCTTCTCTCCCCCTCAGTGCAGCCATGGTGCAAGCCTGAGCCCACTGGGCTGCCCTGGCAGTGCTGGGAAGAGTCCCTGGCCAGCAGGGCAGTGCTGGCACATCCCCAGTGGCCCTGCAGCTCCCAGGGAGTGTCCTGTGCAAGGCCAGGGCTCAGAGTGCTGTGTCTGGGTTCCTGAACCCAGCACAGCCCTGACAGTGCAGGGAGAGGTTTTGATGCCATGCCTTTGCCAGCATTTCCTCAAAGGCCAGAGAGCTGCAGAGCAGAGCAGCTTTAGTGAACAAGCACTAAGCCCCTGCAGGCCCCTGGCCTCCAGGATGGCTCCACTGGACATGGATCCATCATCAGGTGGCAGGAGCTGGGTTAGAAATGTGCTCCCTGAGCCTGGATCAGCTCCACTGGCCAGACAGCACCAGAGCAGAGGGGGCTGAGCCCCACTGAGCCCAGGCTGTTGGTAGAAGGAGCAGCCTTGGCCAGCAGCTGCTTCTCTCCCTGTGTGGGAGCTGTCACCTTGCAGCTCTCAGTCTGTGGAAACAGAGCCCAGTGCTGAGGGTCAGAAGGTGAGGACTTGGGCAACAAAGTCCTGTGCTGCTGGGCCAGGTAGTGTGGTAATTGCCAAGCTCTGGATGAGCTTTGTGCCTTCACTGAATGGATTTCCAAGCTCCTCTAGGTGCATGGGAAGGAAAGCACAGAATCACAGTATGTTAAGGATGGAATGGACCTTAAAGGCCTCTGGGCAGGGACACCTCCCCCTAGAACAGGTAGCTGCAAGCCCCATCCAGCCTGGCTTTGAACTCTTTCAGGACTAGAACCTCCACAATGCCCCTGGGGAACCTGCTCCAGTGTCTCACCACCCTCACAGGAAAAAATGTCTTCCTAATATCTAACCTAAATTTCTTTTCAATTTATACCTGTTAGTCTTTGGCCTGTCACTACAGGACAGCAGAGGTGTTTTAAACTCAGCAGACTGGTGGCTGAAATTGGAAACCAGCCCGAGAAATGGGTTAGAAATTAGAAATCAGCCGCAAGGCTGAGGGAAGAGAAGGGTTCATATCTTGTCCTGCAGCATCAGGAGCTGGTGGCATCCAGCTCAGAGTCAGGGACTAGCACTGAGGCAGCCTGGAAAAGGCTGTGTGACAGAGGGAATGCTTGTACTGAAATGGACATCTCTCCCCAGGCCGTGAGAGCAGGCTGCCCCTGCAGCTCAGAGGGGAAGGCCAAGGACCCTTGGTTGAGCTCAGCTGTGACACTCTGGAGCTTGGGGACATTTTTGTCAACACCCCCCATGTCTGTGAGGTGAGCAGCAGGGCTGGGGATGGATGCTGATGGCTCCTGAGGCAGCAGCAAGCCTGGTGGAGCTGTGGAATTCCTGCAAACTGGGCAGTTGTGAGCAGGGAATATTTGATGTGCTGGTCCAGTCTGGGGGGTCAGAAAGGTGTGTCTGTTGTTCATGAAGCCCCAGCCCCTGCTTTTGGGCAACCTTCCTTAGGGATCAGCTGGGAGGCTTCCTGCAAAACAAGCCCTTGGCAGGTGAAACCAGCACTGGGTGCAAAAGCTGCATGTTCAGGGGCTTTTGTGGCAGTGCCAGACACAAGGCACCTTTGGACTGGGCTCTGCAGAAGCAGCTGGAACCAACTGGCTGCCTTTGAGCTTCAGTCCACTGCCAACAGCTTCCAGTCAAGGCTCTCCTGCTCATTCCTGGAAGTCCCAGGAAAGCCTTGGGAGTTCTGTCCCTTGTTGACCAGTCCCACACTTCAGCCTTGGTGCATCTCTGGCTCTGGAAAGAGAAAAGTGTTCCTGGGAATAAAGTAAAGGATTTTTCTTCCTATTTGACTCCCTCACAATAGAGCTAACTTGCAAAAAAAACCACAAGAGAGCAACTGAAAAGAGGTAGAAAATGAGGCACTGCATCAGGGCAGACACTTTCAAAAGCTTGACTGTAGAAGAGAAAGACACCCTGAGTTTTCTCACCAAAAGATGGTGCTGTCTGTACATTTTGATGCTGATGCCTCATTACCAATGTCTTCTTTCCATGGTGCAGGAAAAGGTGAATGAGTGGATGGTGCTGTTGGAGCTGTGCTGGCTGGGGCAGCAGCAGCTCAGTGCTGATTCACCAGGCAGCTGCAATCACCCCACGTTGCTCTCAGGGCCAGGTCTCCATGAGCTTGGTGATGCTGCCCAGAGGTGCACTGCTCTGTGTCCATGGGATAAGCCCAGGGTGACTGCAGGTCTGTGCAGCTGCCACTGCTTTGCATGAAAACCCAAAGGCAGAACTTGTCCTCTTGTATCTTTTGACTTGTGTCATTCAGCAGCACAAAGCATCTTCTGCCTTTTCTGGCTGTTCATTGCATCCTTAGACAATAACTCCCAAGAAGGGAAGATTCCACATGGATTTCCACTTGGCTTTCTTGCTGCTGCAGGTGAAACTGATCAACCAAGGAGCTCTTGATGCTCCCTTCAGATACATCCCTGCAGCCACAAAGGTGGGCTTGGGCTTCAAGTTGGCACCCCAGGAGGGCATCATTGCAGCAGGTGGGAGCCAGACTCTCCAGATCTCCTTCAGTGCCACCGTGTTGGGGAGGTTTGAGGAAGAATTCCGGTTCAGTGTGGCTGGATCTCCTACGCCTGCCATCCTGACCATCAGGTAAGGACCCTGGGAGCTTGGTGGGCACATCTTCAGCTGTCTCTGGGACATGCCCCAGCTGCCTCCTGTTGGGGTGGAGCAGAGAGAAAAGGTGTTTGCTGAGGTCTTCATCTCTGCTCTGATGCGGACATTGCTTTAGTGGGAGGATGCCTCCTGCCCTGTGTGGTACCTGGAGCTGGAATGACTCCTCCCTGCAGGGATCTCCCTCTGCCCTGGGCCATGGCAGGCAGTGGGATGGATCAGCTTTGGGCAGCAGCTGCTCTGGGATGTCCCAGCTGAACAGCCAGCAAGGCCCCCAGGGCTTTGGAGATGGGCCAGCCTGGGGCATTCTGCAGCAGCAGCAGTGCTTTTAAAAACTTCTGTCAATAATCCATGCCAGATGGGCAGCAGCAGCCTCACCTCACCTCTCCTGGCCATGCTGTGGGGGACAAGCTGTGCTCCCTGCTGCTGTGCCCAGAGGGCTCTGGTGCCTCCTGTGCACAGCCAGGCAAGGGCTGATGTGGGAGTCAGGGAACTGTGCAGCAGGAACTGTGCCAAGGACTTGGGCACCATCCCCTGGGCTGGTGCCATGGCAAGAGATCATCCTGGCCCAGCACAAGGGACAAGGGGTGATGATAGGGGAGGCAGAGCTCAGTGCTCAGCACCACAGCAGCACGAGGTCCTGTCCCTGCCAGCCTGAGCCATGGGCTGCTAGGATAATGCAGTGGGAGCAGGAGAGCTGATGCTGGCTGCTCTGCAGCTTTGGAACTAGGCTGCTGCTCTTGGGAGGCACTGGGGCAAGGCAGTGAAGAAATGAAAGCAATCTGCACTGGGTTATAGCAGTAAGATGAGGGAGATGCATGAAAAAGAACAAGGAAGTTATTACTTAGCAAGAGCAAAGTGGTGAGTAGGTCTGCCCCTAGTGGAGAAAGAATGATGCTGGCTTTGTTCTTGGAGGAAAAGTGTTGCTTTTTTTTTTGGAGATCAAGAGGGAACCTTCCACCATCCAATAAATGATTCTCCTCTGTCCCTCCCCCAAACTGGTGATGGGATGTTTGTGCATCAGCAGCTTTCTCCTTGAGCAAGGGCAGGTGTCTCTTGTTGAGATGTGTGGAGCAGAGCCAGGGGCAGTCCTGTGAATCCAACAGAAGGCGCAGGTCACTGGGCCTTGATTTTTAACCACAAGGCAGAGTGGGCATGGATTGGCATCAGCCATGAAATCAACTGGTGAGTGTTGTGCAGCTTCAAGTGCTGCTTTCAGTGGGTGTTGGTGACTTTTGCAGTGTGTCTGCTGAGTTCAAGGACAGGTGAGGTGCTGTGCTAGATTCAGGACCCCCTTGTTTGGTTGTTGAAGCTGTTGCTCTTGGCTGTGCCAGCTGCTGCACTGCTGACAAGCTGCTCCTTTCCTCTGGGATTCATCTGTGCCCTGTGTAGAAGTGTTGCTGCTCTTTTCAGAGGATGTTTGGGGCTGCCCTGGGTTCATGGCTCAGAACTGTGTCTGTAATGATGGTGTGGGTCAAACTCTGCTGAGAAAGCTCCTCCGTGGGAGCAGCAGATCCAGCTAAGAAGTAGCAAAGCAGGAACCTGTGGCTGGAAGGGCTGGTCACAGAAGTTTGTGGGGACACCTTGATGCCCATCCCATTGCAGATGGGGAAACTGAGGCCCGGAGCCATGTCTGGCTGTGTGTTCAGGGTCCTTCATGGGACCAGCAGCATCCCAGGGGCTTTTCCTGCCTGCCCTGTGCCCAGAGCCCATCAGTGGCTGCTGGCTGCTGGCCACTTGGCTTTAGCTGCCTCCTGTGCCCCGGGGCACTGTGCTGAGCACATGGTGTGTGCTGGTTTGAAAGGCACGGTGCCCTGACACCAGGTTGGTGCCCCCGAGCCACGCCAGCCGGAGCTTTGCAATTCCTTGAACCAAGGCATTTCCTGCTCTGTCCTCGCCATGCAGGGGCAGCGTCACTGGACCGAGTTTGCACTTCGACCTCCCTGAGCTCGACTTCGGGGACATCTCCTTTGGTGAGTGCTGCCTGGGCTGGGACACAGCGGGAGGGATCTGTGCCTTCCAAGGGAAAAGCATCCCTCCCTCCTGCTCTGCCCCAGCAGCCTCTTCAGGGTGGGAACTGCAGGGCTGCTGGTGCCGCAGGGAGCATTTGGCCATTGTCAGATCAAACAGAAGCAAGGCATAGAAAGTCAGGATTTTCTGGTGTCTCTGTCCTGCTTGAAAAGACAGATGTCTGCCAAGGAAGGCGGGGATCTTCCTGGAATGGAAAGATGAGCCCCTGCCTCCAAATGATGATACCTTTGAAATTACAGGGCTCAAACGATGGGGAAAGGAATAACAGTTCTTTCCTAGACTATATCAGGAGAGCCCAGAGAACAAGAGCAGACGTTTGCCAGCTGCCAAGTCCCGTTTTTGTCCTTTGGTGCAGTGAGGATCCCAGCAGGAGGAGCTGTGGGCTCTGGCAGGGCAGTGATCCCCTGCCAGCCGGCAGCGGCAGGGAAGGAGGGAAGGAGGGAAATGCTCCTTTTGCAGAGGGACAGAGGGCAGGGGGATGTGGGCAGTGGCTCAGAGCAGCAGGCAGCAGCGGGGAAGGCAGGCAGGGTGGGTGCCAGGCTGAGCTGCAGCCAGGGCAGTGCCGGGGCCAAGCACACAACCTCCCGCAGCAGCACACGGCCGAGCTCCCATCCCCGAGCGGGAGGAAGGGAAGCTCCGCTCCCTGCCCAGCCTCAGCTCCCACTGCACAGCGCCCACGGCATCACGCCACAGCTGCCAAAAACCCCCAAGGGAAAAGCCCACCCCCAGGGCCAAAACCCCCAAAACCCCTATCCCCCTTCCCAGACCAAGGGGAGCATTCACTACCAAGCCTGAACCCAGAACAAGGAAGGTCATGGACTTTTTAAGGAAACTACTTGCCTTTCCTGAGCTGCTTCTGTCCCCCCCTGCATCACCATGGAGGCACTTGTCAAGTTGCCTTTTTGAAGAAATGAAACAAGAAAGGCAACCAATGGAACTATGGTTCTGAAACAGGAGACTGATCCTGCTGGATCTGCTTTCACTCCTAAGGTCTCTTCAGCTGAAGGCAGCTGTTGTATCTTTGCTTCTTTGGAACTGTTGACTGTTGTCTGCATGCCGTGAGCTCAGTCTCATTGGAGGTTTTGCCATCTGTGTTTTTCCTTGTTGTGCCTCTCTTGCCTCCCTGCTGGAGTCACTGCTGGAGCTGGCAGTGCTCACTGGGATGGGCACAGAGAAGCTCTGGGCTGCAGCTGCAGTTGTTTTTTCTCCCCATCTGTGTTCCAGTGCCTCTTGGTGAGCAGGCCTGGGGAGAAGTCTCCTCCCCACAGAGCTGCCAGCCCAGCCAGATGTCCACTGCAGAGCAGCTTGTGGCTGCTCTCCAGGCTCTGCAGGACATCCCCACCATGAGTGGCTGCATCTCTGGCTTTCCAGCATGGAAAGCAAATCCCAGAGCTCCAGTGGGGTAAAGCCTTGCAGGCAGCAACCCCAGTGAGCAGCATGGGTGTGCTGTCCCCATTTGTTGGGTGAGGTGGGACCTGGTTCCTCATTGCCAATCTCCAAGCAAGGCTTGGGTGTGCCCCCAGTTGAGTGGGCTCTGAGCTGTCTCGTGCTCAGTCTGTTTGGCCCAAACCAAGAGACGCCTTTAGGATCCTGCAGAGAGAAGCTGCATTGAGGTGCTTTGCCTCACGTTCTAGTTCCTGATTCCATCATCTCTTTTGCTGTAGCTTCTTCTCAATGCTGACTCACTGTTTATCTGTCTTGAAAAGGGTGGGAGTGTTGGCAGGCTGAACAGGGAATTTGACAGCTTGAATTCTCAGAGGAAATGCTCGGTCTGGGTGCACACTCATCACTGGGAGATCACTGGTGCTGGTTTGGGGCAGGTGAGGCAGCTCCTCCCCATCGCCAAGAGAGAAGCTTGCAGTGTTCAGCAGGGCTAGGAGTGGGCATTTTCAAGGCTGCAGTCTGCAATCTGTGTCAAAGGGAACTGAGTGACGATTCATTCCTCATGCAGCTTCTGGGTGAGCTGTAGTTCAGATAATCCAGAGCTAAACTCCAGTGCCACTTTCATTGTGCCAGGCCATTCATAGCAGGAGTCAGGCCACAATGGGAGCCTCAATGGATGTTGGTGTCCTTTCCTAGGCTTTCCCTACACCCAGCGCTGCCGGCTCACTAACAGCTCCCCGGTGCCCGTGACGTTCCAGCTCCGCATGTCGTTCGATGGCACGCAGCCGGCTGTGGACAGCGTGGATCAGATCCGCTGCCACAGTGACCCAGCCTGGAGGAAGGGCGTTCACTTGTATGTGGAGCCCCGGGAGTTTACCATCACTCCCAGCCAAGGGACCATCCTGCCCCAGGGACACCAGGACATCCAGGTACGGGCAGAGTGCAGCCAGAGACGCTTCAGCACCAGGGCTGCAGCTGCACTGCAGTGTGGGAGGGCTTTAGCTCTGCTGCAGCTTTGAGCATGGTGTGAGTGAGAGATCTGCACTGCTCTGAGACCTCTGCTAGCTGCCTTACTCGGGGTGTTCCTCAAGGAGCACTATTTTCTTTCCAAAATCATATGCTGAGGTCACATACCATATGGTCAAGGCCAGAAGTCACTCTTGTGTTCTTGAGAGCCATTTATTTGATTGCAAGTGGGCAGAGCAAAGATGAGGGCAAAAGGTGGCTGTTAGAGAGATGTCATTGTAGAAAGCAGTTAGCTTTCCTTCTTGGTCTGATTTCCCCTCTCCTGGGGAGCAGAAGGATTTGTGTTCATGGCAGGAATCTCCAGTGGGGACAAAAAACTCTGCAGCCATGAACTGCCCAGCACCTGCTGGGCCACACTTTGCCCTCAGCTTCCTGCTGTAAAGCTGAACTCGTTGTGTTCAAGTCAGATTTCTTCTGCTTTTATGTCATTGTAGTCAGATGAGAAATTGGGCCTTAATTTGAATACAGTGGTTCATAGAGCTTTAGTCTAATGTTTTAATGTAGCTGAGCTATGCCCTGATAGAAAGGTGTGTTTAAGACATCTGCTATTGCCAGAAGGCTTTTGTTGCTTTGAGACTGTGCTCTACACATGGAGCAGCAGCAGAATTAAGACAAAATCTTCCCTCAAGGACTGGAGGATATCACACGTGGATAATGAGCTTTTGTAAGGAAGAATTTCCTGTTCTTCTCTTCCACCAGGTGACCCTGTGTTCCAACTCAGTTATGGAGTTCTACAGGAAAATGCTGGTGGATCTGGAGGGTTTTGGCAAGGGAGTGGCATCACTGCTCATCACAGCCAGGTACCAGCCCTTCCCTGGCCTCCCCCAGCCCCTGCCTTGCCCAGGCTTTGCTGGCTGCAGCTGCCAAGGAGAAGTGCTGGTTCATGAGCTCATGTTGTGCCAGCTGGGCATGAGAAGAGCAGAGCTTGGACAGCAGCCTGTGGTGAAAAGCAGCCCTGCTCCCAGCCCAGCAGGGTCCTGGGCCCTTTTCTGAAGGCACCAGGAATGAGATCATTTCTTGGCCTGGCTTTTGGTGCTTGAGGTGGAACAAATTTCCCCAGGGCCTCCTCTCCTTCTTGCTGCAAGAGGTGGAGTTGTGCTGGGTGCGAGCACCGTGCACTGGTTTGGGACACAGCAAGCAGCCTGCTGAGAGCCAGGCTCTGGTTCTGTTCATGAGGGCACGTGGCAGGGGGGAAGTGGCTGCCAGCAAGAGTGCTGAGGGCAAGGTCTCAGGAGGGGAAAGCAGCCCTTGATGTGGCAGCTCAGCTCTAGATTTTCTCCTTCCCTCTGCTTCCCACTCTGAGCTTGAATGTTCTCAGAGCTGAGAGCAAAAGTGGTTGTTGCTGCAGCAGAATTCCATCCTGCTGTGCTGCTGTGGGTGTCAGTGGAATGCCAGGAGGGATGCAGTTCCCTGGGGCTGTTCCCTCTCCCAGGCAGAGCCATCTAGGCAGTGCCTGGGCTGGCATTTTGTCAAGCAGGTGGGGCTGGGGACAGTCAGTGCCTGGAGCTGTGGAGGGAAGGAGCCAGGGAGCTGTAGGGCCTGGGAGGGGCTGATCAGCCACTCTGGAGGGCAGCTGGTGTCCCGTGCCCTCCAAGGCTGGGGCAAGCAGCTGAGTTCCCAGGCAGGGCAACAGCACCATGGCAGAGAAGGGAGTCATTTTTCCTGGGCACTGGAGTTATGTGTTCCTTGAGCCTTAGTGAGCTCTGTTCCTTGTTGGGAAGGCTCCCCTAGAGCTCATGGATCACTGGGAGTGTTACAGGAGTCCTTGCAAGCCTTCCTGGGGAAAGGAGGGGCTGAGGCAGCTGTGGGACAAAGTGCTCTGCCTGGGGCACTTGGCAGCCTCTGGGTGCTGCCTCTCAGGGTTTGCCCCTCCTTGACAAGACCTGTTGGAGCAGGAAGATGTAGAAGGCAATTTATCACTGCAGGGCTGTTATGCTCTGTTTTACAATCTTTGGGGGTAAATGTTCTCCATTCTCTCAGTATCTCTAATTCCCCTGGGCTCATCTCTTTGTCCAGATGTCTCGTTCCAAAGCTGCAAGTGTCCCCCCACGTGCTGCAATATGATGAGTGCCTCCTGAAGGTGCCATATGAGAAGAAGTTCCTGATTAGGAATCCCAGCCACCTGCCTGGCTGCTACGGGCTCATTGAACAGGTTTGGCATCCCATCCACCTCCCCCTCTCAAATATTATTGAGCAGCTGATTAGGGGAAAAAAAGGATTTGGACATGACCTTGCTGGTTTCTATTCAGTCTTAAAGATCTGCTGAGAACAGGATCCTACCCGAATGTAAACTTGAGGATGCAGTTTAACCTGCTGAGGGAACAGTTGATGTTCTAGTCTTCAGGGTGTTTTCTTGTGGGAGATCTTAGAGGGCTGTGAAAGCTGCTGCATCCACAGACAGCAGTGCCTGTGCTGGCAGTCTCCTTGCAGGATCCCCTGGGAATGCTAAGCCTACAATTCTTGCATCTTGTTTGTGCCTTTTACCTTTGTCCTGGGCATTTTTAAAGACGTGTGTCAGTTGCTGTTACGGTGGATGTTAGGGAGTGTAAAGTTTCTTCAGAGGTGCCTCTGAAGCTGCATTTCATTGTGTCTCTTGCAGAAACGCAAGGAGGACTCTGCTGTGCTCTACTCCAGCCCCAGGCCCTGTGGGATTGTCCAGCCTCACAGCACTGCAGAGATACCAGTGCTGGTGGAAGTGCAGGCGCTGGGCACGCATCGCACCAATGTTCTCATCGGCGTGTTCGGGGATGAGAGAAACCCACTGGTGAGTGCAAGGGAGATGTGTGCCTCTGTGCAGCTGCTCCTGGCAGGCTGCAAAGGGCACAGGGATTCTGCCGGGGAAAACAGGCACAGGCTGCTGTGGAGAAGGCCAGGAGGGATGGGTGGCACAAACAGCTCGTGCCTCACGGGTGGTAATCTCAGTGTCTGGCACAGAATGTCGTTGGTCTGAGCTGGAATCCAGGGCCACTTTAGTGCATTACTCTTGAAAATGCTGTTAACTTTGGAAACATCTGTTTGGAAATGGTATCTCTCTGAGCACAAAAGGGGATGTCAGAAGACTTCTGGGAACCTTGAGCTTTCTGTCAACGAAAGGAAAGCTGGCATTTGAAGAGTGGTTGCAAGGATTGAAACTTACATTAAAACATAAGGAAATGACAATGCCAAATTGCCTGGATGGCACCAAACATCTGAACCTGGGCCATTGTGGCACTGCATGTAAATCAGTGAAGAGGAAGGACAGGCAAGGCAGGCTGTGCCAGGGAGCCTGAGGTTTGACAGAACAGTTGCTTTCAACTCTCAGACTGCTTACCTTAAAGAGGAGGGTTTCTCCCCACCAGAGGAACCAGTTGTTTAACTGTCAGCCTGATCTGAACTAGAGATTTCTTGCAAAGCTTTTACCTTTGGGCCAATAATTTGTAGTTTGAAAGGTTCTCTTACCTTGATCCTTTTAAATTTGGAGGTGAACATGTAATTTGCTTTTTCTTTTTTCTCCAAAAGCCCAGCATTTCAGCTGGAGAGTGGTAGCTGTCCCTAAAGAAATAACTAGAGCAGGGTTGAGCTGTTTAAGGATTTTTAGGTTTCCCTGTTGTGGTTTGCTTTGGGTTTTTTTAAAAATGTTTCTTGCCTGCTTCCTGGGACAGAGAAAACAGTTATGGAGCTCTGGACGGCAGGCAGAATCCTCTCCAAGCCCAAGGCTGATGGAGTCTGGCAGGATCCCAGCACTACAGCCGATGTATGTATGTCTGGATGCATGGGGAATGCCACCTGAGTCCCCTGGGAGTGTTGGAAAATGTCAGCCAAGCCCCCAGCAGTGTCAGGGAAACATTCCTGATAAATACCTGGTGGAGCTGCAGAGTTTCTGCTGTTGGGCCCTGGGGGGGCTGTGCTGGCTGTCACTGCCTGGGTCTGCCCCTGGATGTCTCAAATCTGCCCTTTTTGCTTGCCTTCTCTGTCTTTTCCTCTCCCACTGTGCTTTTTGCATGCCCACAGGGTGTTCATCCCTGTCCTCTGCAGTTCCTCAGTGCAAGCAGTTGCAGCTGCTGCAGCAGCTCAGTGTCGTCCCTGGGCTGCCTTTAGAGCAGACCTGCTCCAGCCTGGATTGGGAAGGGCTGGATCAAAGCATTTCTCAGTTCAAGGTGCCAGCAGCCAGCCAGGGGCTGCATCCTGAGCAGGAGCTGCTGGTGCAGGTGTCCCTCCCTCCCACTGCAGGTCCCTGTTCACAGTTATCTTCTTTTCCAGAGATGAGCTTCACCCACCTCAATTCACTCCCCAACCACCAAAGGAGATGAGAACATGTTTGCATTGCCCAGCGTCTCGATGGAGGCACTTCAAGGCTGGAAAGCAGGAGGCAGCCACAGCCCTGACTGAAGAGCAGGATTTGACCCAGTCTTCAGGAGCAGAGGTAGATTTTCTTGTACACCTACTGCTTGTGCTGCCTCCTTAGCCTGCCACCAGCAAGTCATGCTCCTGCTGAGCTCCCTTTTTGCTGCCCTGCTGTCCTGTGCCCTGACAGTGGCTGGGCAGCAGGGCCAGTGGCTGGACATGGGGCAGTGGCAGGGAGAAATAGGAGAGTTTTCCTTGGAGAAGCTCACTCAGATCCTACAGGCCTGTGTTGAGTGTGGCATTTTTTGCCTTGTTGCCTTCCCAATGCAAGATGAGGCTTTTATCTGCATCATGATGGGAAGAGCTGCAGCTTCCTTGCCACAGCAAGCTGGGATGAGTCCTGATCTCCATGTGCCCTCTTCCCAGCCCAGCCAGACTCCCTGTTTGCAGCTCTCTGCTGTCACCCGAGAGCTGCTCTTGCACTGCTGGCCCTGAAGCTGTCTTACAAACTGGGACTTGGCAAAGTGGCTGTTTCTTCCTGCAGGCGTAGGGAATGGCTTGTTTTTCAGGTGCCACCACAAGCTCCTGCAAACCCTCACCTCCCAGCAGGCCTGGAGGGATTCAGGTGCTCCGTGGGCGCACCGCACACTGCCCTGGAAGCGGAGAAGGGAAGAGGGAATCTGTCTCCCTTGCACACTGTCAGTGTGGCAAGCAGGGCTGGAGCTGCCAGTGCCACTGGTGGCCCTGAGCATTGGCCACAGAGGGGCCTCCCATCCCTGCAGGCCCAGCACAAAGTGCTGCTGGAGCAGCTGGGTGTTGGAGAGGCCGTGCAGGACACGTTGTGGGGCTGCCCAAGGATGCTGTGCAGCCCCTATGGAGGGCACTGCTCCCCCTGCAACTCCTCAGGTTGTCCAGAGGAAGGTTTTGCAGGAGCTTTTGCTGTAGCACCTTGAGGGAGCAGCATTTAAATCAGAGAGAGAGGGGAAGAGCCTCAGGAGTCAGATGAGCTGGGCTGGAGTCCTTTGCTCAGCTCCAAGAGCTCTCACTCTGAGTCTCCTCCTTTTCTAAAAGCAGTAAGTTTTGAAACTTTTTCAAGGTAAGTTGTGCATCAGAGAGAATTTCTAGTGCCAGGAGACATCCCAGTTCACTTTCATGTAATGTACTAATGAATGCATTGACCCGTGAGGATGGGAGGAGATTTTCCCCATGGTCCCTGCACTGGTCAGTGGCATGGATGCAGGATGAGATCAGGGTGATTCTGGCAGTGTTTGGGGAATAGGCCCCTCTGGCTGCAGCTGCACTTTGCTCCAAGCTGCTCTTCTGCATCCATTTCCATGCTCAACAGCTCCATCTCTCCTGTCTTCCATGCAGGCTTCCAGTATCCTGCCAGTGTCAGGTGTGTTGCAGCCAGGAGAGAGCCAGCAGGTCTCCTTGCCCTTCTCTGGCCACCTCAACAGCATCTCCAGTGCCACGGCGCTGTGCCACGTGGAGGGAGGCCCCAGCTCCGAGGTGCTGGTGCCCGGGGAGGCCTCACGTGTCAGCTGCTCCCCGAGCCCCCAGGAGATCAACTGTGGCTCTGGGGCACCTCTCAGGGAGAGGTGAGTAAGCCTGCCATGGGTTCCTGCTCTCCATGGGTTACTGTCCCTGCAGGGCTTCCCTGCTCCAAGGACTCTGAGCTCAGAGGTGCTGCATAGCAAAGGCCAGAAGCAGCACAGGGATGGCCACTCTTGGCTCCCTGGCTCCCAAGAGAGGAAGCACCTTCTTCTGTTGGGACAGAGCATCTTCTTCTCTAGTTTAGTGGTGAGCCCTCCTGGCTCAGATGCTGCCTGCAGGGAGCTGGGCTCTGGCCCTGCCTTGGCACTGCCTCTAGAGGTGTCTTTAGCTCCATGGTGTTGAGTCACATCTTCTTCATCATCTCCCTTCTTCACCAAAACAGTGGGATTGTGGTGTGGGCAGGCGTGGGGCACACACCAAACCTTGGTTTGGGTGCTGGTGCTGCCACAGATGAAGTCCTTGCAGTGCTGATCTGCCAGGGTTCTCCTGATGGTGGGACAGCAGCCATAAAAGCTCCTGTCCTTGGGGATCCCCTTCAGCTGCAGCAGTGGGCAAGCACAGGAGAAGCTCTGCTCCAGCAGGGCAGCCCAGCTCAGGACACACAGGCAAAGTGTGAGCTGGGAGTGGAGGCTGCTTAAAGCAAGCCTGTGCATCAGGACTTCCTTCAGGCCAGGCTGAAGTTGGTTTCATGGGGAGGAGAGGGACGAGGCTGCTTCAGATGGTTTCCATGGCAGACAGCACCAGCTGGCTTGGTCACAGCTGGCTTCCAGCAGGAAATCTGGCTGACAAGAGCCTGTCTTGCAGGAGAGCAGTTCCTGCAGCCTTTGCTTTCTGACTGATGGGATTATTCTCATTTAGGATCAGGCTATGAGTTGTTAAACCGAGGCTCACGGACAGAGACTGTCTAACTCATTAAAGTTAGAAAGTGGTATGTTTATTAACCCCGGCGGGCGGCACCAGCTCATCATGGTAAACAATACAACAATCAGCTCTGGCTGAAGCATCTAATCATCATTAACCTATGGTCTGCCTGTCTAACTGACATCCTGATCAATGTGAATTGCTTCTAAGCCTCAGCTGAAATCCGAACTCATTGAAATCCTGCTTCAGCTCTGCCCAGGCAGAAGGGAGCTGAATGAGCTGAGTAAGAATTGCAGGAGAGATCAGCAGGCGTTGGCACTCTGTGCTCTGCTTGAAACTGGGAAGTCAAGAGACAAAGGGCATTTTCAGGCACAGCGCAGAGAGCTGGTGGATCAGCCTTTGGCAGTGGGCTGGAGGTGTCTGGCTGTGCCTGGAGAGGGAGCTTGCACAGTCAAGCCCTTCTGATGGCAAGGCTCAGGCTTGGCTGGTCCTGGAGGTGCCCTTCCACCACTGCCCTCCCTTGGGATGTTCCCAACCTCTGTGGGTTGAAGAGAATTCACGGAAATGGTCTGGCGCTGCTGCCTGGCCTCAGGGTCAAGGAATGAAGTGCAGGGCCAGCCAGGACGAGTGAGCCCAAGGTTCTGGTGCTGACTCTCAGCCATGTTTTCTGTTTTGTCTGCAGAAGGGAGCTGAAGCGGCTGGCTCCAAAGCTTGAGGAGGAGACAAAAGCCTTGGCGGAGGAAGAGAGGCAGAAGGAGAAAGAGAAGCAGAAGAAAGCAAAGAAGGGTGTCTCTGTGGGGAAGGAACCTCCAAAAGCAGAGAAGGGGAAAACCAAACCCCCAGAGAAGAAGGAAAGCAAGGCCCCAGAGAAGAAGGATACCAAAATCCCAGAGCGGATGGAAACCAAAGCCCCAGACAAGATAGAAACCAAACTCCCAGAAAAGAAAAGCAAACCTCCAGAAAAGAAGGAAACCAAATTCCCAGAGAGGAAGGAAAGCAAGGCCCCAGAGAAGAAGGACACCAAAGCATTATTAGAGAAGAAGGAAACTAAATTCCCAGAGAAGAAGGAAACCAAAGCTCCAGAGAAGATTGAAAACAAACTCCCAGAAAAGAAATACAAACCTCCAGAAAAGAGGGAATCCAAATTCCCAGCAAAGAAGGAAACCAAAGCTCCAGAGAAAATTGAAAACAAACTCCCAGAAAAGAAATACAAGCCTCCAGAGAAGAGGGAATCCAAATTCCCGAAGGAGAAGGAAACCAAAGCTCCAGAGAAGATTGAAAACAAACTCCCAGAAAAGAAAAACAAACATCCAGATAAGAGGGAATCCAAATTCCCAGAGAACAAGGAAACCAAAGCTCCAGAGAAGATTGAAAACAAACTCCCAGAAAAGAAATACAAACCTCCAGAAAAGAGGGAAATCAAAATCCCAGAGAGGAAGGAAAGCAAAGCACCAGAGAGGAAGGAATTGAAAATCCTAAAGAAGGAAACCAAATCTCCAGAGAAGAGAAGCAAAGCTCCAGAAAAGAAGGAAACCAAATGCCCAGAGAGGAAGGAAATCAAAATCCCAGAGAAGGAAAGCAAGGCACCAAAAAAGAAGGAACCCAAAGCCCCAAAGAAGGGGGAAGCCAAAGTGCCAGAGAAGAGAGAGACCAAAACCCCAAAGAAGAAGGAACCCAAAGCCCCAAAGAAGGGGGAAGCCAAAGCCTGAAAGAAGGGAGGAACCAAAATCCCAGAGAACCCAGCTGAGCTGGAGAAGAACTCTTTATTTTATTCACACAACTTATTTTATACAGTTTGACAAACCTAATGTGCCACTTTAGTTAGTTAATAGATTTCTTATTATTAGTTATGCCAGTTATTCTGTTGGATAATAAAATATATTTTACTTGTGCATCAAATCTCTCTGTTGTATTGCTTGTATTGTTACCTATTCTCTTCACTGATTCTCATGGGACAAATCCCTTGTTCTTGCAGGTGCATTTGTTTTTCACCCTCAGATCAGATTGGTCACCAAGTCTCATTCTCAAAATAACTTCACATGGGAACTTGTGACTGCTTAGCTGCACTTAGAAGAGATGACGGGCCAGCTGTTAATATAGCAGAACAAGGCCTGGTTTCATAAGGCCTTTCTTTTATCATTATTCTACCTGTCTCTGACATCTCCCCCTTTTTGTTCATTTAAAAAAGGCTCCTATGTTCTGATGTTGAAACAGCTCACTCTTGGGAGGGTATGATCTCATGAAGGTTATCACTGGTTATCTGTTAGATGTGGGGTAAGATACATAAAAGACCAATTACAATCAACAAAACTTACCCAATTCTGTCAAGTCATTGACACAGGGTTTTGCAGCATGAGCAAACAAAAGAATAATGTCCAATGTCTCTTAGGGAAATGGAAAGAAATGGCCATTGTTTCCAATTAGCTGAGAAGTAGGAGAAGGTCCATTAGCTGGAAATGTTGATCTTGGACATCACTGAATGTCCTCCTGGAGCTGGAACACGGAAGGACTGAAGAAGGTTGGGAGGAGCACTGTCCCATGATGATGCCATGAGGCTTTTGTTGGCCAATCGCTTCTGTCAGTTTCTAGGCACAGCTGTGTCTTGGCAGTCCTACTCCTGTTCCTGTTCTGGCCACAAAGGCTGCAAGGGGATGAGGTTATTTCTCTTTCCACTGGGCCTCATTTCTTCAGAGCTGATCAGTATCTGATGGAATGAACAGGTGACTGCTTTGAGCTGTTGGTGGTAAAACACAGGCATCTCTTCTCCTGAAGTTAATGAATCAATTAGGCTTCCCTGTGGGACACTCCACTGGGATTTAGATGAGATGATCTTTTTCCAAGTTTCTAATGTAAATATTGCATGATTCAAAATGATTAGTCGTCCAAATTTCTCATGTACATATTGCATTATTTGAATGTTCTTAAGGCATTCATTCCTCTTTTTTTTTTTTTTTAAATAAGAATGAGATGCATGTCTTTTGTTATGAGTATGAAGAAACATCGTAGCAAAATAATACATGTAGTGGACAAGAAACTTACAGCAATTAGGAATAATTTGGATACAATGCTCAGGAATATTTCTAATAGCAGACAAAACTAACAACATAGGTGGAATGAAATAAACAGAAATCTCTGAAATAATGTACCATCATCCCAGAGTCTGCAAACAGCTGACAAACCTCGATTCAGTGGGGACTTGGATAATTATTTCCAGATCATAATTCCCAAGCTCCCTTTAAAAATAGTTCAACTGTCATGTATGGAGGGTCAAATTGCAAAGTCAAAGCAACTCAAATCTAGTTTTGATGCAGAAAACATCTGGGTCTGTTGGCAATTTCCTGTCCAGGCAGAGGTAAGGCCTGGCCACCACCCAAGTTCTAAGTGGGAGAAAATTCCATAAATGTAATTTTAAACAAGGCTCCTAAGAATAGCACTTAGGAGTAAAGGTCTAGGGGTGAAAGACTGATGAACCATCCAATAGCTGTCTCCTCCAGAATTTCCTCAGCATGGAGATGCTTTAAACACAGCAAACTGTTGGAGTAGTTCTGTAATAACAATTGGGACTGCATCTGATTGCTTAGAGTAGATGTCACAATACCATCAGTTTAGAGAAGACTTCTGACAAAACTGAGATATCATTTCCTGGAACTCTGAAAAATACTTGAAAATCATGAGGCAGCACTGGGTCAAACCATGGAGCCCCAGTGCAGAGCCCAGCTAGAGGGGTAGTCTGGTCTAAGAGATACATGAGCAGCTAGAGAACAAAAGAAGGATCCTGAAATGACACGTGTCTTGTAGATAGTTACACCAAAAGATGGTAAAACATGTGAAAAGCTGGCTATAAAAACAGGAATACAAACATGAATGTATTTATGACACAAAAAAATGCAACAAAGGAAACACTGAACAGCTCACTCATAAAATTTATGATATCTCAGATTAAATAACACTCAAACCTGATATAAATTCCTTTCGACATCAATAGAGCTTAACAAGATGAACTCAATAAAACCCAGCCCTAAAAGGATTTCAAATTAATAAACATCATTTCATTATCACCTTAGTAGACCAAAAAGCACTCTCAAGAGAACTCAAAGTTAATCACTATTAATACCGAACATAACTGGATCCATAAAAAGCTGGAATAGATCATTGTTCAAACTAAGTAAAACTGAAAGTTAACAGAAATAAAATCTACCAAAATTTACTTAATAAAACTTAACCTTATTCAAGAAGGTAACTGAGCGTTACAATATTTGGCCTTAATTTAACAGAATTCAAATGAACATTCTTAAAAGTTATAGATATGACATGATGTAACTCAGTCTAAGGTTATTAACACAAAAAGACAACTTAAAGGTGAACAAGCTGTAAGTGAAATAACAGCATGATGGTGTACTGGAGGCATTAAAGTTGTAACAAGCATATTAGAATTAGAAGTAAATCAGTTATGAGTAAAACCCATGGTAACTGCAAATTCCATGGAAACAGAAATTCAGTAAGACTTTTCAAAGTGCAGGGTTACTGGGAAATAAATATAATAATGTGCAATTTAGCATATTGCTGAACAACCCAACAGCTTTTAGTGACAGTATCTGGCATCATTTTATATGGCAAATGTGTTAGCATTCTTCTTAAAGAGATCAGACCATGTTAAAATTTGATAGGTAATAAGGCGCTGCATTTACCGCTTTTCAATCTCTCCAGTAACTGTAAAACTACATAAAGCAATCAGAATTTAGTCAGAAACTAAAATAAACTTTTAAAAACCCTAGAGCACCACGTTTTCAAGGCACACAAACACAGCTCTGGGCCAGAGCGGGGCCTGTGCCGCCCACAGGGGAGAGGGAAGGCGCTGCCCACAGGAAAACTATGGGGAGAACAGAGGCCATCTAAACTGCAATAACATAACTGTACACCAATAAAGCTTCTCTCAATATTCACACAATACTCATCCCTTAATTGCCAGAGCCAATCATCCCATTTTCCATCTCCCAGCAGGGCCCTGCGGCCGTGAATCCAGCCCGCCGGGGCTGGCCCGGCTCGGCTGCCACAGCCCTCCCGGGGCCGCTGCACCTCTGCTCCCCAAAACACTGCGGGGAAAAGAGCCGGGGAAAAGCAGCAACACACAACAAACCCTACAACCCGCACACAAAAGATAAACACAGAAGAGGCACAAGCTGCATTTTATTGCACCTTCTGCCAACAAAGTCACTGACTGAGAGTTGCATTTCCAAGGCCAAGATCTGTCTTTTGAGAAACTTCAAACTCAGAAATATTATTTTTATTAGATGTGTACAAGGCCAGGCCTCATTGGAGGCACAGCTTTTCTCACAACTCTGCATCATCTTGAACTGAAAAAGAATTAAGCAGTGTGGTCATGAGTTTGGCATCTCAGCCAGAAAGGCCAGGTATTAGAGGGAAGACGTCAGCCTACAAAATCTGATTATTTTTTCTCTTCCATTGGTCTGTCAATAACGATAATTGAATATATTCAATCAGAATATATTTCCACATGTTTACATGAAGGTGTTTGTATTTACATAAGCAATAATCAATCTGTAAAGGCTTTTGAATTTTCTTCAAGGACAAGGACATTTGAACCAATAACCCTTTCTTAATAGAGAGGCCCAGTTTAACTTTTCACTGAAGATGTTAAACCCAAGGGCAGTTCATGCAATGCTATCTTCACATGTCGCTGTAGAGACAGACAAGACACCTATTTCTTCATGCACAAGAGCCCATCTTTATTCTTCACAGCTCATATTTCTATGGTTTTCTGAAGGCATTGTGTTTCATTTTAATTGCTTACTAACTTACTGCAACTCAGTTCATTGGTTAGTAGTTGCTCATCTAGGTGTCAGTCAAAACCTTTCCTCTCTAACGCTGTTTCCATTCTTGTCTCCTGCATAGAAGATGTGGGTAGAAGTCTTTCCTCTCACAGGTGCAAATTCCTTTCTCACAGGAACTTGTCAGGCTAGCTGTTAGCTGTACTTAGCCCAAGCAGCAGGCCTGAGCCATCATTTTACAAGGGTAACAAGGCTCTTCTCTTATAGGGCTTTACCTGTATGCAACATTGACATACGATTCTTTCAATCTTAAAGAATCATCTTTAATTTCTTTCACGTAAATTTTGACCTGTGTAATATCTGTGTATATGGTAGATTTGGAGTTCAAATCTGTTTTGACTCATGCCTTCATAGAATCCCAGACTCATGGAATCATTCAGGCTGGGAAAGCTGTGTGAGACCATGGAGTCCCAGCTGTGCCCGATGCCCACCTTGTCCCTGAGGCGACTCCGGCGTTTCGGGGTCTCCCCGGCCCCGGCTGCCGTGGGTGCCCAAGACAGAGAAGTCCAATTCAGCACGACCTGTCCGGGCCCCTCAGGCAGGCCCCAGAGCTGCAGGCAGTCTTAGCAAGCTCAGCTCTTTATTGAGATCAGCTCTTTAGTGATTCTCAGCTCATTTGTGATTTCAGCTCTTGGCTTGCCGAGTGCCTTTGGCAGATGCAGGGAGAGAGAGGAGAAGTCTGGGCAGCCGTGTCCATGGGCAAGCAGCAGGAAGTCAATTGCTGCTTGATTTTGGAGTGGTGCATGTCTTGTGGTTTCTTCTTCCTTTCAAAGATCGCTCAGGGCAGCCGATGTAGCGCTGGCTTGCTTACTGAGCCAGCACCCAGGGTGATTCACTTTGCCAAGGGCTTTAGCTGCAGCTACCCATGGTCAGAATAGGGAGACAGCAATCCTTTTTGGTTTGTTCCAATCGTATGATTTGGAATTGCAATTTTCATCAAATCCTGTGTAGGATCTTTTGTGCCATTTTCATTCACTTTCTTTTTTTCAGTTATGTAGCAAGGTTATATTTGATGTGAGGGTAGAAAGTTTTCCAAGGGTACAGGGACCTCCCTGTAGCCATGAGGGGATCCCAGCCCATACTCAGTCACCACAGATGAGAAATGTTCCCTTGGGTAGTATTTTGAGGTGAAGAGAGGATACAGAGATCACACGAGCAGTGTAATTACACCAATCAGGAGGGTTATAAGCTTTGTTAATTGGTGATGTGTCTTTCCCGTATCTGATTTTGGTCTGGTCAGTTTCTGGCCAATTATTTTTTTGATGTCTAAAGTAAATTTGACACAGTATGTTGCCTTGGAGGACCCCATCAGGTCCAATTCTTGGGGTTCCTCGAGAGCACTGGGCAGCATTTTTGTCCACTGGTCCCAGGTGCCCACCAGGTTGGGTCTCTTACCTGTGGTGAGGAGGAGCTCTGAGTTATAGACGGGCCAGGCATCGGCTGCGAAGGGAATTCCTACCAGACATGTGGGAAGTGGGTTATCCATGCTTCCCATGGATAAGCACATGTTATCCTGTTTGAATGTCCTTGCTGAGGTTACCCAGACATTGTGGCCAGGCTGTGGGCTGATCCAACTGATGGCACACGGTACAGTGAGGAAATCCAAGCAGCAGTGAGGACAGCACCAACGGAGACATTTTTCATCTCTGGACAGGAATGGGGCTTCTGATAGGGAATATAAGCAAAATTTGTTATCTTGATGGTGGGAGGGGAGGGTTAGGGTTTTCTCCTTTGTTCCTTTCCTCTGTTCCTTCCCCTCCCCCCTTTTTTTTTCTTTCTTTTCTTTTTTTTTTTTTTTTTTCTTTCTTTTCTTTTTTTTTTTTTTTCTTTTTCCTTAAACTAAGGATGGGGGAGTGGGTATAAGGTTAGGGGTTTTTGGTAAGAGTTGAGAAAGGGGAATAATAGGGCTTTTTAGGACCTAAAGGGATAATAACATATAATTCAGAGAACAATTTTGTGTTCAGGCTGTGTCTGGCTTATGGCTTGATGCAGCAGAATGTTGTTCAGCTTTCTGTTTTGTCTGCTGTCCTGTGATGGGATGGGCTTTTCTTCTGTATGTGGACATTTGGCAACATCTTCGTCTCCAGGCAGAACTGGTCTGGTTTTGAGGAGGTCTTGTGTTTGACTCAGGGGAATTCTTGTCAGTGTTTGTGGGAGTGGCTTTTGCAGTGCCTAGGTATGGTTTTATGTTTTTTCCTGGGTACCATCCAGGAGCAGATGGGAGTAGAACACAGGCATCCCCTCTTCCCCAGGTAATCAGTTGGAATAGCCCAGAAATTTGATGTGTTTTTGGGTCCTTCCCCAGTACAGGTGGTTTCTCAGTGAGCTTTGCTTGGGTGGTATTTGCAAAGTGGTGAAGTACTGGGGGGTCAGGCTCTGATGTTGTAGAGTTCAGGAAGTTGATGACATAGAGAGCCTTGCAAAGTCTTTCCACTGGAGATTTCATTTTTGTTTCTCTTTGCTGCTGACTGAGGACTCTTTTGAGGGTTTGATGTGTCCTTTTTACGATGGATTGTCCTGTGGGATTTGCAGGTATGCCTTTCTTGTGTTCTATTCCCCACTCACTGAAGAACTCTTTTAACTGACAAGAGGTATAGGGAGGTCCATTGCAGAGAGTATTAGTACAGAAAGTATTTCTACTGCCTGGCTAGTAAAGAGAGGGCACGGACTTTTACAAGGAGTGCATAACCCAGGCCTGAAGCCAACAGACAGTCCTAGAAATGTCCTTGGACCAGAGATGAGAGGAAGTTGGACAGTTACACAATGGCTGCAGACTAGGCTAGCTAGACACCAGGAGATACCAGCAAAACCGCAAGGCAGCAATTACACAAGATAGCAGCAGACCGCAGGACAGAAAGAGTGTAGAACCAAGAAAAGCATGAGCAGCTGGTTTACACCAATCACAGCATGAGTCAGGGCTCCTGGACAGTCCCTTGTAACCAATAATATGTACGCTTGAGCCGCATGGACAGATAACAATGCTATATGTTATGAATAGAAAGTTGTATTTTTTTTTTAAGTTTCAGAGTTAAAAAAAACCAAGCCAGACCGAGTCAGCCTCCTTTAGTTTCGCTGCCGAAGGAAAGCTTTTCAAATACCTGTTAATGGCAGGTGATTAACTGATTGTTTCCCTGATGCTGGCTGCATGCCAAGAAGATACCAAGGGAAACCCTCCAGGGTAAAGAGATGGGCAGTGACACCAGAAACAACATGCAAATAAGAAACGCAGTGCACCCTGGATTGTTACAGTTTTACAGTTTTTATAAGAAAAACCCCTAAAATCACGAGCCAATAAGTGACTTAAAGTGACGTCTAAGGATGGGAGCATTGTCCCGTACCTGCTTGAATCTTTTTATTTCTCACCCTAACCTGAAAAGAAACTGATTAAAGAGACCCCCCCGGGTTTCTAAACCAACAAACCAAGGACTCAACGACTCTCCCGTGAGGACAGAGTCCCCAGTTCTGTCTGCAGACCAGCGGACAAAACTGCATCATCCTCCTGCTTCGTGCCACGCCTGGGAGCAGCGGCGGCGAGGGCGCAACCCGTCGATTTCTCCCCACCTGAGCTGATTCTTCTTAATAAAGGCATTAAAAAGGAGAAAGATCTCCTGCCCATTTATTTCAGCTTGGGGACTCGTCCGGGATAGCCACGCCTGAAGAGGACACCAGGACTGGGACGGCCGCCCACCCTGGACCTGCAGGACAGCTGGCTATCAGGACCACAGAAGATCAGCTTGGGACAGTGACACGGAGCAGCGTCGGATAGGTGAGAATATCCGGCGGCGGGAGAGGGAGGCGAGCGAGTGTGTGTGCGTGAGACGAGGGCCGGCAGCTCAGCCCCTCGAAGCGAGTGAGGACCCCTCAGTACCGCGGTTCCGCACCCCCGCGAGGGGGCCGGCCGGGAACAGGGGGAAGCGAGTGGAACTGGTGATTGAGGCGCCTCCAGAGGGGTAAAGAGGACCCCCCTCCGGGCGTGCGGAGGAAATAGCTGTGTGAGTGGCACGCACCCCAAAGGCCCTGATACAGGTCCTAACGAAAGAAGTTAGGGTATCAGGCAGTTTGGCCCAGACAAAGGGCGCCTTAGAAGCCAGGGTTTCGAGGTTTGACTGTTTGAGCCTTGGCAAGGGAAGGCCAAGGTCTCTCTAAGTCCTGACGAAGGAGGTCAGGCGAACCTCAGAGGTCAAGACCTCGAGGATGTTTTTTTGTATTTTGGTTGTTTGTTGAGTCTTGGCAAGAAAGCCAAGGTCTTAACAAAGTCCTGACGAAAAGGGTCAGTGAAATTGGAGTTTTGGCAGGAGGTCGAGACTTCTTAAATAAGATATATTTCCTTTAGAGAAAAAGACATCTTGTGATTTGGCAGAAAATAATGGGAGGGTGCGGTAGTAAGAAAAGTGGCCAAAGATTAAAGAATATACCTCCCCACAGTCCCCTAGGTGAACTATTAGAGAGATGGGACTTTATAGAAAGTACAGAAGGATTAGAAAAAGTTAAGATGATTCATTACTGTTCAGAAGTGTGGCCAGAATTAGAAGTGCAAGGAGGATGGCCATGGTGTGGGACGAAAGACAAGTGGATGTGTCAACAGCTGTGTAATTACCTGACGGCTAGAGAAAATACTGATGCTGAGGAACTATTGTATATAGCTTGTTGGTTGAATGCTATAGAGAAAAAAGGAGTGCAAATTTGTAAAGTGCAGAGCAAGAAAGAAGGGAATGAAAGAGGAGATGCTAGAATTAAGGAAATTGGTAAAAGGTGGGACCCCCTAGACTACTTGCCTCCTGATGCCCCTCCACCTTATAACCCTCTCCTTCGAGCACCTCAAATAGCAGATCCAGTTCTTCTCCCGGCTGCCATGGGGGCCATTCCCTCACCACCCCCTTCGACTCCTTCAGCTGCTTCTGCACCACCACTAATACCTACTACACCTGCTGCATGCTCCACCCCTTCTCCAGCTCCACCTAACATGCACCCAAGCTCTTCTCCCCCTCCTACGGCAGTCCCTCCACCTCCTCCTAACTGTGACATAAATACCTCCTTATCTAATAACCCCTTATCACCAGGTATAGCCGTTGACTTACAGCAGGTCCAAGTTAATGCTAATACCCCTCAAGTGAACAATCTTGTGTCTGAAGATGGGCCATACTGTAGTACCCGATCCAGGACCTCCAAGGCAGAGAGACTTTTTCCCCTTAGAGAAGTTCCTATGGGAGGAGTAGCAGGAGGTGTTGGTTTTGTAAATGCTCCTCTAACTGCTTCTGAGGTGAGAGGATTCAAGAAGGAGTTAGGGAATTTAGTTGAAGACCCCGTGGGCATTGCTAACCAAGTGGATCAGTTTTTAGGTCCAAATTTCTACACTTGGGGAGAGATGAATTCCATTCTAAATATATTCTTTTCCCCAGAAGAGTCCCGAATGATTAGGGCCGCAAGCATAAGAGTTTGGGAAAAAGATAACCGTCCAGGGCCCCAAGTGCCATCAGGAGAAGAAAAATTGCCACTAGTGGATCCGAATTGGAATCCTAACCAGGAGGAAGGGAGGAAGGCCATGATGGAGTACAGGTCCTTGATAATTCGAGGGATAAGAGAATCAATTCCCAAAGGAACCAATACAAAACTGGCATTTGAGAGTATACAAGAGAAAGATGAAACTCCTGCCACTTGGCTTAATCGCCTGAGGCGGAACTTTCAATTGTACTCCAAAACAGACCTGGACACCAGCGAAGGTGAAATGCTACTAAAAGTCCATTTTGTTACTAAATCTTGGCCTGATATACGAAGAAAATTGGAAAAGATTGAGGATTGGCAAGAAAAAGATATTAATGAGTTATTGAGGGAAGCATTGAAAGTGTATTTAAGGAGGGAAGAAGAAAAAGCAATAGCCAAAGCCAAGATCATGCTTGCTATAGCCAGAGAAAGTGTGGGAGCAAACAACTCTTTCCTACAGTACAAAGCCACAAAGGAGTGGGGGGGGCCACCACCAGGAGCAGGCAAGAATATGGCAGTACTGTCAGGAACAGGAGGCATGGAGAGGCCTCGAGTCCCTTTGAGTGAAAGCTGCTGCTATTACTGTGGAGCAACTGGACCCCCCCCCAAGACTGTTTAGCCTAAAGTTGTGAAACCTTTGCTAGCTGATCAAGATAGCAAAGGAAGCAGCTTTAAGACCAGAAGATCTGGTAAAAGTGTTTTTTTTTAAGCAGAAACCACACCCGAGTAGGGAAAAAGAAAAAAAGAACTCATATTTTGTGAAATTTAAAGTTACATCAAGGGATATGGGGGAGTGGTTAATATCTGACGGACGGGTGTTGCTAAACAAAGCACTTGCTGGGATAGTGCTAACAGAACTACAGAAACTAACCCACTGGGGAGTCCAAGGACTATGTGATTATTTCCTAAGAAATAACCTGTGCATAAGCAGATATGACCTAGCAGAAACAATTATAAAAGAGTGTTTAACTTGCCAAAAAGGTGAACCAGAATGAAATAGTGAATACCTTAGACTCAGACTGAAGTCCAAATTTGTAGCCCAAACATTGCAAATTATAATTGAAGCTTCAGGAATAAAATGGAGATTGCATACTCCGTGGCACCCCCAGAGTTCTGGGAGGGTGGAACAAATGAACAAAATTCTCAAAAATGAATTGGCTAAAGTGTTTACCCCTAGCGCTCTTGCGCATCAAAACAAGACCCCGGTCTGATATAAGGATTTCACCTTATAAAATGATGTTCGGATTGCCATTCTTGTTAACACCCTATAGCACAGGAGACTACCTGGAAGAAGAAGCTACAAGGAAATATTTAGAAGTCATTGGAGGAACCCTAGAAGGACTTAGAAAAAGAGGATACCTCCCCCAAACCTCCCCTCTTGATACAAAAGCACACGACATCAACCCAGGAGATTGGATTTTAATAAAATCCTGGAATTATAGACCATTAATGCCTAAATTTGAAGGCCCCTTTCAGGTACTCCTCATCGCTAATTCGGCTGTGCGAACCAGAGAAAAAGGTTGGACTCACATTACGAGAATTAAAGGACCAGTCCCACCCCCGGGCATTGGACAAGATTCTTCAGTGTCTGGTATTGGACCAGATTCCACACCACTCTCACCCCCGGGTATTGGACAAGATTCTTCAGTGTCTCCCTCTGGTATTGGACCAGATTCTACACCACCCTCACACTCTAACTCAGGACAAGATTCAACTGCATCAGGAGTTAATTCAGCTGAGTATACTATTATAAAAGGACCAAATGACTTAAAATTGACATTCAAAAAGACTGATAAACTGCGTAAGAAAAAAGTTTAGAATCATAACATGTCTTGAAGTGTTTTAAGAAATTTGTAAAAGTTAAAAATTGTTAATAAGTAATTCTGGTTAAGTCGGCCCAACTTGGTACCAAAGACCCCAGGTTAATCTTCTCCAGAGTGCTCCCCTAGGGGGGGACCAAATTAGCAAGGACAGATCAAGAGAGGTTTAACCAGAGGAACAAGAGACTCTAAAGAACTTGGAGACTTCTTCTCAGTAAAATCCTCAAGAGGCAAGGCCGGGTGGGCAGGCTGTGCAGGATGACCCATACCGGACTCTTGGGAAGGGTAGTAGTGCTGGCTCTGATTGCTGGTAGTGCTCTGGAGAGCCCAGGAGAGCTGTGCAATGAGTACTACCAACCTTTCTATGAGAAAGAAGTAAGCTCCTTGCTGAGAGTCCACAACAATTGTGTTAACCTCTCCCAATTGATCTTTTATCAAGAGAATAAGAAAATATATTGGATAACCCGGAACACCACCACCTTTAGGCAGCCACTCCTGGGAGAGCACCCTGTAGGAGAAACCTGGTGGTGCTTTGAACGTGATGCTACTGAAGCAAACCTGGTGAACTGGTTTAGGACAAATTAGGGGAAAATATCTCCAAAGGAGCCCCTTATAGGAAACAAAACCCTCCGCACCTTCCCCCCTCCCCACCACTGGGTTCGGGAAGAATTTCTTCAGAGGGGAAGTGGAAAAAGCTTGTTTATTAAAGAACAACAAAAAAACACTCCCAGCACAAGAGAAGTAGCCCGAGATGGCAACAGATGTTTCACCAGTCCAAGGGGTCGAGCCGTTTCTCTCTTCGCTGCGGAGGGTACGAAGCTTCTCTTGCAGACCCCGGACAGAGCCCCTTGCCCGGCGCCGGTCCGATATCTTCGGGGGGGGAAAGGGGCGGGGGGGGGGAAAAGGGAAGAAAGGGAACAACAGAAACTGGGGAAAGGAAAAAAAATGGCGAAAAAGCAAGCGAGCTAAAAAAAGGCAAGAAAAAAAGAAAGAGAAGCAAAGCTAGAAGAGCAAGCAAGCAGCCAGCCGGCCAAGCAGCATGCAAAAGCCGAGCCCCAAGGCAGGGGCGGGGGGGGGGAAAGGACAAAACGATAGACACAACAAACGGAGCAGGGAACAGAAACCACGATTTGGGATAATAAGCATGAAAATGTCCTGTCCCCACGACATTCCACCCCTTATCCCATATCGTGAACATGTTATTGAACAACGTAAACTTTCTTCTCACTTGCTCCAACCTTCCACACTTACACGTTTTCTTTCATTCTTACTTGCTCAGACCTTCGACACTTTCATATTTCCTTCTGTTTCATGTCTGTATGATCTAATGTACAGACAATGGTGGTCACGCTTAACAAACAATGATATCATCCCACAATCAGATCTCCCTGAGGTACGCAACGGGTTGTCCCATCTTTCTGCATTATCCACCAGGTATAACCTGGTCCTTGAGCAAAGACAACCCCACAAATGGGTTTGCCTGTACTCGAGGCAGGATCAATCCATACTGTCTTCCCCAACAAACCTCTGACATGGGCCACTGGGACTTTATCTCCATCTACTATATTGAGGGACTCAGACTGGGCAGGACCTGCTCGGTTGGTGGAACCTCGAGTGTTAACTAACCAGGTGGCCCTGGCTAAATGCTGCTCCCAGTTCTTGAGAGACCCCCCACCCAATGCCTTCAAGGTGGTCTTTAACAATCCATTGCATCTCTCCACTTTACCTGCAGCTGGTGCATGGTAGGGGATGTGGTATACCCACTCAATGCCATGTTCCCTAGCCCAGGTGTTAATAAGATTATTTTTAAAATGAGTCCCATTGTCTGACTCAATCCTCTCAGGGGTACCATGCCTCCAAAAGACCTGCTTTTCAAGGCCCAGGATGGTGTTACGGGCGGTAGCATGAGACACAGGGTAGGTTTCCAACCATCCTGTGGTGGCTTCTACCATTGTGAGCACGTAGCGCTTGCCTTGGCGGGTTTGAGGCAGTGTGATGTAATCAATCTGCCAGGCCTCCCCATATTTGTATTTGGACCACCGCCCACCATACCATAGGGGCTTCACTCGCTTGGCCTGTTTGATGGCAGCACACGTCTCACAGTCATGGATAACCTGAGAAACACTGTCCATGGTTAAATCCACCCCTCGGTCTCGTGCCCACTTGTAGGTGGCATCTCTACCCTGATGGCCTGAGGCATCATGGGCCCATCGAGCTAGGAATAACTCTCCCTTGTGTTCCCAATCTAGGTCTATCTTTGACACCCCTATCCTTGCAGCCTGATCTACCTGATGATTGTTTTGCTGCTCTTCATTAGCTCTGCTTCTGGGGACATGGGCATCTACGTGGCGAACCTTCACAGGTAGTTTCTCTAACCTGGTGGCAATATCTTTCCATTCTTCAGCAGCCCAAATTGGCTTTCCTCTACTCTGCCAGTTAGCCCCTTTCCATCTCTCCAGCCAGCCCCACAGCGCATTGGCTACCATCCACGAATCAGTGTAGAGGTAGAGCTTTGGCCACTTCTCTCTTTCAGCAATGTCCAGAGCCAGCTGAACGGCCTTAAGTTCAGCGAGTTGGCTTGATCCACCCTCTCCTTCAGTGGCTTCTGCGACCTGTCGTGTGGGGCTCCATACAGCTGCTTTCCACTTCCGTTTCATTCCCACAATGCGGCAAGAACCATCAGTAAAAAGAGCATACCGTGTTTCTTCTGCCAGCAGTTGGTTGTATGGTGGTGCTTCTTCCGCTCGTGTCACTTCTTGTTCTTCTTCATCAGCGAGACCAAAATTCTCACCTTCAGGCCAGTTTGTAATTACTTCCAGAATCCCAGGTCGATTCAGGTTTCCAATACAGGCGCGCTGTGTGATGAGAGCAATCCACTTGCTCCATGTTGCACTGGTGGCATGGTGGGTAGAGGGAGTCTTTCCTCTGAACATCCACCCCAGCACTGGTAGTCGGGGTGCCAGGAGGAGTTGTGCCTCCGTGCCAATCACCTCCGAGGCGGCTTGGACTCCTTCATAGGCTGCCAAAATTTCCTTCTCTGTAGGAGTGTAGCTGGCTTCAGACCCTCTATAGCTTCGACTCCAGAATCCTAATGGTCGGCCTCGAGTCTCACCAGGCACCTTCTGCCAAAGGCTCCAGGACAGGCCATGGTTCCCGGCTGCAGAGTAGAGCACGTTCTTCACATCTGGTCCTGTCCTGACTGGGCCAAGGGCTACAGCATGAGCAATCTCCTGCTTGATCTGGGCAAAGGCTTGCTGCTGTTCAGGGCCCCAGTGGAAATCGTTCTTCTTGCGGGTGACCAGGTAGAGAGGGCTCACAATCTGGCTATACTCCGGAATGTGCATTCTCCAAAACCCTATGGCGCCTAGGAAAGCTTGTGTTTCCTTTTTGCTGGTTGGTGGGGACATAGCTGTGATCTTATTGATGACATCGGTGGGAATCTGACGCCGTCCATCTTGCCACTTCACTCCAAGGAACTGGATCTCTCGAGCAGGTCCCTTGACTTTGCTCTTCTTGATGGCAAAGCCGGCTTTCAGGAGAATCTGGATTATTTTCTCTCCTTTCTCAAACACTTCTGTTGCCGTTTTCCCCCACACAATGATATCATCGATGTATTGCAGATGTTCTGGAGCCTCACCCTCCTCTAATGCAGTTTGGATCAGTCCATGGCAGATAGTGGGACTGTGTTTCCACCCCTGGGGCAGTCGGTTCCAGGTGTACTGCACGCCCCTCCAGGTGAAAGCAAACTGAGGCCTGCATTCTGCTGCCAGAGGAATGGAGAAAAATGCATTAGCAATATCAATAGTGGCATACCACTTCGCTGCCTTGGACTCCAGCTCGTACTGGAGTTCCAGCATGTCCGGCACAGCAGCGCTCAGTGGTGGTGTCACTTCATTCAAGGCACCATAGTCCACCGTCAATCTCCATTCCCCTTCAGATTTACGCACAGGCCAGATGGGGCTGTTGAAGGGTGAGTGGGTTTTGCTAACCACCCCTTGGCTCTCCAGCTCACGAATCATTTTGTGGATGGGGATCACGGCATCTCGATTCGTTCTATACTGCCGGCGATGCACTGTCGAGGTCGCAATTGGCACGAGCTGCTCTTCTACCCTCAGGAGTCCTACTGCAGATGGGTTTTCTGTCAGTCCAGGCAAGGTGTTCAATTGCTTAACGTTCTCTGCCTCTACAGCAGCTATGCCAAAAGCCCATCTGAGTCCCTTTGGGTCTTTGTAATAGCCGTTCCGGAGGAAGTCTATGCCCAGAATACATGGAGCCCCTGGGCCAGTCACAATGGGATGTTTCTTCCACTCCTTCCCAGTCAGGCTCACCTCAGCTTCCACCAGGGTCAGTTGTTGTGATCCCCCTGTCACACCAGCAATGGAAACAGGCTCGGCCCCTTGGACTGGTGAAACATCTGTTGCCATCTCGGGCTATTTCTCTTGTGCTGGGAGTGTTTTTTTGGTTGTTCTTTAATAAACAAGCTTTTTCCACTTCCCCTCTGAAGAAATTCTTCCCGAACCCAGTGGTGGGGAGGGGGGAAGGTGCGGAGGGTTTTGTTTCCTATAAGGGGCTCCTTTGGAGATATTTTCCCCTAATTTGTCCTAAACCTGTTCAAATAATTTGGTGGCCCGTACGGGGAAACCGGACGAAGTGGAATTATTTGAGGGGCAGGGCAGAGCCAGGGAGAAGAATGACTTTTGCATTGGATGGAGCTGTGATTTCCCTTGGCTTTGTTGGCTGACAAGAAATGAACATCCCTCTGTGTCTCGGGCAGCTCCTTCTCCAAGGAAAGCAGGTGGGAGTTGGAGCCAAGGAGCTGAAACCTGCAGGTGCAGCCTGGGCTGGAGGGAGCTCGGATTTGCACGAGGCTGCTCTGAGTGCCAGGGCTTGGATGGGGGAAATGGTGGGGTGGGGTAGGGACAGAGTCTGATTGATTGTCAGCCATGAAGGGTCTTGATTTTCAAATCTATTCAAACTGCATGAGGAGGTACTTGGATTCAGTGTCAATTGGAAATTGCACATATCCATGTGTTAACAGGAAGAAAAACCAATACAGGACCTAAAAATCTTTTCTCATGGTGTTTTTAAATATGATATATTCAGTTTGAATACACTTCAAGCCTCTGGAGCAGTAAAATTCAGCAGGAGCCTCTGCAAGTTGCTGAGGATGTCAGCAGCCCCCACTGAGGCCATCCCTGCCCAGAGAGCGTGGGGGAATGGGCAGACAAGGAGAGCGTCCCTGGGGCTGGGCCAGCAGAACTCAGAGGCACCAGCGGCTCCAGCTGGGAAATGGAGTGTGGAATGTGGCTGGGAAAGCCCTGCCTGGGCTGTGCCAAGCAGGACAGACAAGCCCAGACACTCATCCCTCCAAAAATCAATTAAATGTCTCAATATGACATTAAAAAGTAATTAGAATTGTTTCTGTACTTTGAGTTGGATGCACTGGAGAAATACCAACAAGAGATATTCAATTCACAAAAAACACTTCTCAGTGCATTAACTTGGCCCATTGATTCCATGAGGCCCTACAGTGTCAGAATGGCCCCTTGGTCTCACAGGGCCCCACAGTGTCACCATGGTCCCTTGGTCTCACAGGGCCCCACAGTGTCACAATGGTCCCTTGGTCTCACAGGGCCCCACAGTGTCACCATGGTCCCTTGGTCTCACAGGGCGCCACAGTGTCACCATGGTCCCTTGGTCTCACAGGGCCCCACAGTGTCACCATGGTCCCTTGCTTCCATGGGCCCTGTGCTGCTGCATTCCCCCCTCCCCTTCTCAGGCCGCCCTGCCAGCTCAGAAATGCTCCTTGGGCCTCGGCCTTGGCCAACAGCCCCTGGGCTCAGCTCCTCTGCAGCTCAGCACAAACACTGTCTGCTCCAGGCACTGCTGTGCCCAACCAGCTCCTGGTTTCTGGAGGAGCAGCCCTGGGAACTGGTTTTGTTCCCTCAGTGGCACAACATCCCTGTTCTCACAGTGCCAAAGAAAGCTGTTGATGCCAAGTGTGGCCAGGATGAACCATTGCTGTGACTGCAGCCCCTCTCTTGGGCCCTACAAACAGCGCTGCAAAAGGAGCCCCTTGGAGCTCTCCTGGGCCAGCGACTCCCTCTGAGTGGGGCCTCTCCCAGCCGGGAACTCTCCCGTTTGCTGCACTCGGGGATCCTGAACAATGAGGGAGCCTGGGCCGATCCCCCCACTCCTCCAGGCTCAACCCTTCACCTGCTGGGGAGATGCCAAAGCATCCACAGGGAGCATTTCCTGCCCTCAGGGGAATTTCTCACAGGTGCCTTGCACTGGCTCTTTGTGTCTGTGTGCACACAGGAGTGTCTGTGCTGGGGAGATGTGACAGAAATGCTGCTCTCGGGGGGTTGGAGTGCCATGGATAGCTGAGTCAGTCAGGCCTGTAAGTGAGGTTAAGTCATGAGGAATAACCCAAGTTAAATGCTGCTAGGAGTTGTTCTTATGCTAAGTTCTTATGCTTAATATAAGTAATAAGCTGAGTTAAATACTGTTGAGTGTTATTCTTCTGTTAAATTGCTAAGTCAAGGGTTACAAGTTAGGTTAAATACTATTAAGCTCTGTTCTTTTCCTATATTGTAAAGTTGAAGGGATCAGTAGGTTAAGATATAAGTTAAGTCTTTTTAAGTTTGAGCTCTGTAAGCTTTTGGGTCGTATTCCTTTTATCCTTGCCCTCACAAGGCAAGGATATCCTTGTCCTTGTATCACATACAGGAACAGTTCTCAGTTCACTTCTGGTTTGATTGCCTGGATTTTGTTTGGTTTTTTAGTTGCTTTGTTTCCTTGTTGTGCCTGAAGTGTCCAGTCAGGAGCAGAGTAACTCTTGCCAAGGAACTTTGTGGTGATGTTGCTTAATATTAAATCTGGCTTTTGCTGATCTTTTGCTGGGGATTTTCTCAGTGCTCTCAAGCCCTCATTCGTAACAGGGTGAAGGAGCCCTGGCCCAGGCCCTGGCCCTGGGGGACACAGGGATACTGTTGGGGGTCCCTGTCCCCCTGTCCCACCCCCCAGGGCCCCGGCCCCCTGTCCCCATGTCAGGCTCTGGGGTCGATCTCGTGGAACATCCTCTGGGGGAGGCTGCGGCGCCGGGAGCGGGGGGACCCGGGGGGACAGGGGACCCCACTGTGCACGAGCAGTGTTGGACTGCTCTGGGGGAACTGTGAGGGGGGGCTGGGGCAGAGTGACCTCCCCAGTGACCTCACACAGCCCCTGTGATGTCACACAGCCCATTTGTGATGTCCCAGCCCACATTATGATGTCACGTTTAATGTTATGATATTACACAACCTACCCTGGCATGTCACACAGCCATTCTGTGATGTCACATCCCCTCTGTGATGTCACACAGTTACCCTGTGATGGCCGATTCCATTTTATGATGTTCAGTCTATGATGTCACAGAGCCTACTCTATGATGTCACAGGCAACTCAGTGATGACACACACAACTGCTCTGTGATGTCACAAAGCCCTTTCACGATATCACAGGGCCAGTGCTGGGATATAAGTTTCTGATATCATAAAGCTGCTCTGTGATGTCACGGAAGATTTGGTGATGTCACAAAGTTACCATGTGATGTCACACCTGGCTCTATGATGTTGCGCCATCACCCGGTGCTGTCACAACCCACTCTCTGATGTCAGAGGGCCACCCTCCATGATGGCCGACTCTGCTCCATGGCCTCACATCCCACTCTGTGACATAACAGACAGTTCTGTGATGTCACAACACCGTCAGTGATGTCACAACACCCTCAGTGATGTCACAAAACCCTCTCTGTGATGTCATACTGCCACTCTGTAATGTCACAGCACATACTTTGACCTCACAATCTGCTCTATGATGTCATACTGCCATGCCATGATGTCACATCCTGCTCTGTGATGTCACACAATCCCCTCTATGATGCTGGAGCTGCCCAGTGACCTCACACAACAAACTGTGATGTCATAGCCCAACCTGTGACCTCACACAGCCCACTCTGTGCTGTCACACAGCCCCTTGCTGACATCACAGCTGCTCTGTGCCTCTAGGACACAGCCACAGAGGTGCCGCTGTGACACAGCCCCCTCTGGGACATCCCCCAGCCCCTGCCAGTGCTGAGCCCTGTCAGCTCTGTCTGTGCCCTGCTGGTGTCCCTGAGCTGCCCTGGCAGTGCCCCAGCCCTGCTGGGCTGTGCCCAGGAGCTGCTCCTGGCCAGAGCTGTCTCTCTGCAGCGCTGCCCTTGCCAGGAGCTGCCTCTGGGCCAGGAGCCCGGCCCAGCTCAGCAGCACAGACACAGCACCAGGACTTTAATCACCCTCTGGGGCTTTGCTGCTCTTTGTATCAGACTCAGTGCCTCAGAATGTGCTCAAAAAACTTCTCAGAGACTCAAAAGGGAGTGAAACACTGAAGTTTCTCATACTTAAAATAAATCCTTTTGAGGAACAGGACCAAAAAAGTATCCCCATGTTCCAGGTACAGCAGAACACTGGAGGCAGTGATGACAGCTGGGGACAAGCAAGGAAAAGGTGTTTCTGATGCTGAGAAAACCTGTGCCTCTGTCCCTGCAGGCTGTCGTCATCCCCCGGCTGCCCCACCTGGCTGGCCCCTTCCTTTGCTGACAGCTCTGCCTCCTGCCTGCCTCTGCCTGCCCACACAAAGCCTTGGGCTGCTCCAGGCTTCTTCTGGGGGATGTGTTGCATCACAGCCCTGCCCTGGCAGGGAAATTCCTTTCTCCTCATGTCCAGTCTGGGCCTCCCCAGCTGCCCCTGTGTTGTGTTCCACCACAGTGAGGGGCGCAACAATTCCCTCAGGGCCCAGAGTCTCAGACCTCAGGCAGGCACCGATGACCAACAGGGAAAGGAAGGCAACAGGATGGATCTTGTTTAGCAAAACCCAGGATCCTTTATTGTGCCAGGGAACCAAGAGAAGAAATGAATGGGGTGGGGTCATGGGTTTAGAGGTGAAGTTTAGGGTCAGGGTCTAATAGCAGAAGGAGCAGGGGACTGGAAATGGGTGAATCAAGGAGGACAACCAAAAAAAAAATCTAAGCTGGAGACATTGCAGTAGAATTTAAACCAATGAGGGTACAGAAAAGGAAGAACATTCTGGGGCCATTCCTTATTTGACCAGATGGGGTGGAGTGTCTTTTCCCGGGATTGCAGAGGCACACCCCACAGGGTGGAGGGGTGGAATCTGCTTTCAATTACACCCCTCGCCCAATGGTGTCTGTCTGGGTAGAATCCCTACTTCATGGGGCAGGGGCACTCCACACCCTTGGTGCCATTATTTCTTTCTCTAGCTGCTTTTTACAAGAAAAACTCCTCTCTGATACCATCCTTCACTCCCTCCCGGACTACTCCTGTTCTGTCCTCAGTCTCAACACCACTGAGCCCAGAGCCATCAGCCTCTCCCTGCTGGTTATGTGATGAGGCCTCCAAACCCCATCTTGGGAGATTTTTCAGTCTTCTCCAAGGTCTGTGAAAATGGAAAAATAGTGGTCAAAGTTATTTTCTCCCAAATCTTGCAGTGACAGGATGAGGGCCAACATCTTTCAACTGAATGAGGGTGGATTTACATTTGTTAAAAGGAGGAAATATTTTACAATGATGAGAGTGGCCCAAAACTGCAACTGTTTTTCCAGAGAATTGTCCAAGAGCAGGAGTTTTGTGCAGCCTGACATAGCGAAACCCTTTCCCCTCCCCAAGAAGAGAATTCCTGTTGTGTGGGTTCTCTGATGTGCTGGGTGCCCTCACAACGCTTCTGGCCAGAATGTCTGCTGAGGGCAGCCAGGCTGCTGCAGGGCAGTGACCTCACAGCCATCACCATGGCAGCCCTGTCCCCTGGGCCTGGCTCTGCCCTTTCCTCTGCCCCTGCCTTGTCTCTGCTGGCATGAAGAGTTTTGTCGTGAATATCTTGTCCCCAGGGTGCTGGGGCCAATGGCTTCCCAGGCAGGCTCCTGGAGCAGAAGTGGCTTTTCAGAGCCCAGGCAGAAATGAGCCCTGAGGCAGCAGCTCTGCAATGCTGGCCACCAGGCCGGGCTGCCAAGGGAGGCTTCTGGCCATGCCCTGCAAGCAGCTGCTGCTGCCAAGGTGCCTTTGGTGCCTCAGGCTCTGCCTGGCACAGCTGCCAGCACGGCACTCTGCCCTTGTGCCCGAGCCCTTCCCTGTGCTGGGGCTGGCCTGGGGCTTTTCCTGCAGCGGGACCTGCCCTGCTCCTGGCACAGGAAAGGCAGTTCCTGCTGGAGCAGGAGGAACTGCCAGGGGCTCCAACAACTCCAGCAAGACTCTGTTGACATCAAAATTGCTTCCTAGATCACTATATTCTAATAATTGTTATATCTCCTGTACTGTGGAGTAAATAACTATCTTTTTAAAAATTTAATCTGTGGTGTAAACAAACCATTCTGTCAAATCATGATCAGAATCAATCAGAGCTGTATTTATATAAATTTATCTAGAATTCCATCGATAATCCTGTGGGACAAATTGCATTAAGGTTCAATTCTACCTGTCCAATCTTTTACACCTTTGACAAAGTCTGGGGCTGGGATTGGATCCAGCCACTCCCACTCTCCTGTACTAAAATAAATTTTGGAAGTCTAGGGGCCCTGCAGGGGTTTGAGGATCCATGGTGGCTGTTGGGTGTCATTTCTCCATCTCATGAATCTGCAGGAGTTTCTCCAATAAAGAAATAAAGCTTTTGCCTGAAGCTGCCACTGTGCCCATGACAGGAACCCCTGGGAGTGTCTGGGACATCCCGGCTCTTTGGCAGCCTGGGGACTCCTGGGATGTCACCGTGGAGCCCCCGTCAGTGCCTGTGACAGATCGGTGCCTTTGCAGCCCCAGGTGCCATGGGATGTCACCATGGAATGGCTGTGACTGGCTCTGATCACACGGCCCTTTACCATCCCCAGAAACCCCTGGGAGGTGTCCATGGAGCCCCTGTCTCTGCCTGTGACATTCCAGCTCTTGAACAGCCTGGAGACTCTTGGAAAGTCCCCATGGAATCCTTCTGAGTGCCTGTGACAAATGTGATCCTTGGCAGGCAACCATCCTCAGCCCCCTGTTGCTGTGCTCAGTTTCCATAGCAACCATCCCCAGCCCCCTGTTGCTGTGCTCAGTTTCCATAGCAACCATCCCCAGCCCCCTGTTGCTATGGTCAGTTTCCATGGCAACCATCCCCAGCCCCCTGTTGCCATGCTCAGTCCCTCGGCAGCTCCATGCAGACCCCATGCCAGGGGTGGGTGCCATGGACACCAGCTCAGGCCTGCAGCCAGAGCCCGTTGCCATGGCAACCATTGGCAGCCCCATCCCCAGGGTCACGGGATCCCAGATCCACAGAACTGGCTGAGCTGGGAGGGACCCATCAGGATCCTGGAGTCCAACTGCTGGCCCTGCACAGGACACCCCAACAATGCCAGCCTGGGCCTGGCAGCGCTGTCCAAACGCTGCTGGAGCTCAGAGAGCCCTGGAGCTGGGAGCCTTCCCTGGGGAGCCTGGGCAGTGCCCCAGCAGCCTCTGGGGAAAAACCTTTTCCTGAGATCCAGCCTGAGCCTGCCCCGACTCAGCTGCAGCCGTTCCCTCCAGTCCTGTCCCTGGGCACCAGAGGGAAGAGGTTCCCACAGCCCCAGCCAGGGACCCGCTCCCAAGGCTGTTGCCATGGCCAGCAGGGCTGGGACCAGCTGGGATGCTCGGTTTCCACGGGCCGGGGTTCAGGAATGGGATTCCCCAATTTCCTGCTCCCTCTAAAACCGTGCTGCTGCTCGCTGCCCTCCCGCCTCCCATGGAAAGAAAAAAAGGCAAAGATCCCAGGCTGGGATAAGAACAATTTACTGGGAACAGCAATGAGATAAGGAACAAACAGGAAAAAAAGCAATATTGATAACAGAAGGGATAAGAAAAACTATTTACAGGGAAAACTACAACATCACCACTGAGTGGCTCTTCCTGGCCACGTATTTCCTCCTGCCTGGAAAAAGGACACCTTTCTCCTCAGGGAGAGAGAGAGAGTCCCTTTCCTGCCCCTGGCAATGACCTGAGGTGGGAGTGAGTGTAATGACACGGCTCTGGCCAGACCCTCTTGTTCTTCAATCCCACATCAGGTCATTAGCAGGGGCAGGAAAAGTGACAAGTGTCTTCCCACCATGGATCACAGGGAACATGGATCAGCAAGTCTCTTCCCAATGCGGGTTCTCCAATGGGGGATGAAGCTGGAGCAGCACACGAGGCTCTTCCCACACTCAGGGCACTTGCAGGACTTCCCTTACTGGTGACTCTGTTGGTGTTTGGTCAAGTTAGAGCTGTGGGTAAAGCTCTTCCCACACTGGGGACACTCGTAGGGCCTCTCCCCACTGTGGATGCACCGGTGCCTGGCGAAGTTTGAGTTGCAGTTGAAGCCCTTTCTGCAGTCCGGGCAGCGGAAGGGCCTCTCCTCTGTGTGAATCCATCGATGCTGGAGGAGACTGGAGCTGGTCTGAAACCTCTTCTGACACTCGGGACAGTCATAGGGCCTCTCCCCGGTATGGATGTGTTAGTGAGTGATGAGCTCAGAGCTGCACCTGAAGCCTTTCCCACACTCCCCACACTCGTAGGGCCGTTCCCCAGTGTGGCTCCTCTGGTGCACGATCAGGCTGGTGATCCACCAGAAGCTCTTCCCACACTCCAAGCACCTGTGAGGCTTCTCCCCATCAGGAACCTCCTCATGGACCACCAGCTCCGAGCTCTGGCTGAAGCTCTGTCCACCTTCCTAGCACAGGGTGGATCTTTACTCCTCAGAGCAACCTGGGCTGCGTTTGCAGCCCCTCCTCGTGCGGCATCTCCGGGGCTTTTCCTCCCCGTTGGGTTCCTGCGCCGTGGAGCCGCTCAAAACGGCCTCTGCCACGAGGTTCTGCCACGGGGTTTTGTCCTCCCTGCTCTCCATCCTCAGCTCCTGCTCTGGGGGAGGAAGGACAAGGACAGGATGGCATTTGCCTCCGGGCCACAGGCAAGGGCAAGGAGATGCCCCCAGGCTGTCCTGCAGCCGGGGCCCTGCTGGGCTGGGAGATGGAGCAGGAGAGAGGGGAAAGGGGCACTGACTTCCTCCTCACCTGCTTGCATGTTCTGGGGCATTTTCCTCACAGCCTCAATGGGGGTTGGCAATGGAAATCCTGGTTTGAGGAAAACAAAGGATGAGCACATTGAGTTTGAAGGTCCCTCTTCCCAAGTCACTCTCAACAAGTCACCAGTGACCTAGGCTCCAGAAAAACCTCCCAAACACCACGAGTCAGCCCGGAAAAACCCTCCCCAGGAGTTCCCTGTCCCTGCTCCCTCCCCTCTGGTGTTCCGGGACTCCCCTGTCCCAGGTGCTGGGGTCACGCTTGCATTGGGGGTCCCCCTTCTCCTCGGTGCCCGCCCTCCCCAGCCTGCTGGCAGTCCCAGCAATCCCAAAACCTGCCCCCTCTTCGCTCCCCATTCAGGGCTGCCGGGGCTTTTTGGGCTCCTTCTCCCCTCATGCTCTGCTCTGGGCTGCAGGGGCTCCAAGGAGTCCCCCCTGCCCCTCTCCAGCCTCTGCAGGCTCCCGCCAATGGCGGCGCTCCCCCCTCTCTGGGCTCCCCACTTTGGGCTCCTGGGGGACACAGGGCTCTGCTCCTCCAGGCTGCCTCTGCCGCCATCCGCCACCGCCACCCCCCGATGTCCCCACAAGGGGCCTTTTCCGCTCAGCCTTGCACTTCTTCATTCTCCAAACATCCCCCCAAAAAACCCAACTGGGAGGAACTGGGAGTGACTGGGAACATGCTGGTGGTCACTGGAACAAACTGGGCTTATACTGGGATCAACTGGGATCACGCTGGAGGTGACTGGGATCATCCTGGCAGTGAGTGCCACTGCACTGAGGCTGACTGGGAGTGCTTGGCAGCAAATGGGATCATACTGGAAGGAACTGGGAGTGACTGGAACAAAAGGGAGGATGAAAGAGAGCAACTGGAACCATGTGGAGCACAACTGGTTCATACTGGCAGGGACTGGGAGCACACTGGGCTCATCTCTGGATCATACTGGGAGGGACTGGACTGATACTGGGAGAATCTGAGAGCGACTGGGAACACACCCTGCACATCATCCCCCATACTGGGCCTGACTGGGAGCAACTGGGATTATACTGGGAGCACACTGGGAGGGCTGGCATGTGACTGGGATCCAGCTGGAGCTTACTGGGATCATATTGGGGTTGAAAGGGAGTGACTGGGATCACACTTTGGCCTACTGGGAGCACCTGAGAGAAACTGGGATCATGCTGCAAGCAAACTGGAGGAACTGGGCAGGACTGGATGCATGCTGGAGGCAGCTGGGATATTCTGGGCATGACTGGGGGATCACACTGGGAGAACTGACACCTTCCTGGGGCCACTGGCGGCGCCTGGAAATGACTGCAGACATGCTGGGACAAGTTTGGAAATGTTGGGGGGTTTTGTGGATTTTGGGGGTGTTTGGATTTTGGGGGTTTTATTGGTGCTTTTGGAGAGGTGTTTTTTTGAGGGGATTGGGGATTTATTGAAAATTTTGGGGTTTTTTTTGTATTTTGGAAGGTTTTACTGGTATTTTGTTGGCAGTTTTTGCGATTTTCATAAATTCTGGGGGTTTTATTGGGATTTTTAGGAGATTTTGAGGTGTTTATTGGAATTGTGGAGGCATTTAGTGGGATTTATTTGGGATTTGGGTTTTTTGGCAGTTTGGGGTTTTTTGGATGTTTTGGTGGGATTTAGGGGAGTTTTGTGAGGTTTTTTGGGTGTTGCTCTGATTTCTTTGGGTCTTTGGGGAGATTTTGCAAGATTTTTTAGGGGACATTTTTGGGGGGATTTGTGGGGTTTCATCAGGATTTTGGGGGTTCTTGGGATTTCAAAAGACTTTGTGGGCTTTTATTGGGATTCTAGGGTGTTCTAATGGGATTTTGTGAGATTTATTTCGGATTCCATGAGTTTTATTGGGACTTTTGGAGCTTTAAAGGAGATTAAGGAGATTTTGATGCCTCTCAGCCCTTCCGCAAACCCTGGGACAACCCCAAAGACCCCAGACGCCCAAATGCCCCAGAAATTCCACTAAAAATCCCAAAATTTCCAAGAAATTACAACAGGATCCTCCAAAACCCCAGAGAATCCCACAAAATCCCAGTGAAACCCACCAAAACTCAAAAACCTCCCCAAAATTTCACTAAACCCCCTCAAAAATCAACCCCCTCAACCCCAATAAAATCACCCAAAATCCAAAACTCCCCAAATCTACAAAACCCCCAAAATCCCATAACCCCCCCTGAAACACAATAATTCTCTCCAAAACCTCTATAATTCCCCCTGAACTTCCATCAAATACCCAATAAAGCCCTAAAAAGCCCCAAGATAATCCCCAAAACACTCCCAAAATTGCATTAAAATTGCCCCAAAATGCCCCAAACCCCAAAATTCCCCCCAAAATGCCCCCAGATCCCCCCAGACTCTCTGGGGCCGTCCTGGATCAGGGGCACCGGCCGGTGGAACAGGAGCCACCTCAGGGGCCCTCGGAGCTCTGTGGGGAGGGGGCACCATGGGAGACCCCCAGAAACGGGAGGGGGGGGCCAGGGAACCCCCAGGATCCCCAAATCTCCTCCGGGAACCCCAAATCCTCCTGAAAAGCCCCCAAGGTTGGCCCAGGACCACCCTGGAACCCCAAAGTCACCCCAGCACCCCCAGGACCCCCCTCGAGACCCCTCTCAGGACCCCTCCCCACCCCCAGATCCCCCCACAGTGCCCCAGGACCCCTCCCCAGACCCTCCCTGACCCCTCACGATCCCCCAGCCAAGACCCCTCCCCAGACCCCGCCCCACACCCCCGGAACCCTCCCCAAAGCCCCCCCGGAACCCTCCCCAGACCCCCCCGATCCCCTCTCAGCCGCTCCCGGCCCTGTCCCGGCCGCCTCAGCAGCTCCCGGAGCGCTCCGGCCGCTCCCAGCGCCGCCCCCGCTCTCTGCAGCGCCCGGCACCGCCACCGCCGCTGCGGCTCGCCTCTGATTGGCTGCAGCGGCGCGGGGAGGCGGGCGCTGCTGAGGGGAGCCGCGCCCTCATTGGCTGGTTCGGGGCGGGGCGCGCCGCTATTGGCTGGGGAGCCCGTGCACGCGGCGGAGGCGGGAGATTCAGAGGCGAGCGCGGCTGAGGAAGGCGCTGAGGGGAAACTGGGGGGGTTTGGGGCGGTCTGAGGAGAAATTGGGGATTTTGGGGAGATTGACGGGAAATAGGGGGGTGTGCGGTGGGTTTGGGGGGAGTGAGGGGGTCTGAGGGGGCTTTGGTGGGTCTGAGGGGCTTTGGGGATCTTTGGGGGCAGCTTGAGAGGGTCTGGAGCGTTCTCAGGTGGGTTTAGGGGGATCTGAGGGGAATTGGGAGGGTCTGAGGGGATTTTGGGGGATTGTGAGAGGAGCTGTGGAGCTCTGGGGGCTTCTGAGGTGATTTCCCAGGGTTTGGGGGGGATTTGGGGCAGTCTGATGGATTTGAGGGGGTCTCAGGTGGGTCTGGGGTCAATTTTGTGGGGAACTGGGGGGTCTGAGGGTCCCGGGAAGGTTTTGGGGGTCCAGGGTGATCCTGGGCCAACCTTGGGGGGGTTTGGGGCTCCCAGAGGGGTCCCGGGGGAGATTTGGGGGTCCCGGGGGGTCCCAGGCCCCCCCTGAACCGGGGTCTGGGGGTTTCGGGGCGAGGGGGCACAACAGGGGTTCCACCCCCCCCTCCCGTTTCTGGGGGTCTCCCATGGTGCCCCCTCCCCACAGAGCTCCGAGGGCCCCTGAGGTGGCTCCTGTTCCACCGGCCGGTGCCCCTGATCCAGGACGGCCCCAGAGAGTCTGGGGGGTTCTGGGGGGCATTTTTGGGGGGAATTTTGGGATTTGGGGCAATTTTAATGCAATTTTGGGAGGGTTTTGGGGATTATCTTGGGGCTTTTTTAGGGCTTTATTGGGTATTTGATGGAAGTTCAGGGGGAATTATAGAGGTCTTGGAGAGAAACCAAACCAAAGCCAAAACCTTGTGTTTTGGGGGGTTATGGGATTTTGGGGGTTTTGTGGATTTGGGGAGTTTTGGATGTTGGGGGATTTTATTGGGCTTGAGGGGGTTGGTTTTTCAGGGGGTTTAGTGAAATTTTGGGGAGTTTTTTTTTAGTTTTGGTGAGTTTCACTGGGATTTTGTGGGATTCTCTGGGGTTTTGGAGGATCCTATTGTAATTTCTTGAGGAATTTAGGATTTTTAGTGGAATTTGTGGGGGATTTGGGAGTCTGGGGCCTTTGGGGTTGTGCCAGGGTTTGCACTAGGGCTGAGAGGCATCAAAATCTCCTTAAAAGCCCCAAAAGTCCCAATAAAACTCATGAAATCTGAAATAAATCTCACAAAATCCCATTAGAACACCCTAGAATCCCAATAAAAGCCTACAAAGTCTTTTGAAATCCCATTAACGCCCAAAATCCCGATGAAACCCTGCTAACCTCCCCAAAAATGTCCCAAAAACCATAAAAATCCCACAGAACCTCACCCGAAGACCCAAAGAAATCATGACAACAACGAAAAAACCCCACAAAACCCCAAAAAGCCTACCAAAACTCTCAAAAAAACCTCAAATCCCCAATGAATCCCACTAAAATCCCCACAATTCCAGTGAAATGCCTCAAAATCTCCTAGAAATCCCAATAAAACTCCCAGAATTTATGAGAATCCCAAAAAGACCCCAACAAAATCTCAGTAAAACCTCCCAAATTACAAAAAAACTAAAAAAAAATTTCAATAAACCCCCAAACATCCCCAGAAAAACACCCCCCAAAGTGCCAATAAAACCCCCAAAATCCAAAGCCCCCCCAAAATCCACAAAACCCCCCAACATTTCCCAGCATGTCTGTAGTCATTTCCAGGCGCTGCCAGTGGCCCCAGGAAGGTGTCAGTTCTCCCAGTGTGATCCCCCAGTCATGCCCAGAATATCCCAGTTGCCTCCAGCATGCATCCAGTCCTGCCCAGTTCCTCCAGTTTGCTTGCAGCATGATCCCAGTTTCTCTCAGGTGCTCCCAGTAGCCCAAAGTGTGATCCCAGTCACTCCCTTTCAACCCCAATATGATCCCAGGAAGCTCCAGTTGGATCCCAGTCACATGCCAGCCCTCCCAGTGTGGTCCCAGTATAATCCCAGTTGCTCCCAGTCAGGCCATTATGGGGGATGATGTGCAGGGTGTGTTCCCAGTCACTCTCAGATTCTCCCAGTATTAGTCCAGTCCCTCCCAGTATGATCCAGAGATGAGCCCAGTGTGCTCCCAGTCCCTGCCAGTATGAACCAGTTGTGCTCCACATGGTTCCAGTGGCTCTCTTTCACCCTCCCTTTTGTTCCAGTCACTCCCAGTATCTCCCAGTGTATGTCAGGTCCCTCCAGCATGTTGCCAGTCCCTCCCATTATTCCCCAGTATGATCCCATTTGCTGCCAAGCACTCCCAGTCAGCCTCAGTGCAGTGGCACTCACTGCCAGGATGATCCCAGTCACCTCCAGCATGACCCCAGTTGATCCCAGTAGAAGCCCAGTTGTTTCCAATCCCTCCCAGCACACAGCCAGCCACTCCCAGTTGCTCCTGGCATGATCCCAGTTGCTCCCAGCTGCTCCCAGTCACCCTCAGCATAATGCCAGTCACTCCCAGTAGATCCCATTTGCCCCTAACATGGTCTCAATTGCCTCTGCAGGCTCCTGCTCACTCCCAGTATGATCCCAGAATGATATCAGTGCAAACCCAGTACAGTCCGAGTATGATTCCAGTATGATCCCAGAACAAACCCAGTAGAGTCCCAGTCACTCCCAGTATGATGCCAGCAGAGCCCAGTCCCTGGCAGTGCTGCCAGCGCTGGGATCCCGCAGCCCTCTGTGCGTTCCCCCCTCCCGGCTGTGCCGAGAGGAGCCGCAAGGGCTGGCAGTGCCCAGGCAGGCTCCCCAGCAGGGCCCAGTTTGGATGTGGGGCCCCCAGTTGTCGCAGTTTGCCTCTCCTTTTGCCCGGGCCGGCTTCCCCCCTTCTCCGCAGCGGCCGGGAGCAGCCGAGAGCCCCGCGCTGCCCGTGCCGAGCTGTGCCGGCTCCAGCCCCGCTCCTGCCGCGGGCTGCGAGGGCTCCGGGAACGGGGCAGCGAGGGGGTCGCTGCTGCTGCGGGAGGAGGAGGAGGGAGGGAAGGGGAGGGATGAAGGAGGAGGAGGAGGAGGGTGGGAGGGGAGATGGAAGAGGAGGGGGAAGGCGGAGAGAGAGCAGCCACAGAAGGAGAAGGAGGTGTGGTTAGGGAGGAGAAGGATTAGGAGGAGGCGGGGGATGGAATAGGAGAAGGGGCAGGAAGAGGAAGAGGAGGGACAGAGGCGGATCGAGGCTGAGCAGCAGGAAGCACGCGGTCGAGCCCTCCGTGCATTCGCAGCCCCCACCTGTGGGATCATCGCCCCCATGGCGCAGGTGAGCGGGGAGGGGGAGCTCGGCCCAGATATCCCGGGGGGTCCCTGGGCTGGGATTTTTTTGGGGGGATGTTTGGAGAATGAAGAAGTGCAAGGCTGAGCGGAAAAGGCCCCTCGTGGGGACATCGGGGGGTGGCGGTGGCGGCTGGCGGCAGAGGCAGCCTGGAGGAGCAGAGCCCTGTGTCCCCCAGGAGCCCAAAGTGGGGAGCCCAGAGAGGGGGGAGCGCCGCCATGGGCGGGAGCCTGCAGAGGCTGGAGAGGGGCAGGGGGGACTCCTTGGAGCCCCTGCAGCCCAGAGCAGAGAATGAGGGGAGAAGGGAGCCCAAAAAGCCCCGGCATCCCTGAATGGGGAGCGAAGAGGGGGCAGGTTTTGGGATTGCTGGGACTGCCAGCAGGCTTGGGAGGGCGGGCACCGAGGAGAAGGGGGACCCCCAATGCAAGCATGACCCCAGCAGCTGGGACAGGGGGAACTCCCAAAGAGCAGAGGGGAGGGAGCAGGGGTGGGGAACTCCTGGGGAGGGTTTTTCAGCACTGAATCTTGGTGTTTGGGAGGTTTTCTGCAGCCTAGGTCGCTGGTGACTTGTAGAGATTGACTTGGGCAGAAAGACCTTCAAACTCAACATGCTCATCCCTTGTTTTCCCCAAACCAGGATTTCCCATTGTCACTTCTTGTGAGGTAGTGAGGAAGAGGAAGATGTCCCTGGACATGGAGTCAGGTGAGGAGGAAGTCAGTGCCCCTTTGCCTCTCTCTCCTGCTGCATCTCCCAGCCCAGCACAGCAGAACCTCATGGCAGAGGCCGTTTTGAGCGGCTCCACGGTGCAGGAACCCAACGGGGAGGAAAAGCCCCGGAGATGCCACACGAGGAGGGGCTGCAAACGCAGATGGCGGGGATCTGAGGGGGAAAGAGCCAGCCTGGGCCGGGAAGGCGGCCGGAGCTGGAGCCAGAGGTCGGAGCTGGTGGTCCATGAGGAGGTTCCTGATGGAGAGAAGCCCCACAAGTGCGAGGAGTGTGGGAAGAGCTTCAGGCACAGCTCCAACCTGATGAGGCACCAGAGGACCCACACTGGGGAGTGGCCCTACGAGTGTGATCAGTGCAGGAAGAGGTTTCAGACCAGCTCTGATCTCCTCATGCACCAGCGCACGCACACAGAGGAGAAGCCCTTCCGCTGCCCCGACTGCGGGCAGGGCTTCAGGCGGAACTCCCATCTTGTCACGCACCGGCGCATCCACACTGGGGAGAGGCCCCACGAGTGTGAGGAATGTGGGAAGAGCTTCAGGCAGAGCTCCAATCTGGTCCAGCACCAGAGGACCCACACTGGGGAACGGCCCTACGAGTGTGGAGAGTGTGGGAAGAGATTCAGCCAGAGCTCCAGTCTGATCTGCCACCAGAGAATCCACATCGGGGAGAGGCCCTACAAGTGTGGGGAGTGTGGGAAAAGCTTCAGCCAGCATTCCAGCCTGATTGTCCACCAAAAGACCCACTCTGGGGAGAGGCCCTATGAGTGTTCCAAGTGTGGGAAGGGGTTTCGGACCCACTCCCATCTCCTCCTGCACTATTGGAGTCACACAGAGGAGAGGCCCTTCTGCTGCCCCGACTGCGGGAAGGGATTCAGGCAGAACTGCCACCTTGTCAGGCACCGGCGCATCCACAGCGGGGAGAGGCCCTACGAATGTCCCCAGTGTGGGAAGAGCTTCTCCAGCAGCTCTAACTTGACCCAACACCAACGGAGGCACCGGTGAGGGAAGCCCTGCGAGTGCCCCGGGTGCAGGAAGAGCTTTGTGCGCTGCTCCAGCTCCATCCCCCACTGCAGGAGCCACGGTGGGCACAGCCCTGGTGACCCACATTCCCTGTGATCCATGCTGGGAACACACCTGGCTGCTTGTCCTTTTGGTTTGGCCTTGATTTTCTTCTGATTCATCTTTATCCCTTAAAAACAGCCCAAACTGTGTTAAATGAATGACATTGATCAACGATCTCTAAAGTCTCACCATTTCATAGGTGTTTGAGGGGGCACGTGCCTTTGCCCTGTCTTTTGGGGGTAAGAAATGGATTCTGGAGCTTTCTGAAACCAAGACCCGTCTCGTTTGTTCCCGGCACCGGCAGCTGCAGCCTCCCTGGTCACCATGAACTCTGGAGAATGGGGGCAGCCAGTGAGAACATGTCCTGGATTGCAAGCTAAGTGTGTGTTCTGTTTGCCATCTGTCAGAGGTGGGGCACTTATCTTCTGTTCATTGGGCAGTTTATCTCTTCCACAACCAATCCTTCATCCAGGAGATAGCTTCTGTCAATAATTATTAATTATTAATTACCTTCTGTTAATGGGCCATTGAGTGCTACTGCATGGCTGATAAAATGACATCATGCCACTGGGAGATGCTCTGCCCAGTGGGAGGAGCCAAGCATTTCTTCCTGGATAGAATCTGAGTTTGGAACATTGCAGCCGCCTTTTCCCACTGGATTGCCAGAGGATCAACCTTTTCCCACTGGATTGCCAGAGGAAGACCAGGCCCATCTTCACCACCACTGGACCTTCAGAGGAAAACTCCACCCTTTTCCAGGATCCCTGCTCCAACAGAGCCACACCTGTCACTGCAGGAGGGCTGCAGCCACCATTCAATGGGACTGCTGCCAGCACCCTGACCCACAGGGTGTCAGGTTGTATTCTGACTCTGTCAGTGGTTTTGGTTTTTTTTTTTTGGTTTTTGCTATTGCCTTTGTATTTTTAATTTTTGCTAAAAAAGAATTCCTATTCCCATAGCTTTGCCTGAGAGCCCCTTAATTCAGAATTATAACAATTCAGAGGGAAGGAGTTTCCATTTTCCATTTCAAGGGAGGTTCCTGCCTTCCTTAGCAGACACCTGGCTTTCCAAACCAAGACAGGACAGCATGACCTGCACCCCGTAAGTCACCCCCTGATGGCCACACCTTGTGGGACCCCCATCTTGAAGAGGAAGACCCAAGAGCACCATGGCAAGAGGCTGGATTTGAAACAAAAACTTTAAGGAAGTTAGACATTTTAGAGGAGCTAAGATTTTAGTTAGAGATAAGCTTTATTGTAATTAATTAAAATAAATAGGTAGGCCTTGATGAAGGTAAGAGTTAGTAATTAACTAATAATGGATTGCTTGTCAACACAATGTTTGGTTAGCTGGGTTTCTAATGAAGACTATAGAAACTGACAGATAGCTTTTAGGAACATAAGACAATTGTGGGCCTCCTGTGTTCTGAAACCAATTGAAGCCAGGGAATGGGAATTCTACCAAGGGTTCATTTGTCATATTTGCATTGAAAAGGTAGAAAGGTCAGAATGAGGAAGACTTCATTTACTTCCTCATTTTAGGACCCTTCCCATGAAAGGGACCCCGACCCATTTCAAAGAACAAACTACGTATGCCTAATAGATTTTGAACTAATTAGCCTATGAAACGGGGAATGGGATGTACCAAAATTATGAATATGTATTTGTATTTTGGGTATTCAGTAGTTGTATGGATGACAGGACTCTGTAATCACCTGTAAATTGCAGTGTGCATTTGGGAGCTATCCCACACGCCACCCGGCATCGCAATAAACATACACCTTGTAGCTTTAAACTGTTAGAGAGTTTTTGTCCGTCACAGTTGGATATCGGTGCTAGATCAATATCCATATTTTTTTAATAAATCACTTTGGTGACTGCAGCAGGACATCCTGCACTCTCTGGCCGTGGGGCCAGTGGGGGTCCGGGACCCCTCTGGGCACCCACCCAGGAATTTCTGGGAAGGAGGATCCTGTGATCCTGCTGCCTACGTGGGGAAAGACCAGGTCCTGCTGGAACCACGGACAAAAGGTATGTTTCACTTTAGGGAAAGGTACCTTATTATATCAGCAGTTAATAGGACGCGGGAGACGTCCCGCCTCAGTGGTCTGGTAACCCGTGTGCCGCAGTGGGGACCAGGGCTCTGGTAGTCCGTGTCTCGTAGTGGAGACAATGGCTGTGGTGTTGTGAATTGGGATTGGAGCAGGGGTGGCTCTGGTTTCAATTTGTAGTTTAAAGGTGCACCTCAGTGACTCGTCATTTGGGTGGTTAGTCCGAATTTTTGGGCTGCGAAGGGTCCCATTGTGGGTGGCAGACAATCCTGGTTGTGCCCCCAGCGTTGTATGTGTGTGTGTGTGTGTGTGTGTATTGTAATTGGATCTGTGTTTGTTTGGTGGTTTTGTGATTTTGTGTGTTTAGGTTGTAGATGCACCGTATTTGTTGTGGTTTGTGAGAGTTTGTGTTGTAAGCATTATCATTTGTGTGATTTGGCATGTGTTATTAACGTTTGTAAGTGTTTTTGGGAGTTTTGTAAGCTTAAAGTTGTAAAAGGTCTTTGAAATCCCTGCCTGATTGTGGAGGAACACTGACACTTTTGTTTGGGAGAGCGGACTGATTTCAAGTGTTTGTATTGTGCTTAGACTGTGTTAGAGGGGAATTAGGCTGTGTGTGAGCTTGGACAGCATGTGTTTTTGGATGTAAACTTTTATTTGATGTATGGTCAGGTGAAAAAGGCTTTGTGTGAGTTAAATTTGTTTCCTTAGTAGTTAAAAGAGTGAATGGAAAGCCCACAACTATTCCTGACACAGTCCTGGTGATCAGGCAGTCATTTGTTTCCTGGGTAACCAGAGGGGAGTCCAGACTTTGTAGCCTTGGGATACCTCTTTTTATCTCCCTGTAAAACCCCGAGAGTTTGGTGAGCGCGTGTTTTGATAATTTTATTGGTATGTGAGGTTTGCAGCTGCTAGAGTGTGTGGTAATATTTTAAAGTGCTGATGGTTTACCCCCACCCCCCCAATTCTTGTGGAGGGATTTGTGCTGTGCCCTGGCCAAAGTTTGTGTGATTTTCAGCAGGACCTTGTTAAAACTTTTGTTGTGTTTGGGGTCGTGAAAAACCCCTGTCTGTTTCTTTTTTGTGAGCCTAAACTATTAGTGTTAGGAGTCAGGTTGTCAGCAAGAAAAGGGAAATTCAGTTTAGCGGCTTTGGTTGTATGCAGAAAACAGAGAGCCCAGAAGCAGTGCTGGCAGAGGTAGCTGAGAGACTTCTTTGGTGCCCAGATACGCAGCTGAACTCTGTGTTCTGTAACATTTTCCACCAAAGGGTGAGAGAAATTTGCTTAGCAGTCCAAAAAGCTTCGGAATGGGTTACAGTAGTGACTCACACAGCTCTTGGTGCAGCGTGGAATCGTCAAATTTCTGCCAGAACTTGACTGATACTTTGCAAGGTTTCCATCTGTCCTTTGGTTACAGCATGACAAGAGATACGCTTTGCTTTCAGCTGCACACTGTCTACAGTGTATGAAAAGTTGCTTCCAATTTTTAAACATATTTTAATAGGAATACACCTGGAGCAAAGCTTAACAGAGGACCTGATTTAATAAATTATTAGTAACCTGCAACTTGGGTGGAGTACCTAACTACATGGTGTGGTTTCATTAGATTGAATCAAAAGGAGTTTTCCCACCCCTTTTTTGTAGAACTACAAGTTCTTTCCCTAACAGCTGCTGCTCTGAACCCTGCCTTTGAAGGCCTGCTAACCCTTTCTTTTTTTAGAGAAAAGGAGAAAATTAATTAACAAGCTGTTTTATCCCTTTTGTTTGCTAGCACAACTATATGAGCAGGAACAGGAGGCACAGGAATGGAGAACCTGGTTCAGGGGTATTCCCCTGCCCAAGGAAAGATTGCTGCTGTGATCTGTGGATCGTGTTTCGGTGTGCAGTCTGTCAGGACTCGTGGGTCTGGCAAGGGTACAGGTGGTTAATACCTAAGACTGGAACTTGTCTCTCTGTTATAAAAAGGAACAAAAGGCTGCCCAGATAACTATATGAATTTTGTTGGCAATTGGTCAAGAGTTACGGGATAGCAGTAAAATATTTGAGTTGTTGGAAAATGGGGTTTCAGGAACATTAAAGAAAGCAGTGGAAATTCTTAGAGTTGAGTGTTGCCAGTATATTTTTGTACCAAGGGAATACCAAGTGAAATTTAAGAACTGGGATAAGATCAAATGACATTGTGAAAAAGAGGATCCTAAACATGGGGGCAAATGAAAGCAAAGAGATTCCCAGAGGAAGCCCTTTAGGGTGTATGTTAACACACTGGAAAGAGCTGGTGGGCTATGGTGGCAGTGAAACTAAAAGGGAACTTGTCAAACTTTCCACGTAGTGGTGGCCACTCTATAGACTTGATGGAGGAGTGAAGTGGCCAGCAAATGGTACACTGGACTATGAGACTCTATTACAGTTCATGCTTTTCCTTAGGTGGGAATAGAAGTGGCAAGAGGTGACTTATGCTGCTATGTTTTTCAGCCTTTGAAATCACCCTGAGTGGCAAAGGGATTGTGGGATTAGGCCTCCATCTGATCCACTGGTATTGGCTCTTGAGAAGGATAATAAAGCTAACAGGGAAAAGCTGAAACAAGGTTGTAGCACGTGCTCCATGCAACAGAGATCTTAGAACAAGAGACAGTAGAGGCACTTTTACCACCCCCTAGAAAGCAGGAAGGAGGCAGGGTAGAGGAACAAGTAAAATTGGAACCCTCACCAACTTTAGCCTCCCCTAACTTGTCTTCTGGTTCATCTGCCCTGGGAAAAACAGTAATTGAGGGAGGGGTTTCCCCACCAACTCCTGAATTAAGGGAACCATGGAGGCTTTACCCACCGTTGCCTAGTAGTGATAGTGAATGGGATGAATCTGAACCAAGTCCTGAGCCTTCCCTGCAAGGTCTGATAGCATCAAGGGCCAGAAGGCAAACCAGACTGAACCCACCCCCACAAACAACTAGAAAGCAAACTAAAGGACTCATACAAGCACCCTTAAGGCAGGCTATAACCTCTAATGGGGAACCAAGGATGATTAAGGTCCCCTTTTTCTCAGTGGATTTGGAGGCTTGGGAAAAGACTGCTAAGGGTTATGGGAATGACCCAATAGGGGTTGCTAAAAGGGTGAAGTTTATGGCTAAGCAGCATTTACCTGATTGGGCAGACATGCAGTTACTGCTTGATGCCTTAACAGAAACAGAGAAGCAGTTGCTTTTGAAGGTAGCCAAGGATTTAGCTGAAGACACTTGTGCAGCAGCACAAGAGGATATCAAAGATGTGTTTCCCCTTCAGGATCCAATGTGGGATCCCAATGAACCCGATGAATGGGCACAGCTTAAGAGATACCAAGACTTTGTAGTAAAAGGACTAGAATGAGCAATTCCTAAAACCATAAATTGGTCAGCCTTATGTGCTGTTAAACAAGGTCCTACTCAAACACCTTCTGAATTTTTGGATCACCTCTGGGACACGATGCGGCGATATACCACCCTGGACTCTGGATTGGATGAAGGAATACAACAACTAATAAAGTTATTTTTCGGACAATCCACAGGAGATATCAGGTGGAAACTTCAGAAGATCCGGGGCCCAAATAGCTGAGGCTTGGAGACTCTATTGGATGAAGCATGGAGAGTGTTTAGTAATCGGGAGGGAGGATATAAACCAGGGATGAAGAAATTAGTAGCAGTAGTAAGGGCGGGAGAAAAGGAGAAACGTGAGCAAGACCTGCCAAGACAAGGACCACCCCGAGTGGGAAAAGATCCATGTGCATTTTGCAAGAAATTTGGACACTGGAAAAACCAGTGCCCAGAATGAAGAAGGGGTGATGAACAGAGAAGAAGCGATTGGGGGTTGGGGGAAAGGCTGGTTGCTCATGTGAAGGAGGACTGAGGAGGACAGGAGGGCCCTACCCTAGGGGACCCTCTGGTTGTAGTTAAACTGGGGAACAAGGAAAAGGAAGTGGAATTTGTAGTGGACACAGGGACAACATTGTCAGTGTTGAATAAGGTCCTGTACCTCTAACAAATGATTATGTTATGGTAAAGGGGGCTACTGGTCAATCTGAAAGAGCATATTTTTGCAAACCATTAAAGTATAAATTGGGAAAGCAATGGGAGATTCATCCATTTTTATATATGCCTAATGCTCCAGCTGCACTTTTGGGCAGGGATCTGCTAGAGCAGCTGGATGCAAAAATAATATTGAAAAATGGAGAAATTAGTTTGGAGGTAAAGGACCAACAATATGTGGAGCTGTTAAGCCTAATGTTAATAATCAAAGAAATTGAAATTGTAAGTGAAGAAGAGAAAAACTTCAAGAAAATAATGGATCAAATATTCCCTGGTGTATGGGCTTCTAATATACCAGGGAGAGCAAAGAATGCATTGCCCATACAAATTAAGCTCAAGGAAGGGGAACAACAAGTAAGGGTTAAAAAATACCTCCTAAAGAAGGAAGACAGAGAAGGGACTAGCAAAATCATAGAAAACTTTTTGCTAATAGGACTGTTAAGAGAGTGTCAGTCTGATTTCAATACCCCCATTTTGCCAGTAAGAAAGCCTGATGGGTCATACAGGTTAGTACAAGACCTAAGGGCTGTTCTCAAAGTAACTGAAGACTTGTATCCAGTAGTTGCTAACCCTTATACTTTATTAACTCCTTTAACACCTGAACTAACCTGGTTTACCATTTTAGATTTGAAGGATGCCTTCTTTTGCCTCCTTCTCTCCGAGGCCAGCCAGAAAATTTTTGCATTCAAATGGGAGAACCCCAAAACTGCACGGAGGAAGCAGCTCACATGGTGTGTATTACCACAGGGGTACAAGAACTTCCCACTGTATCTGGGGAGCAACTTGCCAAGCATTTAGAGTCTTGGAAACCTCCACCAGGAGAAGGGCAGTTGCTGCAGTACGTGGATGACCTCCTAACAGCCACCCAGACCCAGGAGACACGCGTGCACTGGACGGTAAGCCTCCTAAACTGTTTGGGCCTGCAGGGGTATGGAGTATCCCAGAAGAAAGGCCAGATGGTGAGGCAAACAGTCATTTGCCTGGGTTATGAGGTGAGTGCAGGTCAAAGGACCTTGGGGCAGGATGGCAAAGAAGCAATATGCCAGACCCCGAGCCCTCAGACACTGAAGGAACTGAGAACCTTTTTAGGCATGACAGGGTGGTGCAGCCTGTGGATTTCTAACTATGGGTTACTTGTTAAACCTCTATATGCCCTGATCAGGGAAGGGAGCAGAGATCTTCAGTGGACAAAAGAAGCAACCCAAGCCTGTGACCAACTAAAGAAGGCCCTCATGTCAGCTCCGGCTCTAGGACTTCCAGACGTGAGTGAACCATTTTTCCTGTTTTCCCACGAAAAACAAGGGATTGCCCTGGGAATATTAGCAGAGAAGTTAGGCCCGTACCAGAGAGCAGTGGCCTATCTCTCCAAACAGCTGGACACGGCAGCTAAAGGATGGCCAGGGTGTCTCAGAGCTGTTGCAGCAGTGGCAGTGAACATCCAGGAAGCACACAAATTCACCCTGGGCCAGAAAATGACTGTGCTGGTATCCCACACGGTGTCTGCAGTCCTTGAGGCAAAAGGGGGACATTGGCTCTCCCCACAGAGGTTTCTGAAGTACCAAGCTATACTAGTGGAACAAGATGGTGTTGAAATTGTGGTAACTCACATTGTGAATTCAGCTTCCTTCCTCAGTGGGAGTATGGGAGAAGCAGTGATCCATGACTGTCTGGAGACCACTGGAGCCACTTTCTCCAGCTGCCCGGATCTGAAGGACACCCCACTTGAAGATGCTGAGACCTGGTTCACTGATGGAAGCAGCTATGTCATCAGTGGAAAAAGGCACCCTGGATATGCGGTTACCACAAGCAGAGAGGTAATAGAGTCTGGACCTTCACCAGCAAACACCTCTGCACAGAAGGCTGAAATAATCACCTTAACTCGAGCCTTAGAGCTGGCAAAAGGAAAAGAGGTTAACATCTACATGGACTCAAGGTACACGTTTGGGGTGGTTCATGCACGTGGAGCCATTTGGAGAGAGAGAGGACTGTTGAATTCACAAGGGAAGAATATTAAACATGCACAAGAGATACTGAGACTACTAGGTGCAGTACAACTACCTGAGAAGGCAGCCTTCATGCACATTAAGGCACAGCAAAAAGTGAGCTCTGAATTGGAAGAAGGGAACATGCTGGTGGACAGAGAGGCAAAAGACGCAGCCAGAGGTGAGGTATTTGAGGAGACAGTGGAGGCAACATTGATCCCAGATGGAAACATTTCTATTGAAGGTAAGCCAGTGTACAATAAAAAGGATAAGAAACTTTTTAAGGCAAAAAAAGCAAATTATAATCAAGAAGGACAGGCTGTAACAGAGGAAGGGAAACTTGTAGCGCCTTCCTATTTGCTGTGGTCATCAGTGCAAAAAGAACATGAAAAAACACTCTGGGGAGTAGATGCCCTGTACAACCATTTGAAAGGAAAAATTATGGCCAGGAAACTCCAGGGCACAGTAATACAGGTAACTCGTCAGTGTAGTCTTTGCCTCTGAACTAATCCTAAAAACATCCCAAAGCCTAAAGTTGGACAAATTGGGAAAGGCTGCGGACCTGGGCAACAGTGGCAAATCGATTTCACAGAATTACCCAGGAAGGGGGGATATCATTACCTCTTGGTATTGCCTGATACCTTTTCAGGTTGGCCAGAAGCTTTCCCTACTAGGACAGCTGAAGCACGAGAGGTAAGCAAAGCACTGTTGCAAGAAATAATCCCGAGGTTTGGGGTTCCAGCCACCATATCCTCAGACAGAGGGCCGCATTTTGCATTGAAAATTGTGCAACAAATTAGCCACCAGCTGGGGATAGACTGGGAGCTGCATACCCCATATCATCCTCAATCGAGTGGCCAAGTGGAAAAGATGAATCATTTGATTAAGCAACAAATTGTGAGATTGGGACAAGAGGCAAACCTACCTTGGCCCCAGGCTCTTCCATTAGCATTATTGCCAATTTGGACAAAACCAAGGACAAGGGAAAAATTGAGCCCCTTTGAAATATTATATGGGAGACCATATGCAATTCAAGAAGGAGCCACACCTACACAAATAGGGGAGGAAACCCTACCCGAGTATATGATAGCCCTGAATAAACAGCTGAGAGGAACTGCAAAATATGTGGCTGGAGCTCAAAACAGAGATTTGGATGGACCAGTACATGATGTACAACCTGGGGATTATGGGTATGTTAAGTCTTTGGCAGAAAAGACCCTGGAACTGCAGTGGGAAGGACCATTCCAGGTGCTCCTCACTACCTTTACTGCAATCAAGATCAAAGAACAGCAGGCCTGGATCCATCACTCCCGAGTGAAGAAAGCCCCTGAGGAAGTCTGGAAACTGATGCCAGGTGACAAAGAACTGAAGCTGAAGCTCACCCGGAACCGTGAATAAATGGACTTAGAGAAATCATGGACATGATGGAGAAGGTGGTAACTATGATAGCCATTGCCATGGTTGTAACAGGAGCCAGTGCGATACCGCGCAGGTACAACGTAACTGGGATGTACCGGTGCCAAGGGAGGGCCTGTGATCCCCACTCTCATAGGGCCCTAAATGAGATCCTGAAGGTCACAAATGCACCTTTGTGGGAAGGGAGAAATGTTTGGGGATGTAGCTATGCATTTGTGCAAGGTGGGTTGCATGAGGCTTACCATCCACCCATGAAACTCATTCAGATTAGCTCTGAATGCTGTGACAAATGTTTGAGTAAGTGCCCTAAAAATAGAAGGGTGTGCAATAAGAGAGTATGATCTTGACTTTAGCATCACTCAAGTGTGCACTGAATATCAGAAGAACAAGATCAGAACTACCCCACTAACACAAAAGAAAGCTGTTCCTACCCAAAGGCCAATTATTCCAGAAGCAGAAGTGCAGCCTATAGTTCCTGTGATTACTAGAATTGGGCCGTATGCTATGAAGAAAACAAGAACTCAGAGACTGCTGGTTAATCCAGAATGGTCTCTGAAGCGAGTAGAAATGGGAATACAGGTAAATGCTTTGGACATTCAACTAGAGTATGCCCCATTTCTCAGAAATCCTTTCATGGACTGGACCACTTGGCTTCAAGAATGAATGCCCGCTAACTTCAGGAGTAAAAGAGATCTCACTGGGCTGCTAGGGACTGGACTGGGAGTGCTAAACACCATAGATTCAGAAGTGTTGATGCATAAATTAACCACAGTGGGGAGTGACTTAGTTAAATTACAGCAACCTTTACAATCCTCCCTGCTAGCACTAGGTGACAACCACTGGAAGTTCTCCAAAGTATTGCCAGAAAGGAAGAACACTGAAGAACAGGACGATGAGGTAATAATTAATGCATTAGGCAGAGCCAGTGAAAACATCTCACTAGCTCTTGGGTGTACTGAAGCACAACTGTGGATGCAGTCAGTGGCTGCTGCATCATCAGGGAGGGCAGAGAGGAATATTCTCTGCTGAACTCCACAAAATTGTTTGGGATAGTGCATCCGATATGCAAAAGGGATCTTGGTGGACTTTGGCCAACTTCACTTATAACCCTGTGACTAGTAAAGTAACAGCCTTTGTTTTAACAATACGTAATGCATCAGTGAGCTTAAGTCACCCAATAGTTCCCCTGGGACTAAACCATGAAGGGACTGTGTTGTATCCTTCTGAACATAGAACATGGGCACGAGAAATTAGAGGAGAGTGGCAGACCATCAACCTAGAGCCCTGTTCTATGAGGAACCAACTGGGGTACATATGTGAGGGGACATTAGAAAGTGATCAAGACACACGTTTGGACACAGACCAAAGCATTTGCCACTTTGAAACGCATTCAGGCAATCAGACAATGTTGCTTGTATATATAGGACAAGGTTGTATCTGTCTCAGCACAGCATGCCCCACTGTAATGATATGAAGAGATAAGGGGTCTGGAATCAAGATACGACTCGACACGAGGTATGCATCTTGTTCGATTTATTGGAAATTGATAGGCTCTTATATAGCATTGTTATCTGTCCATGCGGCTCAAGCGTACATATTATTGGTTACAAGGGACTGTCCAGGAGCCCTGACTCATGCTGTGATTGGTGTAAACCAGCTGCTCATGCTTTTCTTGGTTCTACACTCTTTCTGTCCTGCGGTCTGCTGCTATCTTGTGTAATTGCTGCCTTGCGGTTTTGCTGGTATCTCCTGGTGTCTAGCTAGCCTAGTCTGCAGCCATTGTGTAACTGTCCAACTTCCTCTCATCTCTGGTCCAAGGACATTTCTAGGACTGTCTGTTGGCTTCAGGCCTGGGTTATGCACTCCTTGTAAAAGTCCGTGCCCTCTCTTTACTAGCCAGGCAGTAGAAATACTTTCTGTACTAATACTCTCTGCAATGGACCTCCCTATACCTCTTGTCAGTTAAAAGAGTTCTTCAGTGAGTGGGGAATAGAACACAAGAAAGGCATACCTGCAAATCCCACAGGACAATCCATCGTAAAAAGGACACATCAAACCCTCAAAAGAGTCCTCAGTCAGCAGCAAAGAGAAACAAAAATGAAATCTCCAGTGGAAAGACTTTGCAAGGCTCTCTATGTCATCAACTTCCTGAACTCTACAACATCAGAGCCTGACCCCCCAGCACTTCGCCACTTTGCAAATACCACCCAAGCAAAGCTCACTGAGAAACCACCTGTACTGGTGAAGGACCCAAAAACACATCAAATTTCTGGGCCATTCCAATTGATTACCTGGGGAAGAGGGGATGCCTGTGTTCTACTCCCATCTGCTCCTGGATGGTACCCAGGAAAAAACATAAAACCATACCTAGGCACTGCAAAAGCCACTCCCACAAACACTGACAAGAATTCCCCTGAGTCAAACACAAGACCTCCTCAAAACCAGACCAGTTCTGCCTGGAGACGAAGACGTTGCCAAATGTCCACATACAGAAGAAAAGCCCATCCCATCACAGGACAGCAGACAAAACAGAAAGCTGAACAACATTCTGCTGCATCAAGCCATAAGCCAGACACAGCCTGAACACAAAATTGTTCTCTGAATTATATGTTATTATCCCTTTATATCCTAAAAAGCCCTATTATTCCCCTTTCTCAACTCTTACCAAAAACCCCTAACCTTATACCCACTCCCCCATCCTTAGTTTAAGGAAAAAGAAAAAAAAAAAAAAAGAAAAGAAAGAAAAAAAAAAAGAAAATAAAGAAAAAAAAAAAGGGGGGAGGGGAAGGAACAGAGGAAAGGAACAAAGGAGAAAACCCCAACCCTCCCCTCCCACCATCAAGATAACAAATTTTGCTTATATTCCCTATCAGAAGCTCCATTCCTGTCCAGAGATGAAAAATGTCTCCGTTGGTGCTGTCCTCACTGCTGCTTGGATTTCTTCACTGTACCATGTGCCATCAGTTGGATCAGCCCACAGCCTGGCCACAATGTCTGGGTAACCTCAGCAAGGACGTTAAAACAGGATAACATGTGCTTATCCATGGGAAGCATGGATAACCCACTTTCCACATGTCTGGTAGGAATTCCCTTCGCAGCCGATGCCTGGCCCGTCTATAACTCAGAGCTCCTCCTCACCACAGGTAAGAGACCCAACCTGGTGGGCACCTGGGACCAGTGGACAAAAATGCTGCCCAATGCTCTCGAGGAACCCCAAGAATTGGACCTGTTGGGATCCTCCAAGGCCACATACTGTGTCAAATTTTACTTTAGGTGTCCAAAAAATAATTGGCCAGAAATTGACCAGACCAAAACCAGATACCAGAAAGACACACCACCAATTAACAAAGCCTATAACCCTCCTGATTGGTGTAATTACACTGCTCGTGTGATCTCTGTATCCTCTCTTCACCCCAAAGTACTACCCAAGGGAACGTTTCTCATCTCTGGTGACTGAGTATGGGCTGGGATCCCCTCATAGCTACAGGGAGGTCCCTGTACCCTTGGAAAACTTTCTACCCTCACATCAAATATAACCTTGTTACATAACTGAAAAAAAGAAAGTGAATGAAAATGGCACAAAAGATCCTACACAGAATTTGATGAAAATTGCAATCCCAAATTATACGATTGGAACAAACCAAAAAGGATTTCTGTCTCCCTATTCCTACCATGGGTAACTGCAGCTAAAGCCCTTGGTGAAATGAATCACCCTGGGTGCTGGCTCAGTAAGCAAGCCAGCGCTACATCGGCTGCCCTGAGCGATCTTTGAAAGGAAGAAGAAACCACAAGACATGCACCACTCCAAAATCGAGCAGCAATTGACTTCCTGCTGCTTGCCCACGGACACGGCTGCCAAGACTTGGAAGGGATGTGCTGCTTCAATCTCTCTTAATGCTAGGAATCCATCCACGCAAACATCCAGAAACTGAAGGAACTGGTGAAGGACTGAAAAGTAGAAAACAGCCCAGACTGGGTCAATGACCTTTTCAGTCAGTGGGGATATACAGGATGGGTTGCATCTTTGGTTAAGGGAATGTTGTGGATTTTCCTTGTAATTGTCATTGTATTAGCTATGTTCTCATGCCTTTTCCATTGGTTTAAAAGAACTATAGGGAACGCCTTTTTTCTAAATACAGAAAGTGGAGTTGTAGCAGGCCCAGGGCCTGCAATGCCTCCATGGCATTCAGCAGCCTAAGACAGGAAATGCCTGGTCATGATGACAGGACCTAAGAATCCCCTCTTCCACCCTCGGACCCTTGCTTATCTCTCTGTAAGCCCACAGTTCACTTTCGCCTCGACCCTCACTATTGGATTGTTTCTAAAACTCCTGTACCCTATATAAAGCCCTACTTCTGCCCTGTTCTGCAGAAGAGCTGTCCCTGAGACCTTGTCAGAAGACATCAATAAAGACATCTCTGTGGAACCTCACACAGCCTTCTCCTCTCTCTGCCAGCATCTGCCAAAGGCACTCAGCAAGCCAAGAGCTGAAATCACAAATGAGCTGAGAATCACTGAAGAGCTGAGCTTGCTAAGACTGCCTGCAGCTCTGGGGCCTGCCTGAGGGGCCCGGACAGGTCGTGCTGAATTGGACTTCTCTGTCTTGGGCTGCCACAGCAGCCGGGGCTGGGGAGACCCCGAAACGCCGGAGTCGCCTCAGGGACAAGGTGGGCATCGGGCACAGCTGGGACTCCATGGTCTCACACAGCTTTCCCAGCCTGAATGATTCCATGAGTCTGGGATTCTATGAAGGCATGATTCAAAACAGATTTGAACTCCAAATCTACCATATACAAATATTACAAAGGTCAAAATTCACGTGAAAGAAATTAAAGATGATTCTTTAAGATTGAAAGAATCGTATGTCAATGTTGCATATAGGTAAACCCTATAAAAGAAGAGCCTTGTTACCCTTGTAAAATGATGGCTCAGGCCTGCTGCTTGGGCTAAGTACAGCTAACAGCTAGCCTGACAAGTTCCTGTGAGAAAGGAATTTGCACCTGTGAGAGGAAAGACTTCTAGCCACATCTTCTATGCAGGAGACAAGAATGGAAACAGCGTTAGAGAGAGGAAAGGTTTTGACTGACACCTACATGAGCAACTACTAACCAATGAACTGAGTTGCACTAAGTTACTAAGCAATTAAAATGAAACACAATGCCTTCAGAAAACCATAGAAATATGAACTGTGAAGAATAAAGATGGGCTGTTGTGCATGAAGAAATAGGTGTCTTGCCTGTCTCTACAGCGACATGTAAAGACAGCACTGCATGAACTGCCCTTGGGTTTAACATCTTCAGTGAAAAGTTAAACTGGGCCTCTCTATTAAGAAAGGGTTGTTGGTTCAAATGTCCTTGTCCTTGAAGAGAATTCAAAAGCCTTCATAGATATGTTCCTGCTTCTGTAAATACAAACACCTTCATGTTAACATGTGGAAATATATTCTGATTATCATTATTGACAGGCCAATGGAAGAGAAAAAATAATCAGATTTTGTAGGCTGACTTCTTCGCTCTAATACCTGGCCTTTCTGGCTGAGATGCCAGACTCATGAGCACACTGCTTAATTCTTTTTCAGTTCAAGATGATGCAGAGTTGCGAGAAAAGCTGTGCCTCCAGTGAGGCCTGGCCTTGTACACATCTAGTAAAAATGGTATTTCTGAGTTTGAGGTTTCTCAAAAGACAGATCTTGGCCTTGGAAATGCAACTCTCAGTCAGTGACTGTTGTCAGAATGTGCAATAAAATGCAGCTTGTGCCTCTTCTGTGTTTATCTTTTGTGTGCGGGTTGTAGAGTTTGTTGTGTGTTGCTGCTTTTCCCCTGCTCTTTTCCCCGCAGTGTTTGGGGAGCAGAGGTGCAGCGGCCCCGGGAGGGCTGTGGCAGCCGAGCCGGGCCAGCCCCAGCGGGCTGGATTCACGGCCGCAGGGCCCTGCTGGGAGATGGAAAATGAGATGATTGGCTCTGGCAATTAAGGGATGAATAGTGTGTGAATATTGAGAGAAGCTTTATTGGTGTACAGTTATGTCATTGCAGTTTAGATGGCCTCTGTTCTCCCCATAGTTTCCCTGTGGGCAGCGCCTTCCCTCTCCCCTGTGGGCGGCACAGGCCCCGCTCTGGCCCAGAGCTGTGTTTGTGTGCCTTGAAAACGTGGTGCTCTAGGGTTTTTAAAAGTTTATTTTAGTTTCTGACTAAATTCTGATTGTTTTATGTAGTTTTACAGTTACTGGAGAGATTGAAAAGCGGTAAATGCAGTGCCTTATTACCTATCAAATTTTAACATGGTCTGATCTCTTTAACAAGAATGCTAACACATTTGCCATATAAAATGATGCCAGATACTGTCACTAAAAGCTGTTGAGTTGTTCAGCAATATGCTAAATTGCACATTATTATATTTATTTCCCAGTAACCCTGCACTTTGAAAAGTCTTACTGAATTTCTGTTTCCATGGAATTTGCAGTTACCATGGGTTTTACTCATAACTGATTTACTTCTAATTCTAATATGCTTGTTACAACTTTAATCCCTCCAGCAGACCATCATGCTGTTATTTCACTTACAGCTTGTTCACCTTTAAGTTGTCTTTTTGTGTTAATAACCTTAGACTGAGTTACATCATGTCATATCTATAACTTTTAAGAATGTTCGTTTGAATTCTGTTAAATTAAGGCCAAATATTGTAACGCTCAGTTACCTTCTTGAATAAGGCTAAGTTTTATTAAGTAAATTTTGGTAGATTTTATAAATGTTAAGATTCAGTTTTACGTCATTTCAGCAATGATCTATTCCAGCTTTTTATGGATCCAGTTATGTTCGGTATTAATAGTAATTAACATTGAGTTCTCTTGAGTGTGCTTTTTGTTCTACTAAGGTGATAATGAAATTATGTTTATTAATTTGAAATCCTTTTAGGACTGGGTTTTATTGAGTTCATCTTGTTAAGCTCTATTGATGTCGAAAGGAATTTATATCAGGTTTGAGTGTTATTTAATCTGAGATATCATAAATTTTATGAGTGAGCTGTTCAGTGTTTCCTTTGTTGCATTTTTTCTGTCATAAATACATTCATGTTTCTATTCCTGTTTTTATAGCCAGCTTTTCATATGTTTTACCATCTTTTGGTGTAATTATCTACAAGACACGTGTCATTTCAGGATCCTTCTTTTGTTCTCCAGCTGCTCATGTATCTCTTAGACCAGACTACCCCTCTGGCTGGGCTCTGCACTGGGGCTCCATGGTTTGACCCAGTGCTGCCTCATGATTTTCAAGTATTTTTCAGAGTTCCAGGAAATGATATCTCAGCTTTGTCAGAAGTCTTCTCTAAACTGATGGTATTGTGACATCTACTCTAAGCAATCAGATGCAGTCCCAATTGTTATTACAGAACCACTCCAACAGTTTGCTGTGTTTAAAGCATCTCCATGCTGAGGAGATTTTGGAGGAGACGGCTATTGGATGGTTCATCAGTCTTTCACCCCTAGACCTTTACTCCTAAGTGCTATTCTTAGGAGCCTTGTTTAAAATTACATTTAGGGAATTCTCTCCCACTTAGAGCTTGGGTGGTGGCCAGGCCTTAGCTCTACCTGGACAGGAATTTGCCAACAGACCCAGATGTTTTCTGCATCAAAACTAGATTGGAGTTGCTTTGACTTTGCAATTTCACCGTCTGTACATGACAGTTGAACTATTTTTAAAGGGAGCTTGGGAATTATGATCTGGAAATAATTATCCAAGTCCCCACTGAATCGAGGTTTGTCAGCTGTTTGCAGACTCTGGGATGATGGTACATTATTTCAGAGATTTCTGTTTATTTCATTCCACCTATGTTGTTAGTTTTGTCTGCTATTTGAAATATTCCCGATCGTTGTATCCAAATTATTCCTAATTGCTCTAAGTTTCTTGTCTACTACGTGTATTATTTTACTACGCTGTTTCTTCATACTCATAACAAAAGACATGCATCTCATTCTTAAAAAAACAAAAAAGAAGAGGAATGAACGCCTTAAGAACATTCAAATAATGCAATATGTACATGAGAAATTTGGACGACTAACATTTTGAATCATGCAATATTTACATTAGAAACTTGGAAAAAAGGTCATCCCATCTAAATCCCAGTGGAGTGTCCCACAGGGAAGCCTAATTGATTCATTAACTTCAGGAGAAGAGATGCCTGTGTTTTATCACCAACAGCTCAAAGCAGTCACCTGTTCATTCCATCAGATACTGATCAGCTCTGAAGAAATGAGGCCCAGTGGAAAGAGAAATAACCTCATCCCCTTGCAGCCTTTGTGGCCAGAACAGGAACAGGAGTAGGACTGCCAAGACACAGCTGTGCCTGGAAACTGACAGAGGCAATTGGCCAACAAAAGCCTCATGGCATCATCATGGGACAGTGCTCCTCCCAACCTTCTTCAGTTCTTCCCTGTTCCAGCTGCCAGAAGGACATTCAGTGATGTCCAAGATCAACATTTCCAGCTAATGGACCTTCTCCTACTTCTCAGCTAATTGGAAACAATGGTCATTTCTTTCCATTTCCCTAAGAGACATTGGACATTATTCTTTTGTTTGCTCATGCTGCAAAACCCTGTGTCAATGACTTGACAGAATTGGGTAAGTTTTGTTGATTGGAACTGGTTTTTTATGTATCTTATCCCACATCTAACAGATAACCAGTGATAACCTTCATGAGATCATACCCTCCCAAGAGCGAGCTGTTTCAACATCAGAACATAGGAGCCTTTTTTAAATGAACAAAAAGGGGGAGATGTCAGAGACAGGTAGAATAATGATAAAAGAAAGGCCTTATGAAATCAGGCCTTGTTCTGCTATATTAACAGCTGGCCTGTCATCTCTTCTAAGTGCAGCTAAGCAGTCACAAGTTCCCACGTGAAGTTATTTTGAGAATGAGACTTGGTGAACAATCTGATCTGAGGGTGAAAAACAAATGCACCTGCAAGAACAAGGGATTTGTCCCATGAGAATCAGTGAAGAGAATAGGTAACAATACAAAGAATACAACAGAGAGATTTGATGCACAAGTAAAATATATTTTATTATCCAACAGAATAACTGGCATAACTAGTAATAAGAAATCGATTAACTACCTAAAGTTGCACATTAGGTTTGGCAAACTGTATAAAATAAGTTGTGTGAATAAAATAAAGAGTTCTTCTCCAGCTCAGCTGGGTTCTCTGGGATTTTGGTTCCTCCCTTCTTTCAGGCTTTGGCTTCCCCCTTCTTTGGGGCTTTGGGTTCCTTCTTTTTTGGTGCTTTGATTTCCTTCTCTGGGATTTTGATTTCCTTCCTCTCTGGGAATTTGGTTTCCTTCTTTTCTGGAGGTTTGCTTCTCTTCTCTGGAGATTTGGTTTCCTTCTTTAGAATTCTGATTTCCCTCTTTACTAGGGCTTTGCTTTCCTTTTTCTCTGGGCTTTTCATTTCCTTCTTCTCTGTGGCTTTGCTTTCCTTCTTTGGGCTTTTGATTTCCTTCGTCTCCGGGACTTTGGTTTCCTTCCTCTCTGGGAATTTGGTTTCCTTCTTTTCTGGAGGTTTGTATTTCTTTTCTGGGAGTTTGCTTTCCGTCCTCTCTGGGGCTTTGGTTTCCTTCTTCTCAGGGAATTTAGTTTCCTTCCTCTCTAATGCTTTTGTGTTCTTTTTCTCTGGGGCCTTGCTTTCCTTCTTCTCTGGGGCTTTGCTTTCCTTCCTCTCTGAGATTTTGGTTTCTTTCTTTTCTGGATGTTTGTTTTTCTTTTCTGGAAGTTTGTTTTCCATCTTCTCTGGTTCTTTGATTTCCTTCCTTGGTGGGATTTTGGTGTCCTTGTTCTCTGGGGCCTTGCTTTCCTTCTTCTCTGGGGGTTTGGTTTTCCCCTTCTCTGCTTTTGGAGGTTCCTTCCCCACAGAGACACCCTTCTTTTCTTTCTTCTGCTTCTCTTTCTCCTTCTGCCTCTCTTCCTCCTCCAAGGCTTTTGCCTCCTCCTCAAGCTTTGGAGACAGCCGCTTCAGCTCCCTTCTGCAGACAAAACAGAAAACATGGCTGAGAGTCACCACCAGAACCTTGGGCTCACTCGTCCTGGCTGGCCCTGCACTTCATTCCTTGACCCTGAGGCCAGGCAGCAGCGCCAGACCATTTCCGTGAATTCTCCTCAACCCACAGAGGTTGGGAACATCCCAAGGGAGGGCAGTGGTGGAAGGGCACCTCCAGGACCAGCCAAACCTGAGCCTTGCCATCAGAAGGGCTTGACTGTGCAAGCTCCCTCTCCAGGCACAGCCAGACACCTCCAGCCCACTGCCAAAGGCTGATCCACCAGCTCTCTGCGCTGTGCCTGAAAACGCCCTTTGTCTCTTGACTTCCCAGTTTCAAGCAGAGCACAGAGTGCCAACGTCTGCTGATCTCTCCTGCAATTCTTACTCAGCTCATTCAGCTCCCTTCTCCCTGGGCACAGCTGAAGCAAGAATTTAAAGAGTTCAGATTTCAGCTGAGGCTTAGAAGCAATTCACATTGATCAGGATGTCAGTTAGACAGGTAGACCATAGGTTAATGATGATTAGATGCTTAAGCCAGAGCTGATTGTTATATTATTTACCATGATGAGCTTCTTGATAGAAGGAAGTGGAGTAAGTGAACTGTTAGAAGAACATACTGAAACCCGTAGAACAATGGTTAGCACCTGGGCTTTATGTCAATCAGTCACTAAGCAGGGGACCTTGGATGGTGCCAGAGGGTCACAGAGACCTGATGAAGACATTCCTGACTTCATCCCTTAAGACCACTGGCCCAATAGGAGACCACCAACCCAATTCCAGAGAAGAATTGCACAGGTGTGAAGGACTAATGACCTCATTTTAATACAGAGCAGGGAGGGGAAGTGCTGGGGTTGTGCACATATGTTGTATGTAAGATCCTGGGAAATAAAGAGAGGGCAAAGAACCTTGTACAGCACGGTCACGCCTTGTAGGGACGACTCTGGTGCCGCCCACCGGGGTTAATAAACATACCACTTTCTAACTTTAACGAGTTAGAGAGTCTCTGTCCGAGAGCCTCGGTATTAATGACTCATAGCCTGATCCTAAATGAGAATAGTCCTATCAGTCAGAAAGCAAAGGCTGGAGGAACTGCTCTCCTGCAAGACAGGCTCTTGTCAGCCAGATTTCCTGCTGGAAGCCAGCTGTGACCAAGCCAGCTGGTGCTGTCTGCCATGGAAACCATCTGAAGCAGCCTCGTCCCTCTCCTCCCCACGAAACCAACTTCAGCCTGGCCTGAAGGAAGTCCTGATGCACAGGCTTGCTTTAAGCAGCCTCCACTCCCAGCTCCACACTTTGCCTGTGTGTCCTGAGCTGGGCTGCCTTGCTGGAGCAGAGCTTCTCCTGTGCTTGCCCACTGCTGCAGCTGAAGGGGAGCCTCAAGGACAGGAGCTTTTATGGCTGCTGTCCCACCATCAGGAGAACCCTGGCAGATCAGCACTGCAAGGACTTCATCTGTGGCAGCACCAGCACCCAAACCAAGGTTTGGTCTGTGCCCCACGCCTGCCCACACCACAATCCCACTGATTTGGTGAAGAAGGGAGATGATGAAGAAGATGTGACTCAACACCATGGAGCTAAAGACACCTCTAGAGGCAGTGCCAAGGCAGGGCCAGAGCCCAGCTCCCTGCAGGCAGCATCTGAGCCAGGAGGGCTCACCACTAAACTAGAGAAGAAGATGCTCTGTCCCAACAGAAGAAGGTGCTTCCTCTCTTGGGAGCCAGGGAGCTAAGAGTGGCCATCCCTGTGCTGCTTCTGGCCTTTGCTATGCAGCACCTCTGAGCTCAGAGTCCTTGGAGCAGGGAAGCCCTGCAGGGACAGTAACCCATGGAGAGCAGGAACCCATGGCAGGCTTACTCACCTCTCCCTGAGAGGTGCCCCAGAGCCACAGTTGATCTCCTGGGGGCTCGGGGAGCAGCTGACACGTGAGGCCTCCCCGGGCACCAGCACCTCGGAGCTGGGGCCTCCCTCCACGTGGCACAGCGCCGTGGCACTGGAGATGCTGTTGAGGTGGCCAGAGAAGGGCAAGGAGACCTGCTGGCTCTCTCCTGGCTGCAGCACACCTGACACTGGCAGGATACTGGAAGCCTGCATGGAAGACAGGAGAGATGGAGCTGTTGAGCATGGAAATGGATGCAGAAGAGCACCTTGGAGCAAAGTGCAGCTGCAGCCAGAGGGGCCTATTCCCCAAACACTGACAGAATCACCCTGATCTCATCCTGCATCCATGCCACTGACCAGTGCAGGGACCATGGGGAAAATCTTCTCCCATCCTCACGGGTCAATGCATTCATGAGTACATGACATGAAAGTGAACTGGGATGTCTCCTGGCACTAGAAATTCTCTCTGATGCACAACTTGCCTTGAAAAAGTTTCAAAACTTACTGCTTTTAGAAAAGGAGGAGACTCAGAGTGAGAGCTCTTGGAGCTGAGCAAAGGACTCCCAGCCCAGCTCATCTGACTCCTGAGGCTCTTCCCCTCTCTCTCTGATTTAAATGCTGCTTCCTCAAGGTGCTACAGCAAAAGCTCCTGCAAAAATTTCCTCTGGACCACCTGAGGAGTTGCAGGGGGAGCAGTGCCCTCCATAGGTGCTGCACAGCGTCCTTGGGCAGCCCCACAACGTGTCCTGCACGGCCTCTCCAACACCCAGCTGCTCCAGCAGCACTTTGTGCTGGGCCTGCAGGGATGGGAGGCCCCTCTGTGGCCAATGCTCAGGGCCACCAGTGGCACTGGCAGCTCCAGCCCTGCTTGCCACACTGACAGTGTGCAAGGGAGACAGATTCCCTCTTCCCTTCTCCGTTTCCAGGGCAGTGTGCGGTGCGCCCACGGAGCACCTGAATCCCTCCAGGCCTGCTGGGAGGTGAGGGTTTGCAGGAGCTTGTGGTGGCACCTGAAAAACAAGCCATTCCCTACGCCTGCAGGAAGAGACAGCCACTTTGCCAAGTCTCAGTTTGTAAGACAGCTTCAGGGCCAGCAGTGCAAGAGCAGCTCTCGGGTGACAGCAGAGACCTGCAAACAGGGAGTCTGGCTGGGCTGGGAAGAGGGCACATGGAGATCAGGACTCATCCCAGCTTGCTGTGGCAAGGAAGCTGCAGCTCTTCCCATCATGATGCAGATAAAAGCCTCATCTTGCATTGGGAAGGCAACAAGGCAAAAAATGCCACACTCAACACAGGCCTGTAGGATCTGAGTGAGCTTCTCCAAGGAAAACTCTCCTATTTCTCCCTGCCACTCCCCCATGTCCAGCCACTGGCCCTGCTGCCCAGCCACTGTCAGGGCACAGGACAGCAGGGCAGCAAAAAGGGAGCTCAGCAGGAGCATGACTTGCTGGTGGCAGTCTGAGGAGGCAGCACAAGCAGTAGGTGTACAAGAAAATCTACCTCTACTCCTGAAGACTGGGTCAAATCCTGCTCTTCAGTCAGGGCTGTGGCTGCCTCCTGCTTTCCAGCCTTGAAGTGCCTCCATCGAGACGCTGGGCAATCCAAACATGTTCTCATCTCCTTTGGTGGTTGGGGATTGAATTTAGGTGGATGAAGCTCATCTCTGGAAAAGAAGATAACTGTGAACAGAGACCTGCAGTGGGAGGGAGGGACACCTGCACCAGCAGCTCCTGCTCAGGATGCAGCCCCTGGCTGGCTGCTGGCACCTTGAACTGAGAAATGCTTTGATCCAGCCCTTCCCAATCCAGGCTGGAGCAGGTCTGCTCTAAAGGCAGCCCAGGAATGACCCTGAGCTGCTGCAGCAGCTGCAACTGCTTGCACTGAGGAACTGCAGAGGACAGGGATGAACACCTTGTGGGCATGCAAAAAGCACAGTGGGAGAGGAAAAGACAGAGAAGGCAAGCAAAAAGGGCAGATTTGAGACATCCAGGGGCAGACACAGCCAGCACAGCCAGCACAGCCCCCCCAGGGCCCAACGCCAGAAACTCTGCAGCTCCAGCAGGTATTTATCAGGAATGTTTCCCTGACACTGCTGGGGGCTTGGCTGACATTTTCCAACACTCCCAGGGGACTCAGGTGGCATTCCCCATGCATACAGACATACATACATCGGCTGTAGTGCTGGGATCCTGCCAGACTCCATCAGCCTTGGGCTTGGGGAGGTTTCTGCCAGCCGTCCAGAGCTCCATAACTTTTTTCTCTGTCCCAGGAAGCAGGCAAGAAAGAGTTAAAAAAAAACCCCAAACAAACCACAACAGGGAAAACTAAAAAACCTTAAACAGCTCATCCCTGCTCAAGGTATTTCTTTAGGGACAGCTACCACTCTCCAGCTGAAATGCTGGGCTTTTGGGAAAAAAGAAAAAGATAATTACATGTTCACCTCCAAACTTAAAAGGATCAAGGTAAGAGAACCTTTCAAACTACAAAGGATTGGCCCAAAGGTAAAAGCTTTGCAAGAAGTCTCTAGTTATGGCCAGGCTGACAGTTAAACAACTGGTTCCTCTGGTGGGGAGAAACCCTCCTCTTTAAGGTAAGCAGCCTCAGAGTTGAAAGAAACTGTTCTGTCAAACTTCAGGCTCCCTGGCACAGCCTGCATTGCCTGTCCTTCCTGTTCACTGATTTACATGCAGTGCCACAATGGCCCAGGTTCAGATGTTTGGTGCCATCCAGGCAACTTGCCATTGTCATTTCCTTATGTTTTAATCTAAGTTTCAATCCTTGCAACCACTCTTGAAATGCCAGCCTTCCTTTTTTTTACAGAAAGCTCAAGGTTCCCAGAAGTCTTCTGACATCCTCTTTTGCGCTCAGAGAGATGCCATTTTCAAACAGATGTTTCCAAAGTTAACAGCATTTTCAAGAGTAATGCACTAAAGTGACCCTGGATTCCAGCTCAGACCAACGACGTTCTGTGCCAGACACTGAGATTACCACCCGTGAGGCACGAGCTGTTTGTGCCACCCATCCCTCCTGGCCTTCTCCACAGCAGCCTGTGCCTGTTTTCCCCGGCAGAATCCCTGTGCCCTTTGCAGCCTGCCAGGAGCAGCTGCACAGAGGCACACATCTCCCCTGCACTCACCAGTGGGTTTCTCTCATCCCCGAACACGCCGATGAGAACATTGGTGTGATGCGTGCCCAGCGCCTGCACTTCCACCAGCACTGGGATCTCTGCAGTGCTGTGAGGCTGGACAATCCCACAGGGCTTGGGGCTGGAGTAGAACACAGCAGAGTCCTCCTTGCGTTTCTGCAAGAGACACAATGAAATGCAGCTTCAGAGGCACCTCTGAAGAAACTTTACACTCCCTAATATCCACCGCAACAGCAACTGACACACGTGTTTAAAAATGCCCAGGACAAAGGTAAAAGGCACAAACAAGATGCAAGAATTGTAGGCTTAGCATTCCCAGGGGATCCTGCCAGGAGACTGCCAGCACAGGCACTGCTGGCTGTGGATGCAGCAGCTTTCACAGCCCTCTAAGATCTCCCACAAGAAAACACCCTGAAGACTAGAACATCAACTGTTCCCTCAGCAGGTTAAACTGCATCCTCAAGTTTACATTCGGGTAGGATCCTGTTCTCAGCAGATCTTTAAGACTGAATAGAAACCAGCAAGGTCACGTCCAAACCCTTTTTCCCCCTAATAAGCTCCTCAATAATATTTGAGAGGGGGAGGTGGATGGGATGCCAAACCTGTTCAATAAGCCCGTAGCAGCCAGGCAGGTGGCTGGGATTCCTAATGATGAACTTCTTCTCGTAGGGCACCTTCAGGAGGCACTCATCATACTGCAGCACGTGGGGGGACACTTGCAGCTTAGGAACAAGACATCTGGACAAAGAGATGAGCCCAGGGGAATCAGAGATACTGAGAGAATGGAGAACATTTACCCCCAAAGATTGTAAAACACAGCACAACACATTGGTCACTGTCAAATGGGCATTGAACAGCCCTGCAGTGATAAATTGCCTTCTACGTCTTCCCACTCCAACAGGGCTTGTCAAGGAGGGACAAACCCTGAGAGGCAGCAGCCAGAGGCTGCCAAGTGCCCCAGGCAGAGCACTTTGTCCCACAGCTGCCTCAGCCCCTCCTTTCCCCAGGAAGGCTTGCAAGGACTCCTGTAACACTCCCAGTTACCCATGAGCTCTGGGGGAGCCTTCCCAACAAGGATCAGAGCTCACTAATGCTCAAGGAACACACAACTCCAGTGTCCCAGGAAAAATGACTCCCTTCTCTGCCATGGTGCTGTTGCCCTGCCTGGGAACTCAGCTGCTTGCCCCAGCCTTGGAGGGCACGAGACACCAGCTGCCCTCCAGAGTGGCTGATCAGCCCCTCCCAGGCCCTACAGCTCCCTGGCTCCTTCCCTCCACAGCTCCAGGCACTGACTGTCCCCAGCCCCACCTGCTTGACAAAATGCCAGCCCAGGCACTGCCTGGATGGCTCTGCATGGGAGAAGGAACAGCCCCAGGGAACTGCATCCCTCCTGGCATTCCACTGACACCCACAGCAGCACAGCAGGATGGAATTCTGCTGCAGCAACAACCACTTTTGCTCTCAACCCTGAGAACATTCAAGCTCAGAGTGGGAAGCAGAGGGAAGGAGAAAATCTAGAGCTGAGCTGCCACACCAAGGGCTGCTTTCCCCTCCTGAGACCTTGCCCTCAGCACTCTTGCTGGCAGCCACTTCCCCCCTGCCACGTGCCCTCATGAACAGAACCAGAGCCTGGCTCTCAGCAGGCTGCTTGCTGTGTCCCAAACCAGTGCACGGTGCTCGCACCCAGCACAACTCCACCTCTTGCAGCAAGAAGGAGAGGAGGCCCTGGGGAAATTTGTTCCACCTCAAGCACCAAAAGCCAGGCCAAGAAATGATCTCATTCCTGGTGCCTTCAGAAAAGGGCCCAGGACCCTGCTGGGCTGGGAGCAGGGCTGCTTTTCACCACAGGCTGCTGTCCAAGCTCTGCTCTTCTCATGCCCAGCTGGCACAACATGAGCTCATGAACCAGCACTTCTCCTTGGCAGCTGCAGCCAGCAAAGCCTGGGCAAGGCAGGGGCTGGGGGAGGCCAGGCAAGGGCTGGTACCTGGCTGTGATGACCAATGATGCCACTCCCTTGCCAAAACCCTCCAGATCCACCAGCATTTTCCTGTAGAACTCCATCACTGAGTTGGAACACAGGGTCACCTGGTGGAAGAGAAGAACAGGAAATTCTTCCTTACAAAAGCTCATTATCCACGTGTGATATCCTCCAGCCCTTGAGGGAAGATTTTGTCTTAATTCTGCTGCTGCTCCATGTGTAGAGCACAGTCTCAAAGCAACAAAAGCCTTCTGGCAATAGCAGATGTGTTAAACACACCTTGCTATCAGGGCATAGCTCAGCTACATTAAAACATTAGACTAAAGCTCTATGAACCACTGTATTCAAATTAAGGCCCAATTTCTCATCTGACTACAATGACATAAAAGCAGAACAAATCCGACTTGAACACAACGAGTTCAGCTTTACAGCAGGAAGCTGAGGGCAAAGTGTGGCCCAGCAGGTGCTGGGCAGTTCATGGCTGCAGAGTTTTTTGTCCCCACTGGAGATTCCTGCAGTGAACACAAATCCTTCTGCTCCCCAGGAGAGGGGAAATCAGACCAAGAAGGAAAGCTAACTGCTTTCTACAATGACATCTCTCTAACAGCCACCTTTTGCCCTCATCTTTGCTCTGCCCACTTGCAATCAAATAAATGGCTCTCAAGAACCCAAGAGTGACTTCTGGCCTTGACCATATGGTATGTGACCTCAGCATATGATTTTGGAAAGAAAACAGTGCTCCTTGAGGAACACCCCGAGTAAGGCAGCTAGCAGAGGCCTCAGAGCAGTGCAGATCTCTCACTCACACCATGCTCAAAGCTGGCAGCAGAGCTAAAGCCCTCCCACGCTCCAGTGCAGCTGCAGCCCTGGTGCTGAAGCGTCTCTGGCTGCACTCTGCCCGTACCTGGATGTCCTGGTGTCCCTGGGGCAGGATGGTCCCTTGGCTGGGAGTGATGGTAAACTCCCGGGGCTCCACATACAAGTGAACGCCCTTCCTCCAGGCTGGGTCACTGTGGCAGCGGATCTGATCCACGCTGTCCACAGCCGGCTGCGTGCCATCGAACGACATGCGGAGCTGGAACGTCACGGGCACCGGGGAGCTGTTAGTGAGCCGGCAGCGCTGGGTGTAGGGAAAGCCTAGGAAAGGACACCAACATCCATTGAGGCTCCCATTGTGGCCTGACTCCTGCTGGGAATGGCCTGGCACAATGAAAGTGGCACTGGAGTTGAGCTCTGGATTATCTGAACTACAGCTCACCCAGAAGCTGCATGAGGAATGAATCGTCACTCAGTTCCCTTTGACACAGATTGCAGACTGCAGCCTTGAAAATGCCCACTCCTAGCCCTGCTGAACACTGCAAGTTTCTCTCTTGGCGATGGGGAGGAGCTGCCTCACCTGCCCCAAACCAGCACCAGTGATCTCCCAGTGATGAGTGTGCACCCAGACCGAGCATTTCCTCTGAGAATTCAAGCTGTCAAATTCCCTGTTAAGCCTGCCAACACTCCCACCCTTTTCAAGATAGATAAACAGTGAGTCAGCATTGAGAAGAAGCTGCAGCAAAAGAGAGGATGGAATCAGGAACTAGAACGTGAGGCAAAGCACCCCAATGCAGCTTCTCTCTGCAGGATCCTAAAGGCATCTCTTGGTTTGAGCCAAACAGACTGAGCACGAGACAGCTCAGAGCCCACTCAACTGGGGGCACACCCAAGCCTTGCTTGGAGATTGGCAATGAGGAACCAGGTCCCACCTCACCCAACAAATGGGGACATCACACCCATGCTGCTCACTGGGGTTGCAGCCTGCAAGGCTTTACCCCACTGGAGCTCTGGGATTTGCTTTCCATGCTGGAAAGCCAGAGATGTAGCCACTCATGGTGGGGATGTCCTGCAGATCCTGGAGAGCAGCCACAAGCTGCTCTGCAGTGGACATCTGGCTGGGCTGGCCAGCTCTGTGGGAGGAAACTTCTCCCTGGGCCTGCTCACCAAGAGGCACTGGAACACAGATGGGGAGAAAAAACAACTGCAGCTGCAACCCAGAGTTTCTCTGTGCCCATCCCAGTGAGCACTGCCAGCTCCAGCAGTGACTCCAGCAGGGAGGCAAGAGAGGCACAACAAGGACAAACACAGATGGCAAAACCTCCAATGAGACTGAGCTCACCACATGCAGACAACAGTCAACAGTTCCAAAGAAGCAAAGATACAACAGCTGCCTTCAGCTGAAGAGACCTTAGGAATGAAAGCAGATCCAGCAGGATCGATCTCCTGGTTCAGAACCATAGTTCCATCTCTTGCCTTTCTTGTTTCATTTCTTCAAAAAGGCAACTTGACAAGTGCCTCCATGGTGATGCAGGGGGGGACAGAAGCAGCTCAGGAAAGGCAAGTAGTTTCCTTAAAAAGTCCATGACCTTCCTTGTTCTGGGTTTTGGCTTGGTAGTGAATGCTCCCCTTGGTCTGGGAAGGGGGATAGGGGTTTTGGGGGTTTTGGCCCTGGGGGTGGGCTTTTCCCTTGGGGGTTTTTGGCCGCTGTGGCGTGATGCCGTGGGCGCTGTGCAGTGGGAGCTGAGGCTGGGCAGGGAGCGGAGCTTCCCTTCCTCCCGCTCGGGGATGGAGCTCGGCCGCGTGCTGCTGCGGGAGGTTGTGTGCTTGGCCCCGGCACTGCCCTGGCTGCAGCTCAGCCTGGCACCCACCCTGCCTGCCTTCCCCGCTGCTGCCTGCTGCTCTGAGGCACTGCCCACATCCCCCTGCCCTCTGTCCCTCTGCAAAAGGAGCATTTCCCTCCTTCCCTCCTTCCCTGCCGCTGCCGGCTGGCAGGGGATCACTGCCCTGCCAGAGCCCACAGCTCCTCCTGCTGGGATCCTCACCACACCAAAGGACAAAAACGGGACTTGGCAGCTGGCAAACGTCTGCTCTTGTTCTCTGGGCTCTCCTGATATGGTCTAGGAAAGAACTGTTATTCCTTTTCCCACAGTTTTGCCAGGGAGCCCTGTCATTTGGAGGGAGGGGCTCATCTTTCCATTCCAGGAAGATTCCCACCTTCCTTGGCAGACATCTGTCTTTTCAAGCAGGACAGAGACACCAGAAAATCCTGACTTTCTATGCCTTGCTTCTGTTTGATCTGACAATGGCCAAATGCTCCCTGCGGCACCAGCAGCCCTGCAGTTCCCACCCTGAAGAGGCTGCTGGGGCAGAGCAGGAGGGAGGGATGCTTTTCTCTCAGAAGGCACAGATCCCTCCCGCTGTGTCCCAGCCCAGGCAGCACTCACCAAAGGAGATGTCCCCGAAGTCGAGCTCAGGGAGGTCGAAGTGCAAACTGGGTCCAGTGACGCTGCCCCTGCATGGCGAGGACAGAGCAGGAAATGCCTTGGTTCAAGGAATTGCAAAGCTCCGGCTGTTGTGGCTCGGGGGCACCAACCTGGTGTCAGGGCACCATGCCTTTCAAACCAGCACACACCATGTGCTCAGCACAGTGCCCCTGGGCACAGGAGGCAGCTAAAGCCAAGTGGCCAGCAGCCAACAGCCACTGATGGGCTCTGGGCACAGGGCAGGCAGGAAAAGCCCCCGGGATGCTGCTGGTCCCATGAAGGACCCTGAACACACAGCCAGACATGGCTCCGGGCCTCACTTTCCCCATCTGCAATGGGATGGACATCAAGGTGTCCCCACAAACTTCTGTAACCAGCCCTGCCAGACACAGGTTCCTGCTTTGCTACTTCTTAGCTGGAACTGCTGTTCCCACGGAGGAGCTTTCTCAGCAGAGTTTGACCCACACCATCATTACAGACACAGTTCTGACACATGAACCCAGGGCAGCCCCAAACATCCTCTGAAAAGAGCAGCAACACTTCTACACAGGGCACAGATGAATCCTAGAGGAAAGGACCAGCTTGTCAGCAGTGCAGCAGCTGGCACAGCCAAGAGCAACAGCTTCAACAACCAAACAAGGGGGTCCTGAATCTAGCACAGCACCTCACCTGTCCTTGAACTCAGCAGACACACTGCAAAAGCCACCAACACCCACTGAAAGCAGCACTTGAAGCTGCACAACACTCCCCAGTTGATTTCATGGCTGATGCCAATCCATGCCCACTCTGCCTTGTGGTTAAAAATCCAGGCCCAGTGACCTGTGCCTTCTCTTGGATTCACAGGACTGCCCCTGGCTCTGCTCCACACATCTCAACAAGAGACACCTGCCCTCGCTCAAGGAGAAAGCTGCTGATGCACAAACACCCCATCACCAGTTTAGGGGAGGGACAGAGGAGAATCAATTATTGGATGGTGGAAGGTTCCCTCTTGATCTCCAAAATAAAAAAGCAGCACTTTTCCTCCAAAAACAAAGCCATCATCATTCTTTCTCCACTGGGGGCAGACCTACTCACCACTTTGTTCTTGCAAAGTAATAACTTCCTTGTTCTTTTTCATCCATCTCCCTTATCTTACTGCTATAATCCAGTGCAGATTGCTTTCATTTCTTCACTGCCTTGCCCCAGTGCCTCCCCAGAGCAGCAGCCTAGTTCCAAAGCTGCAGAGCAGCCAGCATCAGCTCTCCTGCTCCCACTGCATTATCCTAGCAGCACAAGGCTCAGGCTGGCAGGGACAAGGCCTCGTGCTGCTGTGGTGCTGAGCACTGAGCTCTGCCTCCCCTATCATCACCCCTTGTCCCTTGTGCTGGGCGAGGATGATCTCTTGCCATGGCACCAGCCTAGGGGATGATGCCCAAGTCCTTGGCACAGTTCCTGCTGCACAGTTCCCTGACTCCCACATCAGCCCTTGCCTGGCTGTGCACAGGAGGCACCAGAGCACTCTGGGCACAGCAGCTGGGAGCACGGCTTGTGCCCCACAGCATGGCCATGAGAGGTGAGGTGAGGCTGCTGCTGCCCATCTGGCATGGATTATTGACAGAAGTTTTTAAAAGCACTGCTGCTGCTGCAGAATGCCCCAGGCTGGCCCATCTCCAAAGCCCTGGGGGCCTTGCTGGCTGTTCAGCTGGGACATCCCAGAGCAGCTGCTGCCCAAAGCTGATCCATCCCACTGCCTGCCATGGCCCAGGGCAGAGGGAGATCCCTGCAGGGAGGAGTCATTCCAGCTCCAGGTACCACACAGGGCAGGAGGCATCCTCCCACTAAAGCAATGCCAGCATCAGAGCAGAGATGAAGACCTCAGCAAACACCTTTTCTCTCTGCTCCACCCCAACAGGAGGCAGCTGGGGCATGTCCCAGAGACAGCTCCAGATGTGCCCACCAAGCTCCCAGGGTCCTTACTTGATGGTCAGGATGGCAGGCGTAGGAGATCCAGCCACACTGAACCGGAATTCTTCCTCAAACCTCCCCAACACGGTGGCACTGAAGGAGATCTGGAGAGTCTGGCTCCCACCTGCTGCAATGATGCCCTCCTGGGGTGCCAACTTGAAGCCCAAGCCCACCTTTGTGGCTGAAGGGATGCAGCTGAAGGGAGCATCAAGAGCTCCTTGGTTGATCAGGTTCACCTGCAGCAGCAAGAAAGCAAAGTGGAAATCCATGTGGAATCTTCCCTTCTTGGGAGCTATTGTCTAAGGATGCAATGAACAGCCAGAAAAGGCAGAAGATGCTTTGTGCTGCTGAATGGCAGAAGTCAAAAGATACAAGAGGACAAGTTCTGCCTTTGGGTTTTCATGCAAAGCAGTGGCAGCTGCACAGACCTGCAGTCACCCTGGGCTTATCCCATGGACACAGAGCAGTGCACCTCTGGGCAGCATCACCCTGCTCATGGAGACCTGGCCCTGAGAGCAACGTGGGGTGATTGCAGCTGCCTAGTGAATCAGCACTGAGCTGCTGCTGCCCCAGCCAGCACAGCTCCAACAGCACCATCCACTCATTCACCTTTTCCCACACCATGAAAACAAGACATTGGTAATGAGGCATCAGCATCAAAATGTACAGACAGCACCATCTTTTGGTAGAGAAAACTCAAGGTGTCTTTCTCTTCCCCAGCCAAGCTTTTTAAAGTGTCTGCCCTGATGTAGTGCCTCATTTTCTACCTCTTTTCAGTTGCTCTCTCATGATTTTTTTGCAAGATAAGCACTATTGTGGGGGAGGCAAAGAGGAAGAAAAATCCTTTGCTTTATTCCCAGGAACACTTTTCTCTTTCCAGAGCCAGAGATGCACCAAGGCTGAAGTGAGTGACTGTCAGCAAGGGACAGAACTCCCAAGGCTTTCCTGGGACTTCCAGGAAAGAGCAGGAGACCCTGACTGGAAGCTGTTGGCAGTGGACTGAAGCTCAAAGGCAGCCAGTTGGTTCCAGCTGCTTCTGCAGAGCCCAGTCCAAAGGTGCCTTGTGTCTGGCACTGTCACAAAAGCCTCTGGACATGCAGCTTTTGCACCCAGTGCTGGTTTCACCTGCCAAGGGCTTGTTTTGCAGGAAGCCTCCCAGCTGATCCCTAAGGAAGGTTGCCCAAAAGCAGGGGCTGGGGCTTCATGAACAACAGACACACCTTTCTGACCCCCCAGACTGGACCAGCACATCAAATATTCCCTGCTCACAACTGCCCAGCTTGGCAGGAATTCCACAGCTCCACCAGGCTTGCTGCTGCCTCAGGAGCCATCAGCATCCATCCCCAGCCCTGCTGCTCACCTCACAGACATGGGGGGTGTTGACAAAAATGTCCCCAAGCTCCAGAGTGTCACAGCTGAGTTCAACCAAGGGTCCTTGGCCTTCCCCTCTGAGCTGCAGGGGCAGCCTGCTCTCACGGCCTGGGGAGAGATGTCCATTTCAGTACAAGCATTCCCTCTGTCACACTGTCTTTTCCAGGCTGCCTCAGCGCTAGTCCCTGACTCTGAGCTGGATGCTACCAGCTCCTGATGCTGCAGGAGAAGATATGGACCCTTCTCTTCCCTCAGCAGATATCCCTTGGGGCTGACTTCTAATTCCTAACCCATTCCTCAGGCTGGTTTCCAATGGGAGCCACCTGTTTGCTGAGTTTCAAACATCTCTGGGGTCCTGGAGTGGCAGGCCAAGGAGTAATGGGTAGAAATTGAAAGAAAGGAAATTTAGGTTAGATATTTGGGATGACATTTTTTCCTGTGAGGGTGGTGAGACACTGGAGCAGGTTCCCCAGGGAAGTTTTGCAGGTTCCAGCCCTGCAAGTGTTCAAAGCCAGGCTGGATGGGGCTTGCAGCTACCTGCTCTAGGGGGAGGTGTCCCTGCCCATGGCAGGGGACTTGGCACTAGATGATCTTTAAGGTCCACTCCATCCTTAACATCCTAGGATTCTGTGCTTTCCTTCCCATGCACCTAGAGGAGCTTGGAAATCCATTCAGTGAAGGCACAAAGCTCATCCAGAGTTTGGCATTTACCAAACTACCTGGCCCAGCAGCACAGGACTTTGTTGCCCAAGTCCTCACCTTCTGACCCTCAGCACTGGGCTCTGTTTCCACAGACTGAGAGCTGCAAGGTGACAGCTCCCACACAGGGAGAGAAGCAGCTGCTGGCCAAGGCTGCTCCTTCTACCAACAGCCTGGGCTCAGTGGGGCTCAGCCACCTCTGCTCTGGTGCTGTCTGGCCAGTGGGAGCTGATCCAGGCTCAGGGAGCACATTTCTAACCCAGCTCCTGCCACCTGATGATGGATCCATGTCCAGTGGAGCCATCCTGGAGGCCAGGGGCCTGCAGGGGCTTAGTGCTTGTTCACTAAAGTTGCTCTGCTCTGCAGCTCTCTGGCCTTTGAGGAAATGCTGGCAAAGGCATGGCATCAAAACCTCTCCCTGCACTGCCTGGGCTGTGCTGGGTTCAGGAACCCAGACACAGCACTCTGAGCCCTGGCCTTGCACAGGACATTCCCTGGGAGCTGCAGGGCCACTGGGGATGTGCCAGCACTGCCCTGCTGGCCAGGGACTCTTCCCAGCACTGCCAGGGCAGCCCAGTGGGCTCAGGCTTGCACCATGGCTGCACTGAGGGGGAGAGAAGCAGGGCAAAGGAGCTGCACCTGAGATGCTGCAGTAAGCCACACTTCCATACTCCAGAGCTGCCAGGGGTTTGAAGGTCACCTGGATTTTGGCCGAACAATTCGGCCCGATTTCTCCCTCCTGCAACACAAAGAGACAGAAAAACATGTCTCTTTAACTTCACATTTCCTGTTTTCAACCACAGTCCTGTCAGCCTTTGTTTAGAGCATCAATGATGAGTGAACAACACAAGGAGCCCAAGGAAACCCTCCAAAGGCAGCTCAACACAGTGCTGGAAGCTCTCAATGCTCAGCTGATCAGCTCCCACTCTCCACAAGATTCCTACTGCTCTGACACAAGCTCTTGCTCACATCATGCTGCTGTCAGCTGCACTGGGATGCAACTGCCCCTGTGCACTGCTGCCTCTTGGCCTTAGATGGGCCATAGCAGTAACCAAGAAGAGAACATGAGCCCCTTCCTTGAAATACAAACATTAGTCAAGCTGTTTTGAAAGAAAGCAGAGGTTGGGATTATTCTGGGCTTTACTCCAAGGGGAGAAGGGATTTTGCACTGTGCACACACCAGGCATTCATCATCTCTCACAATGCCAGTGCTCAGAATCAGGGCTCTGGCTGATGGCAGCACGTGGCAGTTGGCTTGCAGAAACAGAAAAGGAAAAGGTTTTCTGTCCTTGTGTGCAGGAGAACTCAAAAGGCCCAGTGAAACCTTCCAGCCTTGTGTCCAGGCTCACAGATGACACTGGAAGGCAGACTCAGAAATAGTGCAAGGCGTGGTTACAGGAGGCCATTGGCATTTCTGGGATTAACCTTGGGCTGAGTTTGGCCTCCTTTTCCCAGCCAACCATTGCCAGCTTCAGGTCAGTGTGTGAGCTGGCAGTGCTGCAACAGCCTCTGCTGAGCCCCACGTGTGGGGGCAGCCCCTCCCTACAAGAACTGCTCCCTGTGACACTGCAGGGACACGCACGGAGTGCCCTGAGCTCCAGCCCTGGCAGCAGAGCTCGGCTTTGTCAGGCTCCCAGCCCTGCCTTGACCCTCCAGGGCAGAAATGCTTTCAGCAGGGAGCTCTGCAGCCACTCCAGAAACTCCATGTCCTCCCTCCCAGCACATGGGGCCAGCTGAGGATCTGCCCAGTGACCGCAGCCGGGGCAAGGGGGGCTGGGGTTGGGTGCTTGGGAGGAGCAGGAGGAAGAGGAGGAGGAGGAAAATGAGGTTCTCAGCTATCACTTACCATTGGCTCGATGAAAAAAACCTCATTGGAGAACAGCATGGGCTCTTCTGGCACCTTTGCCATCTCCTCCTGGACCATGCTGCTCAGGAGGGCAGTGTCACCTCCACCAAAGCCCTTCACCTCCTCTGTGCTTTTCTCCTCTGTGATGTTTTCCTCTGACACCTCTTTGGGTGTCCGCAGCAAACACTGCCTGCAGCCCCAGGGAGAGACAAGGCCAGCAGATGGTTTCATAAGGCACAGATTTGCAGAGAGAAGTGGGAGTGCAGGAGAGCAAAGCACTTGGGTGGGAGCAGCAGCAGCTCCCCAGCAAAGGCTGACCCCAAGCCACGAGGGTTCCAGATGGATCAGGGATAACTTGCTGTTCACTGGCACTGCAGGGACTTTTACTCCACACTTGCAAGCTCAGGGGAGCTTTCCAAAGCCAGCAGCCCTCCAGAGAACCTCCTGGCTCAAAGCCTCTGCCACAGTTCAGGGAGAATTCACCAGCCACCTCAGCTGGCTTTTCCTCCCACTGAGCTGCTCGGGGGAGGCAGATAAAGATCACAGAGCACCCACTGCAGGGCTTCCCTGGCAAGGGGAGACCAAGCTGCCTTGCAGCTACGTGTGACCAGCAGCACTCTTTGCTTCTTCCATTTTGGACCTGCCCTGTTCCCTACTCTGCCTTTCACAAGAGCATCCCAGAGCACTTCCAAAGGAAATTGATGAATTCAGGCACCAAATCCCTGCAGTGACATTCAAGGTTTTCTATGCAATGTGCATGAAAACAGAGGCTCTGAGAGGGGAAGGGACTTTGTTGTGCAGGAGGGAGACAGCAAACTCCTGGAGAGATCTTTTCATCATCCAGAGCTTTTCGGCTCCCATCCCACTGCATGGTGATAGAATGTCCTGACAGGGAAAGGATCCTGCACGATCTCCTCTCCTCAAAAAGTCCTCTCTGCTCTGAGATCTCAAAAGCTGCTCTGACAGCAGGACAGGGGAGATAAGCAGCCTGGATGGACAAGGAGCTTTTCAAGGAACTAAGGGAAAAAAAGAGGGTGGAAAGAGGGGCTGGAAACTCATTAAATGTTTAAGGATGTGGCCAGGTCATGTAGGAAGAAGATGAGAGAGGCAAAAGGCCAATCAGAACCTGAGGAAATCCAGTCATCACAATCAACCTTTCCTTCCCAAAATGCCATCCATGCTTGGAGTATAAATGGAACTGGAATGCTGAGTCCTGAGCTCCCGAAGCCCAGGGACACACACCCTGGTGCCAGGGATGGTTTACTTGGCTTAACCATTCAAAAGCACCAACACCCCCCTGAGGCCACACGTTCCTTTCAGTCTTGGGCCATGTATCTCACTGAAATGCATCTTTCAAACCAACCTCCTCTTCTCTTCATCCTCTTCTTCCTCACTAGGAAAAGCCTTCCACTGGAAGTGGGCTGTGATGTTACTCCTGTTTTCAATGAACACAGTTCTGTGGCTTGACTTGGTGATCAAAGTCTTGTCCATCTCCACAGAACTTGTGCTCAACCCAATGTTGACATCTACAGCTTCTCCTTTGAGGTGTGTGTGGATTCTTTCTTCACCTGGAACAAAGCAAAGGGGAGTCTTTGCTCAGCTCACTGGCTGATGGAAGCACAAGGAACACAGCAAACCACAGGTCACAGAGGAAAGTGTCCCAGTTTTTAGCTGAATGAGCAGTTCTGTGGATCAGTCCATGGATCACATCCTGACAGGTCTGGGTGCAGAGCGTGGGGATGTCCTGGGCAGCTCCTTCAACACCTTATTTCTGAGTGTGTTTGTAGAGCTGTGGCCCCAGGGTGACAGTGTGTACAGTGGGGTTGGTCCATGTGCTCTGGTGACCCACTCAGATCACTGGGATTTCTGCACCAAAGTCCTTCAGGTGACGCTGAGGAGCCCTGCTCACTCCTGCCTTGCCCAGGGCCTCCCCGGGCATCCCACCAGACTTCTGTCTCTCCTGATCCCTTGCATCCCTTGCTGCTGACCAGCAAATATGCCTGGGGGCAGGTGGGCAGCAAAAGGAGGCCCAGAGGAACAAGTGAAGTGACAGCCCACAGCAGGAGGGGACCCAGGTGAGTAAACACAACCAGCCTGGCTCTGCAATAGGACAAACCACTACAAAATGAACACCAGGAAAATCAGCATCAGTATCATCATCATCTCCCTGTCCAAACCCACAGCCACACCAGCCTTGCAATATTTTATATTGTTCTGATGTCAAAAACCAAGCTGGAGCACTGCAAATTAAATAAAAAAGGGAACAAAGGAAAGATTACTAAGTACAGAGCTATTTCTGCATTGAGACTGGATGGGGTTCCTCAGCCTAGAAATCAAATGGGAGATAGATGTGAGAGCTTTGTAACAGCATGAACAGCCTGGGAAATGGGGACAGGGAAAAATTTGTTTTGATTTGCCACAAAAAAGGAACTTGAGGGCTTGAAAATGTTGTTAGACAGAAACTACATATATGTGTAAGGGCCACATAGGAAAAGGGTCTGTGACAAGCCAGTGCAGAAGCAGCATATGGGACAGAGGTGTGCTAGAAATCCATTGCATTGCAGAGAATCTGATGGAGAGCTCACCTACAGCATTGCCCAGGAATAAAAGAAACCTTCACCCAGGCACAGCCACATGGCAGTGGAGAATCAGGGATCCTCCTTCCTCCACTCAGCAACTCCCAGCAAAACAGGAGTCCAAAATCTTAGCCTGTTAGAGGGGATGCACTTTCTCAAGCCCCCAAACAGCAAGGAGTTCTCCGTTTGCTTTGGGGTGAAGCTGAGCAGGGGAGGCACCTCTGGAGGGAATGGAGGGGATGGGACAGCAGGGAGCCGTGGTGCAGAGCTGTCCTGTGGCCGGGCAGGCCCAGCACTCACCTGTGCTGCAGCACACTGCCAGGCACCCGCAATGGTCACCGGCCGTCAGCGCGTGGAATCCCACTGTCACCTGCACGGTGTCACCAGCGCCCAGAGCTCCTGCGGCCGGAGCCACGGAGAAAGGACTGCAACACAAAGAGAGCCATCAGGGCTGGCCACAGCTGGCCAGCAGATTCCTTCTGCACTGCAGCTCACTGCAGCTCCCTTGGGCAAGCAGGGAGCAAACCAAGCACAGCCAGCAGAAGACAGCCAGGACAGACAGCATCAGAAACAGCCACGGAGCCACTGCTGAGCAGATCCAGCCCTCACAACATCCTGTGGGCAAAATGGCCTCAGCTCCCCACACTCTGCATCCAGCTCTCTGCAGTGACACTCAAGGCTCCCACTGCCAGCAATCCCATCAGAGAATGCTTTCTGAAGAGCACAGAGAGGCTTCAGAGCTATCTGCAGGCACAACTGGACACTGACTGCCTCAGGAATTTCTCTTTTCCTGCCGCCTATAAACCTCATCTCAGGAGATGCAAATGTTAGGGCACTCCCTGTCCTGGGAGATTACAGCCTAGGAATCACACAGGGAGAAGGAACTTTTCCCTGAAGACCAAGGAATAGTAACTGTTGAATTTGCAGTGTGGTTCTTTGGTTTACTTTACCTTGAAAACATCCTGATTTAGCCTAGAAAGGGCACATTTGATCAGCATTTCAATGAAAGCTGATCTAAGATAGAAGAGCTGTGAAGGAGACATCCCTGACACTCTAATAACCAAATGAAAACCACTGCCAAGAGATGGGGCTGACAGGCTACATTTTGGCCTTTTCTCTGGCAATTGTGAGCTGTTCCTTAAGACACTTCTCATCCTCTCAGATCTGTGCTTTCCATTAATCACTACTGCACGTGACAGGCAGAAAAGATAAGGTATGGAGAGGGTTTGAATAGGTTGTTTTCTTCTGCTTTTTAACTAGGTCCATTTGTATGATCTTTTGGCAAACATTTAACACAAACCAAAACAAAAAAAAGCAGAAACACAGGAACTTCAGAGTATTCAAAAAGAAATCTCAATGAAAGGGGGCACAATCTGATTCAGAGATTTAAATCATCTGTTACGAAATTTTAAACTAGCTTTCAGAGGTTCATCATGGAACACAAGAGGTGACTGATGCCCTCAGCTGACAAGGGAAAGCAGATCAGCTGCAGGAACAGGAGCTGCACTGGCTGCCTGCAGCACAGCTCATGTTGGGCATCTGATGCAGGGACCCCTGCAAAGCCACGTGCCTGTGGCCTCCCAGAGAATGGCTCTGTTTGGCTGACAGTGCTGAGAAAGCATTTCAGGAGCTGCTTGTGCTCAGCAGGGTGCAAGCCAGCTGCCAACATGTTCCAGCAGCCTCCAGGAAAGCTGGGACAGAGAAAGCTCAAAGGCTGCATCCTGCTAAGAACACTGAAGGCAAGAGCAGCTGCCATCCATCCTGCTCCCTTCCAGCCAGGGCTGCAGGGCAGCAGCTCTGATGCTCTGCTTCCTTTTGCTGCCCTTTCCCAAGTCTGCTATCACCCAGAGGTGATATCCTTTGCACAAGAACAGATGGGCTGCCTCACCTCTGGGTGCTCAGCTGGAAACGAGCTTCCAGGTTCCCAGTGTTGCGGAGCAGCAGAGTCTTCTGGGTGCTGCTCTTGACTGGACACCTGGAGAAGTCCAGCTGCTCAGGGAAGTCCAGGACAGCTCGGGCAGCAATGGCCCGAATTGGCACCACGATCCTTTCACTGGTAGTCATGCAGATGAGCTGGTGGGAATAATCCTGCAGGAAAAGAAACTGCCTCAGCACAGGGCATTTAGTGCCATCCCCACGGCAGGATGAAAAAAAATGGACTCCCTTCAAGGGCATCAATTTAGCTATTCCACCCCAAAATAAACACTAAGCTCTACTAATATGCCACATTTTAAAGGCACCAGGGCACTTTGCAAAACCTATCTCTGTGGCATTAAGATCTTGTGTCACTTGGGTCATACAAAGAACTGCCCTAGGCCACCATAAGTTTTACTCTACATTTTAATGATGTTAAAGAATTCCTACGTTCCTTCTAAGGAACATGGAGCTAGGGAACACAGGACATTCCTCTTTAGGTTTCTATATTCCCACTGTCTGAGAATAGGACAAAATGTTCAACTGACTGGAAGCAGCAAAAGGAAGATGAGAAAACAGCTGGACCCAAAGAGCTCCCGCACCTCTGGCCTGGTGCAGAAACATCAGCTGCCTCAGAACTCCCCTCCAACTTTGCCTCTCCAAGCAAGTCAGCAGAAGAACAGTGCTAAGAGGCAGCAGGATGCTGCTGGAAAGAGCCTCTCTTGGCTTCCCTGCAAGGCTTCCTCCCTTCCATGCCACGGCCTAAACCCTTCTGGATGAACAAGCCTGCAGATGCCAGCACGGAGATCAGACTTGCCAGGGCCTCAGCACTGCTGTTCAAACCTCCAGGCAAAAGCACCTTTGGCACACAATGGGTGCCAGCTGACAGAGCAAGCACAGGCACAGGCATGAAGACAGAGGCACAGCAGTGTCACTGCCACGGGCTCTGGGCTCACAGCTCTGCCTGCAGCTTGCACCTGCCCTACACCAGCTCCTGCAGGCAGCTGTCCAAGTCCCTGCAGCTCAGCAACCTCCTGCTGGCCAAGGGCACCCAGAGCCCAGGGTGCCTGTGCCAGGCCGGGCTCACGGGCACAGCACATCCTCTGCCCTGGCCCTGCAGCTGCACCATGCCCACTTGTGCTCTGGCACAGCACAGCTGCAAGGCTGCAGAGCAGAGGCTGGGAAAAAGCACCGTCCTTGCTCCAGCCCAGGGGGAGGCAGGGAAGCTCTTGCCAGGCAGGAAGGAGGAAAGCTCTCAGACCTCTTTGTTCCTCTAGTGTTTGCCATCATCATGAAACCCCTTCCACTGTATCTAGAGATGGCCCAACATCTATCAACAGCCCTCTGTCATTTTCATCCTGTTCCCTGGGCATCTTCCCTTGGCAATGCTCAGGGATGTGCAGGGAGGGGAAGCAGAGCCTGTCAGGCCTGGCTGCAGTGCCTGGCAGCCCGTGCCAAGCTGGGACTGGCTGCAGGCTGCCTGCCCACGGCCTGGAGCCAAGCTCCCAGCATGGAATGGGCTGCACCCAGAGTGCAGGGAAAACAATGGCTTTGCAGAGAATTCTGTGCTTGGGCTCCTCCAGGCTCACCTTGTTCTCCTCGGGGCTGAAGCGGATGCGCACAGCGGCAGAGGCGCCTGCTGGCACCATGTGGTACACACCCCTGGGGCTCGCCAGCTGGAAATAAGGGCAGCTCTCCATGCACACCTTCACCAGACGAGGAATCTGCAGCAAAGACATCAAATGATGATTTCGCCCCTTGTGCACACAGGACGACAGGAGACCTGTCCCTGCCCTGCTGACATCCCTCCTTGACCCCTTTTCCAAAGCATTTGCAGCTCTGCAGGTACAGGCACATCATTCACAAGGGTCAACTGGAATCCCTTCTCTCTGGCTCCAGCATTTTGGTCAGGGCCATTGGGGCAGTGCCTGGTGGCAAGGAAGGGCCAAGCAGGTCAGCACCAGCAGGATGGAGACAGAGCACCTGACCGACCACATCAAGTCATCTGCACCATCAGTGCGTGTCCAAAATCAGGGCACAATTCCCAGCACAGGAAGATTTCCACCATCTTGCAGAGCCAGCTGCTGAGACATTTTCTTCTGCATGTGTTGCAGCAGATAACTTGCTTTGCTGGACACTCGGGCAATGACAGCACTCTCCTCTTCCAGCATAGGGTTAAAGCTCCAGGTGCCAGCACTCACCTTGTCCTTATTCGTCACAGACAGCACCATTTCAGAGACCTCCCGAGCCACGAAGTTCTCAAACACCATCTCTGGTGGGGAAACCTGAAACAAGCTCTGTTTCGGGGCAGCTGACGGCAGCTGGAGAGGCGAGAGAGAGCAGGGACAGCTTCAGCTGCTGGGAGGAAGGCTCATGAAGGACAATCTTACACTGACCCCCAGTGAAGTGCAGACTCTGGGGGAGCACATCTGCCCAGGACACACTGGGCAAACAGTGCCTCACCCACCTCTGCTCGGAGCTGATCAAGAACTGCTTGATCAGCTTCCAGCAGGCTCAAGCCAAGCTGCTCTTTTGATTTCTCCACCTTTCTTTCTCCACAAGGCCCCTCTCCAGGGCAATCCTGAACCACTTTGTTCCATGTCCCTTGCTGCCAGTTTCCTGCTCAACAGCCCACCTGGCTCACCTGCCCCTTTGGACTGTGCTTTCTACTGAGCCAGTCCTGTCACAAAAGCAGCTTGAAACACACCTCTAAGCTGGCACTGATCCACAGAAAGCACATCCATTCCCCTCTGCCCAGGGCCAGTCCCCTGCACATCTGGCAGCCTGCAAAATCTAACACCCCGTCAGGGTCCAACACATTGTTCCAACCCAAAGCAGGAATGCAAGTGGTTTTGCTAAATCTGAAGGAATTCCTGCAGGTCCTCAGCCTTCCAAGGCCAACGCTGCCACTGTGGAGGGAATCCTGTGACCCCGAGCATTTGATGGTGACCACACCAAAGCAAGAGGTGGCTCCTTCAGCAGGGGAATGGCACATGGCAATGCTGTGCCTTTGTGTCCCCAGCCTTCCCCCATTGTTTTAGCAATGGCAACCACACTCCAGCACAGCCCAGCAGCTGCAGCAGAGGTTATTTGTGTTGCCTCAGTGCACATCAGGACTCCCAGTCCACCACTGCCAGCAGCTTGCAATGACAACAGCACCTGGACACTGAGGTGTTTTGCTGGAGGCAAGCCTGTCACAAGCACACACCCTCTTCAAACTTGCCATCAAACAGAAAGGAAAAGAGCAGGAAAAGGCTACCTTTGGACCAGTCTTGCCCAGGTCTATCCATGGGCCAATTCTGGGCAGAATACTCCCCCCAGTGCTGGCCTCCTTCTGCGTGCTGACAACCTTCTCCTGCTGGAACTTAGAAGGAAGCAGCTGGAAGGCAAAACAAATCCAAAAAAAAAACAGAAAAAAACATATCATCAAGAAGCTCAGAGATGTGCTTGTTCAGAAAGGCATTTCTTGAGCAAGTGGCACTGGCAAATAATTTGTGATCACAGCCACTAGGATAGTTCTGGAAGCCCTGGAAGTTACTTGCTGAAATGCATAGCAAGAATAAATTAATAATACAGGGTGCAATACACATACTCCAACAACATGGCTGTGGCCCATTAGTCTCTGTGTGATCTGATCTGACATGTTTGGGGATTTCTGCTCTTTGGCCATTTGTTTCCTCTTATGTTTCATAGGATTGAGGCAGTGACCTTTACAGAGAGTGGGAAGGAGCTCTCAGAACTGCCCCAACTCTATCCCTGCACAACACTCAGAACTCACAGCCAGGAGACAGCACTGCTGGCTGAGTCCAAGAGAAGCAAGAAAGAAAAGCTGTACCAAGAGGGAGGTGCACAGGAATGTGTCCAAGTTTTAGCTCTCTCTGTTAATGAGCATTTGTTTTCTCTGTCTGGGCTGACAGAGCCCTCCAGAGAAGAAAACACAGGGATCTCCTTGGCAGAGCCTCAGCACTGGGGCATCTTCAGCCAAGTGAGCTCCAGACAGCAAGGCACCTTGGTGGCCCTGACTGCAGTGCTGCCTGCAGGGCTGGAGCTGTGCCCACCCAGGAGCTCAGAGAGAACTGCTGCTTTGGGAGCTCTTCTGGCTGGGACCAGCCGTGGCTCTCAAGGCTTTGGGCAGAGTTTGAGCTCTCCCCCCACATGCCCAGGTGCCCAAGGGCAGGTTGGTCACAGCAGCACAGGGCAGTGCCCAGCCTGACAGAAGGAATTCCTGTGGCAAAGGGCAGGCACAGAAGCACATGCTGAGGGCTTCAGCTGCACATTGCTTTCACTTGGCTCCCGTGGCACAGCCAGGCAAGGCACTGGGCTGTCCCTGAAACATCACACAGTGTTCCCTACTGCACCAGGACAGCCCCCACCAACAGCAGCACGGCACAAAGAGCTGGGCAGGGGCTCTGCAGCTTCCCAGCGCTGCTGGACAACAGGGGCAGGGACACCAGGGACACCAGGGCACTTGCCAGCCTGAGCACAGCCCCAGTGGCTACTCACAGTGTTAGGCTGCAGTCTTTCCCTCTGCAAAAGACGAGGTGTTGGTGTCTTTTTTGGGAATCCAGAAGCCATTCTGAAGGGAGGATGTCACAGAGGAATGACAAGGCCTCAGCAAAACTGGAAGGAGCAACAATGGAACTCTGAAAATCCAGAACCCAATTCATGGCAGACTCAAGGCATATATGCTGCTAAACATTTTATATCATTTGAAAGTAGCTAAGTGCTTGTTTGGCATAAGTAGCTAGTATTGTTAGGCCTCTAGTTGGACTTTATTTGGACTAGATGGCTCCCTTGTGCAATTCAAAAATGGATCTTGCTGAAACCTGGAGCTAAAAAGCTGAACATTAATAATGCTTAGAGCAGACAAAGCTGTAGCTTAAATATTACTTAAAATCAGCTTGAGTGGGCCTCCTCTTCTTTAGGCTAAACACCCCCTGCTCTCTCAGCTGCTTCTCACTGGACTTGGGAGAGACTGCAATGTTATGGCTCATGGCTTAAATATTGCTATAAAGGACGTTTTGCCCACTGTGACAAAACTCTATAAAGAAGCTGAGACCACCCAAACACACCCTTCCCTGAAAATGCCTCCTGACTGGAACTTGGGACTGCGAGTTCAGCCCCACAAGGGAACTTGAGACAAGATAAAGGTGACACTATTGTCCCATTAGCTCAGGTCTCCAGAGAAGTGAACAAGGCCAAGGGAGAAAAATAGATCCACAACAAAGCCAAAGCCAGCAGCTGTCCTGAAAATCAGTTCTATCTGCCTTCAGGCTGGGCAAGTCATAGTCACAGACTCCTCTGCTGAGGCCAGGTTTGCACACAAACCTCCCATCAAAGACCTCCACTGTGTCCCGAGACCCATTCCTGAGGCCTTGCACCAGATGATTGCAGGGCATGCAAAGTAACACAACAGATCTGAAAATCCAGAACTCAATTCATGGCAGACTCAAAGGATATACTGGTGCTAACGATTTTATATTACTTGAAAGTAGCAATAGACAGTCAAACTTGCCCCACCCCAGGGAGGTACCTGGGAGGTCCCACCTTGCCCAAATCTGCATTAATCCATTGGAATCTTACATTTTGCAATACCTCACCACAGAGAAGACCAGAAGAGGATTTTATGGTATGCCAATGGGATCCATGGAATGGTGATATTTTTTTTACTTAATCTGTCTCTGTCATTCTCTTTCTTCCCCCTCTTCCCAACCCCATCTCCACCCCCTTCACCCCACCCCCCCCTTTTTCTATTCCTTTCTCTCTCTTCCTCACATTTACTGTTCCATAAAATCCAGACTAATGACTTTGGCAAATTGCCTCGTTTGCACCTCAATTCAGAGGCCTCTCCCTAATAATTTTAATAACCAGATGATAACAACCCACGGAAACTGGAACAGAACTCATTCACCTTGAAGCAGTTTAAGCAATCACTATAGGGAAAAAAAAGTATAGATGAGTACATTTAGAAAATGTTGCATTTCTTCAGTGCAAAAAAAAAGCTCATCAGTAGATGAACTATTGTTCATCCACTCAGCTGTGCATGCCACTGAACTGCTGCACCAGAAGACTGGCATTATCCCATCCTGTATTTCCCTTTGGCCTTCTCTCTCAGAGTGCACATGAGACAAAACCAAACAGTTCAACTTTAGTCAATCTTTACCTTCAAAGGAAATTCACAATCTTTTCCAGAGGCCAATGCTCTGCACGTTGAGGAATCCTCTGCAGAGACCAATGCTCCGCGAACTGAGGACTCCTAGCAGAGGCCAATGCTCTGCACGTGCAGGATGTTGTTTGCAGAGGCCAATGCTCTGCACGTTTCGGAATTCTCAGCGGGGCACAGTGCTCCGCGAATTCAAAGGACTTGCTCGCAGAGACCAATGCTCCGCGAACAATTCACCTGGCGAATCGCCCAGTGTAGCTGCCTGTACGAGCCCAGGCTGCGCACACCCAGCCAGGGCCGCGTTCTCGGGCAACTGAGGCCGCGCCGCTGTCACAGACGCTGCCGCCCGCGCGGTTACCAGGCAACCGCGGCACCCGAACGTCGGGGCCGGGCCGGGATCCGGCGGGCTCGGGCAGGGGCCAGGTTCAGGCGGGGCTGGGCCGGGTTCCGGCGGGCTCGGGCCGGGGCCAGGCCGCAGTGATTTTCAAAGGAGATTGTCACTTGAACTACTGCCTTAACTTTGTGAAGTCTTTCTGTAAGTATTAGCGAAAGCCTAAAATGTGGTGATAGAGGCACCTCTGTCAGGTCTGTCCCTTGCTCTCTGTGTAGCACTGGTGTTCTGTCCCGGCTGGAACAGCCGGAGGGGCTGAGCGAGCTGGGAAAGGGGCTCAGCCTGGAGAGGAGGAGGCTCGGGGGGACCTTGTGGCTCTGCACAGCTCCCTGGCAGGAGGGCGCTGCGGGTTCAGGAAGCACCGGAGCAGCGTGGTTCCCTCTCTCCCGCTCAACCTCTTCCTCCCTCCCTCCTCCTCCCCCGTTTCCGAAGCCCTCGTAGCCCTCGGGAGGAGCGGAGATGGAGCCGGGACAGGGCGGAATGCAGAGAGGGGATGCCAGGAGTAGGAGTGGCTGGGCTGTACTGGGACCATACTGGGATCATGCTGAGAGGGAGTAGGAGCAGCACGATGGCTGCAGCGCTGGGACTGGGGGCACTCCTTGGCGAGAGTGGGGGGGTGGGACCCCCGGCACGGGACCCCCTTGCTCTCTTTATCCTGCACAGGGACCCTCCTGAATCCCCCATTTCCAGACATCAGGACCTTCTGCTCCCCATTTTCCCGGCCATCCATGGCTCCCAGCCTGCAGACTTGCCGTGGGCTTGACGGCCTGGAACACCTTGGAACCCCATTCCTGCCTTTCCCAGCCCCTAGCCCCTCCTTTCTGCAAAACCAGAGACCTCCTGAACTCCCCCTTTCCCAACATCCCAGGTGTCCCCACCCTGGACTCCCCTTTCCTGGGCTCAAGGACCCCCTGGAATTCCCTTCTACCTCTCCATGTCCCTGCCTCCCCCCATTTCCGTCACCCCACTGACACCCTCCTGCACCCCTATTCCTGAGAAACGAGACACCCTTTTACCCCTTTGCCGGGCACTGAGAGCCCCCTGTCCCCCCCCAGTTCTCCTGCCCCTGTGTTCCCTGCCCGTGGTACTGTTGGAGCCCGGCCCGGGGTTCCCCCGGTTGGTGTCCATGGGGTCTCTGGATGGGATCCCCTTCCAGCACTGCCATAGCCGCCGGGGGTGGCAGCTGGAGCCGAGCCGGGATCTCAGCACAGCCAGAGCATGCACAACGAGCAGCACCAGCACGGGGCCACCGGGGAGCTGCAGGTGCTGCGGGAGCAGCACAGCCAGAGCGGGGCTGAGCGGGGGCAGCCGCGCCTGGGGCATCTCTGGGGCTGCCATGGCAACTGTGGGACTGCCATGGGGATCCGGGAGATGGAGCCCGAGGAATGAACAAATTCCCCAGAGCACAGCTGCGTGGAGTAGCTCCAGAAATATGTCAGATATGGGCGGGAGGAGCTGCAGTGTAAAGGTGGGGAGGGCAGAGTTCCCATGGGAATGTGGGAATTGAGAATGCGGGATTTGGGAGGACAAAATCTGCCAACATGGGAATTACCAAGGGAATTCCATGGATAGATCTGTCATCCCATTCCCATGGGACTTCCATGGTTGAATCCCATTGTTGTCCCGTTCCCATGGGAATTCTGTAGATGGATCTCACTGCCATGCCATTGCCATGGAATTCCATGGGGAGATCCCTGTCCCACTGCCATGGAATTCCATGGATGCATCTCACCGTTACCCCATCCCAGAGCCCCCTGATGTCCGTGTGTCCCGAAAAGTGGAACATGGGATCCTGACACTGTCCTGCCGCGCATACAGATTCTACCCCAGCACCATTGGGACCAGCTGGATGAAGGGGATGAAATCAGGGATCGTTCCACACCTGGGCAGGATCGAGGTGCTGCTGGAGGAGCAGGAGCAGCCCCTGCGCCGGGCGGAGCATCCCGGAATGCCAGAGCCTGGGATCTGCTCCTGGGCTGAGGCTGGGAACATGGAATGTGGGAACTGGGAATTTGGGACTGTGGAGCAGTGGGATGGGGGTTCCCCTCCCCTCCTAACCATGCCATGCTTCCCAGAGCTGGAATCCAGCAGGAATCTCACCCTGGTGGTCGCTGTGTCTGTCAGTGCTGCCATCAGCATTGTTATCCTCATTGGATTTGGTGTCTGGAAGCTCCAATCTGGTTCTCCCCAAACCCAACCTGGGGGTCACCCTGTTCTTCTCCCCTTCCCAGACACTTGGAGATCCCCCCATGACCCATCCAGCCCCCCCAAACTCCTCCTTGGGTCACCCCTAAGTCCCCAGTGGGGATTTCTGTGAGTTCCCCTGTGTTCCCCCATTCCCAGGACTTTGGGGGTCCCCCCCGACCTGTCTGTGCCCCCCCTGATTTCTTCCACAGCCCCTCTGTGATGGTGGGGGCTGGGGTCCAAGTGCTGGTGCCTCCCTGCCTGCAGCAGATCTAGCACTGAGGGGAGTCCCTTAGCATTTGGGGTTCCCTGGGGTTAGGGGTCACCCCCCCGGGTCACCCAGGATCTCCCTGAACACGCTGACACTGCCCATGCTCAGTGAGAAGGTTCATTCCCAGCACGAGGCCTCAGCTATGTCACTGGCATCGCCCAGGTACCCACAAAGCCTCCCGGGAACCCCAAACCCCCTGGAACAACGCAGCTTCCCTGGGACCCCAATATCATCCCTAGCCTCTCCAAAAGCTCCCCAAGACTGCAAAACCCCATACAGACCCCCCCAAACCTTCTCAGGACATCAAAATTCCCACAGGACGTCCCAACACCCCTCCAGACCCCCTTGAGAAGGTTCATACCTGGCATGGGATCCCCATCTCCGTCGCCAGCAGGTATCCCAAAACAGCCCTGCGTTCCCCTTGGGATCGCCTAATCCCCCCCTCTGGGACCCCTGAAAACTCCCTTTGGGAACCCCCAAAACTCCACCATGACCTCAAAAACCCCCAGTATACACAAACCCCCCTGGGAACCCCTCACAACAGTTTATGCCCAGCACAGAGTCCCCATCACCATCACCCAGGTACCCCCCAAACCCTCCTGGGACCCCCAAACCCCCCTGGGACCCCCAACCTTCCCAGGATGTCCAACCCCTCCCCGGGCTCCGCTGTCGGAATCAACGGGAGTGGTGTTGCCCTTTTAAGGGGACTTATAGTAGGACCTGACCATAGCAGGAGCCCTTAAAGCAGCGATGGTAGAGAGAACCCCAAAAATCCACCCTGGGGGGAAAAACGTCCCCTGCTGGAGCTTGGAATGGGGGATGGGGTCCCATAAAAATGTCACTTAAAGCTGTCATGATCCCCCCCTTAAAAGGGGCTTGTGGGGCTGCGTCCCCTCAAACACCCTAAAATGGGGTGGAAAAAACACCCTAGTAGTGTTGAGATCCCCCCAGAAAAATCCTAAAAATGTCCCCTTCAAAGGGGTCTGAAGAGCCTTAAAGGGTCTCAAGGAGGGACAAGGTCCCCTCCTCTGGTGGGGCCTCTCCGAGCTGGGAACTCTCCCGTTTACTGCCCTCGGAGGAGCCCTGAAGGACGGCGGGTCCTGGGCTGAGCCCCCCCCTCATTTGGGACTGCGGAGGGAACTGGGGGGGCTGGGATGGGGCTTAGGGGTCCTGGGGTAACCTGGAGGACCCTCAGTGGGTCTCACCTCCCCCTGTGCCCCCTCTCCCACCCCTTTCCCATTGTTGCCCCCAAACCTCTACTCCCCCAGATTGGTTTGGGAGTGACCCAGCCCATTCCCGTTGGCCAGGGAGGAGGAGGAAGACGGTGGGATAGAGGAGGAGAAAGATAGAGGGAGAGAGGAGGAGGAGCAGGCAGAGGAGGAGCTGGAGCAGCTGGAGGAAGCACCGCGTGCTTTCAGCTCTCTCTGCACTCGCAGCAGCTTCGGCTCGGGACCATCGCCCCCCATCCCGCAGGTGCCTGGGGAGGGGGAGCTCGCCCCAAGTATCCCGGGGGTCCCTGGGTTTGGGATTTTTTTGGGGGGATGTTTGGAGCTTGCAGAGCTCCAAAGCCGAGCCGCAGATGGCCCTCAGGGGGACATCGGGGGGTCCCTGATGTTATGAATAAGAAGCTTGACTAGGCCAATACTCAAGCAGCAATCAATTTATTAATGAATATGGTAAAGTATGAGCAATACAGCGCTGGGTACAGTGGGGGGAATTTTCCCTCCAACTGCACACCGATAGTTGGGGCTTACAGATATTTATAGGGGTTTTCATAAGCTTTTTCAGCAGTTTCTATTCCAAATGTTTGCGTCACAATTCTATACACTATTGTGATTTAGTTTTTCTCAGGATGTATCTCAGAAAGGAGTATCCCCAGATGGTGGGGTCCAGCTTCTGAAGGAAGAAAGAAGTCTCTCAGCTGGTGAGGTCCAGGGTCCATATGCGGGTTCACCTTTGAATTGCAAGGACTATAAATCTCATACCAGTGATGTCCAGCTTCCCTTGGTCAAAACTATCAATCCTTGAGTGGATGTTCATCTTCCTTTCTCAAGCTGCTTTTGCATATTTTGTTAAGGTGTCGAGATAAGCATCTTTCCTTTTGATATATTCTAAAGCTATCGTTTCAAAGATCCTTACTACAAGCATCATTCTGAAATTATACTTCAAAAGGTTGTTATTGCAAACTCTTTTTAGCTAGAAGCAGAACGTTCCTGTCAAGCAGCAACATCCTTAAAGCTTTAATTCGAATGCTCCTAAATCAACTTAAGACTTATAAAGGTTAATTGCAAACAAAGGATAGGTTCAAAGGCCTTCTTCCATGCTTTACTTCCTCAGTTATTTATTAGAATTGTCTTCATAACTGTCCCACGGTCAGTTTCCACACATATCACAATCACAGATATACACATTGCCTGTATGTACCTGACACAAAACACAGCTTTATATTTCACATCGGGAGGTGTTTTTAGGGAGTTGTGGCCATCCCCTGGCAGGCCTCACCTGCAAAATGGGTGTAGGCTGTGTCTTGGAGGAAGGTGCCACGGCCAAAGTCAATCAGTTTCAGCTGCCCGCTGGCCAGGTTGAGCAGGATGTTCTCAGGCTTGATGTCCCTGTGCAGGACCCCGCAGCTGGTGCAGTGCCGCACGGCCTCCAGCACCTGGTGGAACAGCCCCTGCGCCTCCTCCTCCGGCAGGAACCTCCGCTCCGCCAGGAAATCCGAGAGCTCCTGGCACCGCTCCGGACACTCCAGCACCAGCAAGAAGCTGTCGGGGAGCTCAAGCCACTCCACGAGCTGAATGACACCAGCACAGCCACAGGACACCTTGGCCAGCAGCACGATCTCCAGGGGCGTGCTGGTGCCGTCGGGCTGCGGGAGGAGCGCGATGCCGTCAGTGGGGCTGAGGCCGTGCCAGGGCTCTGGGACCCCTCAGCCAGCCCGGGATGCTCTGCACGCCCCACTCAGCCCACGCCTGCTCTCCCTGCAGGGCTCCCGGTAGCTCCACGGTGCCGGGCCCCGGCTCCTCCCCGCCCGGCACGGCCCGGCTTCTGCCGCTGGCCCCGCTCACTCACCAGCTCGCCCCAGTGCCGGATGCCATCCCACAGCATGCATTGATGGCCACCTGCAAGCAAGTGGCAGCAGTAGGCTGAGCTCGCTGCCCGCCCCACCGCACCCCGGCCTTTTCCTCCTCCTCCTCCTCTGCCCGCTGCCAGCCCCTCCGCTCACCGGGGCGCCGCCCAAGAACCGTGTTCCCGAGCAGACGCTGCCGAAGCCGCTGGGTCCCAGCAGCAAACCCAGCCATTACTGCTCCTGCAAGGCCTCCTGCGCCTTCCCTGTGGGCGGGATGCGGCTGTCAGCACTCGGCCCAGGGCCAGCAACGGCCCCTGACCACCCCAGGCCGGCCGTCCCCACCCACCCCGGGCCCCGGTAGCCACGCTGCCAAACGGCGGAGCTTGGCCCGGGGAAGCCGCAGCAGAGGCGGCGGGAGCGGCCGCGCTGCGTGTGTCCTCCGCGGGCCCCAGGAGGAGCTGGGGCCGGGAACAGGACTGGAGCCCACATGGGGGCCGGGGCCGGGCTCGGGTCAGGCGCAGCCAAAGTGAGGCAATGCCGCCCCGGCCCCAGGCACTGATGCCCGCCCAGCAGCACCACAGCCAGGACGGCGAGAGCCGGGGGGAGGCGAGACCGGGGCGGGATGCCTGGGGCTGGGGATGGGCTGGGGACATGGCCCTGCCCGGCACGGGGAGAGGGACGGGCCGGGGCAGGCACACCGGGAATGGCTGTGGGGCACCGAGACAGAGTGCGGGACACCGGCAGAGGGAGAGGAGGAACAAGAGAGACATGGCAAGGGCCGTAGACTCGCTGCTGCAAGACCTGGGGCCATTTGTCCGTGTGTCCATTCCACACTTGGCCCCGCACCCCGGGGCAGCCCCTGAATCTGTCCAAACACGGGAACTTCGCTGTGTTGAGCCCAGATCCAGAGTCCTGACTCCTGCACAGGGGCACAGGAAAAACCCTCGGTCACTGCTGTGCATTGTCCCTGCTGAGGCTCAACACTGGCAGGGCACATTCCCTGCCTGCAGGATTTGTTTCTGACCCAAGCACTGCACTTATGGCTCTGGCATAGCTTTCCAGCAAAACCAGGGCGAGGCAAACTGTGTGTAGCTTGTGGTTTTTTAGAGTGTCTAAAACTCGCTAAGCCATCGATCGGAGAGCTGAGATGCATTTGGAACTCATGGCATGGAGAAGTAGTGCAACATAGAAAAAAGGAGCATAGAAATAAATAGAGGAAAAGATCTCACATTGTGCCTTTCCATTTTCATTTCACTTCCGGAAAGCTGTTTCACTTTTCCAGGAATCTTCTCCACAGTCCTGTCTGCTCTTTTCAAGAACCTTCTTTCCTGGAGAACAAGGTTGAGCTTCTGTCACAGGATGTGCCTCCAACTGCAGCTTCTCTTGGCTTTCCATACCGTGAGTGCAGCAAAGCAAGAGAAATGTTTGGATTACTTGACAACTTGTCCTTTCTTTTCTTTGTGGGCTGGGGAGTTGTGCCATTGGGGAGTTTTCCATGGTGCCTGTTCTAACCCAAGAAAACAGGAGGTTTTGTTGGGGACTTGCTGGGGAATGCAAGCCTGACTGAATGCAGAGAAAGAATCTCCAGGACACTCTGGGAACTCCCTGGGCTGGGCTCAGTTCCTGCTGGGACTCTGCAGAGGGCTGGCCTCCAACTGAGATCAGCAGCAGCTGGAAATACCTCTGGGCATCTCCATTTTCTGCTGCTCCAAGGAAGCCAGTCAAGTTCTGTTTCTTCTTTCTCCTGGTCGATTTTTTCATTTGATTTGCCACTCCAGAGGCAATGTCTGTGATGGTCTCTGTAAGTTGATTCTATTTCAACAGAACCAGCAACAGGGCTGTGTTTGAGTGCTCGGTGAGGCTTTAATTCCCCTTGACTTAGTGCTTAAAGACTTGTGAGCATTTCAATCTCTGCTAATCATGATGCCTGTGACAAAAACACGGGGTTCACCATCACAAAAGCACAGTTGGTAGCAGTGATTGAAAGAGGCAAGTGCAGTTGTACTGATAAAATTCAGGTGGCAAACAGAAGAGGGTCAAGAGCAGCCATGATCTCCAATTCCCAGGGCAAAGGCAGCAGCAGCCTCCTGCTGTCAGCTCAGGGTGAGTAAAACAGTGCTGAAAACAGCTCTGGAGCCCAATCTTTTCCTCCTCTGAGGGTTGGCTCAGGGCAGCACAGGCAGGCCCTGAGGAGTCAGGGCTGTGTGTGGGTGCTGGTTGCTCTACTCCAGGATCAGCTGGAAAAGCCCTTGGGAGCCGAGGCAGGAGCAGGCGGGAAGGGGCCGGCGCTGCTGCTGCTCCTGCCCGGGAGCCCCGGCTGGGCCGGGCCGGCGCCCGCTGCGCTGCGGCTGCTGCTGCTGCCAGAGCCGGGCGGGACTCGGGGACAGCGACGGACACGGGGGGACAGCAAAGGCCTGGCGGCTGCAGGGATGTTGGTGCTGGGGCCAGCGCCAGCACAGAGCTTCAGCCCACAATTAACCCTGAGGGAAACGCTGGGGAAAGGCTCCATTTCAGCCTTTCTTTACTGGTCGCTGGGAAGGGACTGAAATTAAAGAAGACAAGCAGGACGCGACCCCTTCTCCTTTGGGGGGAACCCCGTGCCTGGGGCTGTGAGGGGTTATGAGGGGCCATGAAGGGCTGTGAGGGACTGTGAGGGGTCCTGAGAGGTTGTGAATCACAGAATCACAGAATCTCTAGGTTGGAAGAGACCTTTAAGATCATCGAGTCCAACCCATGTTCTAACACCTCAACTAGATCATGGCACCAAGTGCCACATCCAGTCTTTTTTAAAACACATCCAGGGATGGTGACTCCACCACCTCCCTGGGCAGATGATTCCAGTATTTGACCACTCTTTCTGTGAAAAACTTCCTCCTTAAGTCTAGCCTGTATCTCCCTTGGTGCAGCTTGAGACTGTGTCCTCTTGTTCTATCTGTTGTTGCCCGGAGAAAGAGACCGACCCCCAGCTCACCACAGCCACCCTTCAGGAAGTTGAAGAGAGTGATAAGGTCACCTCTGAGTCTCCTTTTCTCCAGGCTAAACAATCCCAGCTCCCTCAGTCGTTCCTCATATGGCTTGTGTTCCAAGCCCCTCACCAGCCTCGTGCTCCTCTTCTCTGAGGGGCCATGAAGGGCCATGAGGGGCTGTGAGGGGCCATAAGGGACTTTGAGGGTCCATGAGGGGCCGTGAGGGGCCATAAGGGACTTTGAGGGTCCATGAGGGGCCATGAGCTGTGAGAAGCTGTGAGGGCTGTGAGGGGTCATGGGGAAATGTGAGGGGCTGTGAGAGACGAAGAAGGGCCATGAGGGGCCATGGAGAACTGTGAGGGAGCCATGAGGGGCTGTGAGGGGCCATGAGGGGCCATAAGGGTCTGTTGGGGTCGGCCGTTACTTGTCTGTGCCCCAGCACGGGAAAAGGTGGTTCTGGGCAGGCCGCGCTTTGAAAAAGGAGTCTGGACTCTTGCTTTTTCAGTCTTCGGTTGTGTTTATTGTTTCTTATCTACAAAGTTTTTCTGTCTGTCCAGCCGAGGTCTGATCAGCAAGACAGCCAAGGGCACTCTCTCCCGCCCACGGGGCGGTTGTCTCTTTTATAGTGAAAACTACATAGAAGATATTTACCTTCTATTTCCAGTACTTTTCATCCTTGTTAGCAAGTGCACCTTCACCATGAACCAATCCACACGTGCCAACGTCATCCTGAACATGGATGCCAAGGAGAAGAAAGAAGAAGGACAGGGCACGCCCAAATCCCTCCATCTTAGAACTCCTGACCCCCATGTACAGGATTCCAAACCCCCCTGTACAAGGTTCAAAACCCCCCTGTACAGTGCTCCAAAAATTTCCCTTCTTCTTGTGATTGCTACTACTATGCTACTTAAACTTTTGTGACCTGTAATTCTTCATATAAGGTTGGCAATTTGCTCCATGAATTAAGATGGAATTTCCAGGTGTCTTTGGCTTCCTGCCAGGGTGTCCGAGCCCCTGCCAGGGCTGTGAGACATCCAGGGCATCCAGAGAGATGTCCTGGGTTCCGACATGGAAGGAAGGATAAAAGGAAAGCAATGCTCTCTAAGACTGAGGCTGACTGAGCTCCATCCTCCCAGCCAGCTCCCCTACCCAACACTGGGTTTAGCAGTCACCCGGGCAGAAAGGGCTTATCAAGCCTTCTGAGAGGCCAGCAAAGTCCAGATAAATCCATCAGGGAGGCTTCTCCCTGCTCATCCCTCTGGTGTGTCCACAGCACTTGTCGAGGATGTCACATTAATCTTCGAGGAGTACCCGATCTGCAGCAGCACCGACCTCGAGCACAAGCTGCAGTCGGTGGAATGCGCCAGCCTGTTTGTCACTGATGAGAACAGATTCATCTTCAGCAAGGCTCAGGTTGGGCAAGAGGCTGAAGCTCATTTCAATATTTACAACGCAAGCTGTCTGCCATGCGATGTGGTGCTCTCCATCGAACCCCTGCCTGGAGAGGTAAGAACAGGAGGCCAAGGTGGTGGCTGCCCTCTAAGGGCCGTGTGAGAGCCTGTTTTGTTCTCCAGATGCATTGCTGCCTGTGGCCCAGATTAGGCTAGCTTAGTGCAGGTCAAACTGCAGGGGAGAGCAGCAGAGCCAGGGAGCAGTTGTGTTGAATTCTGCATGTCTGGGGCAAGGTTTTGGCTCAAACCGCTGGGTCTTTGATGGGAGAAGTGAATCCTTCTGAACCTCTCTTGGAAGCACACGCAGAGAGGGGCTGTTATGAACTGACATGCCAGGGCTCAAAGCAGAGCATTTTCTCAGGCTCCCTGGCTTTTCCTTCTCTTTGAAGGCCAGCTCTAGGTTATTTGCAGGGTTGTCCGTGCAGTGCCCACCTCCCATATAGGGGGGTGCAGCTGCCAGCCCTCAAAACATACACTGCTTTAGCACAAGGTCAGCATTCCCCGGGAGGGAGGGAGCCTGCCCAGGGAAGCAGGAAGGAGACACACTGTCTGGGACTGCTCTCAGTAATGCATTTATGAATAAAACCACGTCATGTTGAAAGGTGTTTCCTCCTAACACTGCTCTCTGGGTTCCCCCAAGGCAAAAAGCCCTATCAACAACATTTTCAAGTTACATCCAGTCAAGATGTCTGTTCCCGGCTCATCCTGTGCCATTGCTACGGTGACCTTCACCCCACCAGAGGAGCAGAACTACAACTGCACTTTCAAGGCTTCCCTTGTCATCCCAAAAGGTAAGTGAGCCTGTGAAATACTCTCTGGTAGCTGCCTCTCCACTGGGAAGGCACAGACCTCTTGTTAGCTCTAATGCTTTCAGTAGCCTTAGGCAGAGTACTTGGCATGAGATGATCTGGGAGGCTCTAAGAACTCTTAGAGCAGAAGCATGAGGCTGATGGTTTAGCCTGTGTGAGGAACTGTGAAGAGAGGGAAATACTAGGTAGCCAGCTGTAAGTTACTGAGATGTGCTTCAGCTGAGCTGGGGGTTTCCAACGGCAAAGGCTTAGATGAAGCAGTTTCTGTGCCAGCAGTCAGCAGTCACATTTTCCTCTTTTGTTTCTGTAAAATTAGGTGATCCTCTGTGACATAACTCCCTGGCATACATTAAGCTCTTTTATGTGAGTGATTGGAGCTGGTATGAAAGAGGAGCCCAGTTCCTCTGCCCTGGGACCTGTGGACTGGGGCTTTGAGCTGCCCTTCCTCAACCCTTTAGTGGCTGAACCAAGAGAAGACTAACTGTTAATAAACGATTGTATTTTTTACTGTTCTTGGAAAAGATCTTTCTTGAGAACGACAATGCTTCCTTTTTGCCTTCTTGCTTTTGGACTGATTTCATGCTGTGCTTTTTCTTGTTGTATAAGTCTCATCTCACTGCAGCATGGGGATTTGCCATATCTCGTCTGGTGCCGTGTTATTTCCCTGCTGTACTGCATGATTCAATTAAGTGAAGTTATTTGTAACTGTTATTGTGGAAGGCTTCGGCTCTTTGGAACAGATTCCTCTTGTGAATGGCCATGAGTGGATTGGGAAGAGGCTGGTGGGGGGCTGTGTTGTGGGGTACAGGAACAGCAGGCAGGGAAAAGACTATGGGTGGCCCTTGCAGCTTTGCTTGCCCAATGAGAAATGGGTTAGTGCCAGCTGAAATTGTTTCCGTGCCTCTCCTGCAGCTCTGTGGGAATTAAACCCCAAAGCCTGACCTTCACCATCAGTGGGAAGGGGCATGAGCCACGGGTGACAGTCGTGTGCCCAAGCGCTCGCAGCAAGAGGGGAAACACTGTGCTGTGCTGCAAGAGGCTCCAGCTGGGGGATTCAGAGATGCTGCCCCTGGTCATCCGTAATGATGGCATCATACCTATCAAGGTGAGGAGGACCTGTTCAAGGGATGGTCTGGTTTGGGAACAAGTGCTTGTGGCAGAAGGGAAGGGTCCCAAAAAACATGGCAAACCTGTGAGGAGGTGTCAGAAATTCTTTTGAAACAAGTGACTGATGTCTGTTCTGTAAGAAAGGAGTTCTTGGAAATTTTCTGTCCCGTCTTTCTTCTATAAGTTGAACACCAGAAAGGTGGTGGATTATTTTCCCCCCTGTCTCTCAGGTCACCTTTTGTTCTCATGGACATGTGTGATTTCCCAGTTCCATTAGATTGTATTTCAGCCCACTTTAGTACATTTTAAGTAAACTTAATTGTGGTTGCATTACGTCCTGCCAATTACATTTTGTCCCATTTGGTTCTGTGTCAGTTCTATCCAGATGCCTCTGAACACCCTTTTTTTCCCACTGGTTTGACTTAACTTTTGGGCTAAGTGCTGTTTCTAGTGGGAGAGGTGCTGGGCTCCCATGTGGGACCAGCAGCACTGCAGTGTCAGGCCTCGTGCCATCCTGTACTCACACCAGTACCATTGTGCTCTGTGTTCCCTTCTCTCAGTTTATGTTACACCTGGAGGATGAGCACAGAATGTTCTCCTTGAAAGGCAGGGCCTCTGCTGTCAAGGTGTTCCACAATGGAGATGTGGAAGAGGATTCAGCTGGAAACGGTAAATTCATTACCCATGAAGTGCAATCATGCACAGAGGGAAAACGTGTGCCCTGCTCTTGGCTTCTCTGAGCAGCAGCCACATGTTAGGCACAGTTTTATCCCTTGGGCCCTCTGTCTCCCAGACTTTTCTCGGGGGCTTTTTGCAGGGTTTCCTCCTAGGAAGTTGCAGGAAGTTCTTCTGTTCTGCTAGACATGGTGGGTTGAGTTGTGGGGGACTGTCACTACCTCAGTGGACCCTCTGAGGTATTTGCTGCACATGGCATGGTACCAGCCTGAGCAGACACAACCCTTGAGCACTCAGATAGCCAGCAGAAGCTGAAAGCACTCTTTGGCTCAGCTTTCCATATGGCTGGAGCTGGTGGAAAGCAGATGGAATGAGGACTGGGCATCAGCCTGAGGTTAAGCTGCTTAAGTGGTGCTGTGTCTGGGAGTGGCAGGCTTGTGAACATAGGAAGAGGGTCTGCAACAACTGGGGGTAGAACCAGTGCTTAGAAGGCAGCTGGTTTCAACCTCTTATTCTTCATATATCCTATGGAAATATTTCCTCAGTACAGCTGCAGCACTTAACTCTGATTTCCATTGCTGTGCAGAGAGCAAGTCCACAAAGCCTTTCTTCCTTCTGAATCACGGGCAATCGGCAGAGTTTGATGCCATTTTCAAACCCACCCTGGCTCAACGTGTGGAAAGGCAGATTGGTGTGTTAGTGGGGGACACCTACTCTAACAAGACCATAATTGAACTGGTGGGTGAAGGCCATGGGGCGAATTCACCCTTGATGGATTAGAGGAAGGCACTGAGGAGAGGAATGCTGGTGGCAGCCTGAAGGACAACATCATTGATGGTAAGAGGAGAGAGTGCCAAGGTGGAGCAAGGAAGAGGAAAATATCTGATCATATATGTCTTCCCTCTAGCCAGGCCTGGGCTGTCACCCATGGGACTTGGTGGCCATTTGGGGGTAGCAGCCATGCATGCAGAGCAGTGTGTGCTGTGCTGCACATCACTGGCTTAGGGATGTGTCAGGGTGTTTCCCTGGAAGTGGTGGAGCTGCCTGGGGAACTCCCTGGCAGAGGGGGAAAGGCTTGGAGCCAGGAAGCATTGAACATGCAGGTGTCTGTGCACGTGACGGGGGCAGGTGGAGCTCCCTGCATGCTGAGATCCCTTGCTCTCCTCCTTAACAGCTGTCAGAGTGAATCACATTCAGTTTGGGGACTGTCACGTTTGGGAGCCCTACTGCAGGACCTTCACCATCACCAGCCACGCCGAGATGGTCATGCGCTTTGAGTGGGAGGCAGAGGCCCCATTCCGGTTCTCCCCCAAGGTGAGCATGGACTGCCTCTGCCTTTCCCCATCACTCAAGCCCTGCCCTGGTGTGCCCAGGAGCTGGCACGGAGCCCTCACATGCCACTGATAGCCCATTCCAGTGCCACGTAGGAGATGCAGTCCCTGGCTTGGCTGGGCCAAGGCTGCTAGCCTTGCAGAAAAGGCTTCATGTCATGGGAGGTGGCAGCTTCTGTTCATACTTTTGTCTATCCAACTTCATGTAAATCCACTCCGAGGTGCAGATTCCTGGCACAGGTGTTCACCCCATCGGTCCCTTTTGCTGTCAGTCCTGCCCTTGGCAGTGCTTTCAGTTTGGTCTTGACTCCCTGATTCTCCCTAGGTGGGACACCTCCATCATGGCTGTGCCAAGGACATCACAGTGACCTTGATGTCAGATGTCCCAGTCACCTTCAGGAGGCACCTTGTGAAATGTAAGGTGACCAAGATCGACTTTGAGCTGCCAAAAAAGAAGGTTCAGGACTGGGATGACCAAATGACCATTGTCATGTGGAAGAATACCACCAGGAAAGACCCAGCAGCCAGGTGGCCTAAAATAAAGAAGGTAAGAAGCAAAACAGCAAAAAAACCCCAACCCAGCTTTTACAAAAAGAACCACCATAGCACCATCACTGCTGGCTGAGCAGCTCCTGCGTCCTCTGGACATTGGACACCCGTGAGGTTCACCAGCTGTGCGTTCCAGAAAAGAGGTGGAAGCACAGTGACCAGATACACTCACACAAGATGGGGAGGCCTTCTGACAAGAGACCTTTAGCCACACATAGCTATCAGTCTGCACCACAAGCACAAGTGTTGCAGCCCGTATTGAATGGAAGGCAATGCTTTATGATTTTATCCCATTTTATGCTGTTAGAAATCTCTTCATCTGATTTGGTACCCTTTCACCAACAAGGAATTAAGTCTGCTGCACTCTGTCTCTTCTTTTAAAGTGGAGAGAAATCCACTTCTCCTGCATATGCTGGTGAACTCCAAGTTTTGTCTGCATGAGAATTTGGTTGTGGTCTTTGTATTGTGTGGGATATCTCATCATGGAGTAACCCAGGCACTGTATGACTCTATGGAGGAGTGCAGAGAAGGATCATCTCCAGAGACTCTTGCTTTTATTGTCATTATTGCCAAACACACTCCTCTTGGTTGAAAGTTCTTTCCCAGTTTCTGGGCCATTTTTAGGCCTCTAAAGCATCCTCTTTTCTATCAGAACATCTGCAACTGGAGACTTTCCCAGTGAGATCTTTCACATTCCAAAATGCACATCCCCAGCTCCCAGCAGTGTGGCTGTTGCTCCAGACATGACATCTGGAGAGCACTTGCTCCTAAGACAAGAACAAAAAGATGCTTTCTAGAAATCTTCAGTCTTGGGGTCCTCCATCCACAGAGCTCTGGCAGGGGAGCCCTAATTTTGAGACCTGCTGGATTTATAGGGGACCAGAAAAAAAGCCAGTCACTCTGCAAGGTTGAAGTAAAGGGACTGGAATGCAGCTATAGTCTCCATGGGGATATTAACAGCTGTGGTAGTGACTGCTTGGATCAGTGGCCAGAAACAACTACTGCAGCAGAACAGTCCCAATTTGGTCATCTTTCCAGGGAAGTAAAAGTGGATGGTCCTTTCTAGTCTCTGTATGAGGCTGATCTTGGAGGCCAGAAGACTGCCCTTCTCAGCCTGACTTTCTGGGCTCTGCTCAGTGATTCCTCCCTCCTGTGTTTGCAGGTGGTCAAGACAGCCCCAGAACCAGCTCACACTGTGGTGGAGAAGAGCAGGCAGGAGGTCGAGGTGTACCTCAGTGCCATTGTTGCCTACGCCCAGTTCCACCTGGACACGATCATGGTTCAGTTCAACAACACCTTGCCCTTTGAGACAAGGACAGCCACGTGAGTGCTGGAGGCCAGGCACAGCTCCTCCTGTGAGCAGGACCTGCCTTTGCCCAGGGCTGGTGCAGTGCCTGCTTGCCAGAACTCCACCCCAGCCAAAACTATCGGCTGCCGGGGGCTATGTACAAATCAGGGAGGGACAGGACTGCTGGGGAATATGTCTTTAGCCGTTTTATTTTCCAGCATCAGCCTCATTACACGGTTATGACAAAGGGAAGATGCCAGCAACTCCCATCTCCAGCAGTAGATAAAGAACTTAATGTTACAACTTACTTTAAAAGTTTTTTGACCAATCACATAAAGCAAAAGCATATTGACAGTAGTTCCATCCAACTGCTGTAAGCACATGTACCTTCAGTTAAAACAATGCTTGCTTATTTTGAATACAATACTGTCAATACGAAACATTGTGGTGAATGTTTTAAGTGTGGGGACACGAGGCTTGACTCCATTTTTCTTAGAAGGTTGATTTATTATGTTATAGGTTATATTAA